>NW_015505316.1:2323467-2334804 GCF_001515645.1 Sinocyclocheilus grahami | reverse complement strand
GGGGGGGGACAAAGGCCTCCTGTAGCGAATCGAAGCGTTTTTGTAAGAAAAATATCCATATTCAAAACGTAATAATCACTTTAATCTAGCTTGCGCCAGCAGTTGTACACAGAAGCAGCTCCGGGAGGATGACGTAAGATATCGGCATTGCACATGCGCCGGTGAGTCTCGTGAAAACCAACGTTTATTAACAGGAGCAAAGGAAGCAAAGTTTCCTTACTTTAGCAAAAGAAATCCAGTCCGCAACATCGACCTCATACGTCATCCGCCCAGAACTGCTTCCATTTAAAACAGTGAGCGCAAGCTAGATTAAATTGATTATTACGTTTTAAATATGGTTATTTTTCTTACAAAAACGCATCTAAACGCTTTTGTTCACCCCCTGGAGCCATGTGAGACACTTTTTTTTATTATGGATGGATGCGCTTTATTTCACTTCTTTTGGACTGATGCACTGCAACACCTGCTGACTGCCATTAAACAGCTTGAAAGATCAAAGACCATTTTTAATATTACTCCGATAGGATTCATCTGAAAGAAGGAAGTCATATACGCCTAGGATGTCTTGAGGGTGAGTAATTCATGGGCTAATTTTCATTTTTGGGTGAACTAACCCTTTGAGTCTCATGCTTTTCAGATTTTTCTTAAAAAGTAACAGTTTTAGGAGAAACAGCTATTGAAATATCACTGCACACTCTTAACTGTGAACTCCTGAAAGAGCAACCTATGTGCAATGTTTTTCCTGGAGCTGCAGGAAAAAACATTTCCTTTTGGGTAGTCAGTGTTTGATCTCAGACAAGGCAGATTGTACTCAGATTTAGATACAGACATTCATTGGTATGCATGTGGTAGACGATATTTCACTGCTTATTGCTTGGCCAACATGCTCAACTTTTATCTGCCTTATCAGTACTGCACAACTTGGTGGATTGGAAATCTTTCTAAAATAGTATTTGCAATCAGACCTGGTGTCTGAATCAAACACATGTTGCCTTACATTTACATATAGCTTTGATCTTCTATTTTGTACGGCATTGCTATTCTACATCTCCAGGTCGGTGTGCAGCTTCTCAACATCTGGTCAGTACTTTCGATCCACATTTTTTTTCAAGACCTTCTGCCGGTCCAGTTTTGATTATATTTATTAGTGATGAGTTCTGTTCTCCCTCTGGCTTTCATTGCTTTTATAGTACCGTTATGATTTGTTGTTGAACTACAGTTGTGTTAAGGTTATTGTCTCATATTCATTCTCAATGGGTGTCTCGTTGATTTCTGTAGTGTATTTAACATTGCTTTTGCAAGTTCTACTGATTTGTCACTTAGATACTGTTATCTGGATAACAGATGAGGTTTTGTCAAAATTGCAGTAATGACTTGTTAATAGTCATAAAAGCATCAGTAGGAATGTGTTGTAAGCCACAAACCATGTTGTTCACTGGTTGCCACCATTTTCCAGGAAAAAGTGTGTTTATAAATGTATGGATTTACAGTATAGCTGTACAAGCTTCGATTACGTTTCTGTACATTTTGTACATGTTATTTTTGTAACAAAGAAAAACAGTTGCAAACAAAACCAATAGCTCTAATGTAATATAGTGCAATATATTTTATCAACACAAATCACTATAGTTTATGACCACGTTTTCTTATTGTCCTCAAAAAGTTCTGGTTCATTAGTTCTCTGTCTGCCTGGCAAAATGTTTTGTTTTTTTTGTGTGTGGCTCAAGTGTTTTCCCAAATCCCTAATGTCTAATAGCAAATGTGTTCCATAGGTAGCACTATGAAAAATGCTTCAGCTCATTTGCTGTTGGTGCGTTCACTTTACTATTTTCAAAATGTGATGAAATCACCCTTTAATGATTGCTTTCCATACCGCTATCAACTCTGGATGAGTGGCTGATGTGTCTTCTGGCTGCTTTATGTGTCGCTCTTACAGCTACAGACCTCACATGCTCATCTGATCCGGCACCTGATGTTTTTGATGTCTCTTGACGGTGGATGTTCTTTTTGCCTGGGGCGTGTAGTACTTTGAAGTCATACGGTTGCAGCCTTAGGACCCATTGTTCAGTGCTGGCAGAAGGTTTAGATTACGGACTAAATATAGTCCCTAGTATTTTGGTCTGTGATCAAATCCAACTTTCTCCCAAAAAGCTAAGGCTTCACTTTCTTTATTCCTATATTTGCATTCAGTCAGCCTGCAATTCACCAAGCGTGTATACATCTTTCCTCTTTGGTACCGAACAAACGCTCGTCTTAACCTACGGAATGTGCATCTGCTTTAATCTGCATTCTGTCATCATCCTTTTTGAAGTACACTCCAGTGCCAGGCTTGCCCAAAATGAGTTTGAATATGTTGCTGTACTGTAGCTTACAAGTCCCAAGAAGAAATGTCTTCATAGCTCATGTGATCTTTGCAGTTGATTTACTGAAAACTTTCATGAGGTTCAGTGTTCTTGCTTACCGAAATATAATACTTTGATATGAAGTGTAGTAATGAAACAGAAATAACGACAGATCCATATTTCCTCCACGTTGTGACGTACAGTGTACCAGATTATTGAAAAAGACACAAATCTAGGGCATTTTTTATAAATTACTAACACACACACGACTGTGGTCAAAATTTTACATACACTTTGCAGTATCTGCAAAATGTTAATTATTTGACCAAAATAAGAGGGATCATACAAAATGCATGTTATTTTTTAATTTAGTACTGACCTGAAAAAATATATTCCACATTAAAGATGTTAACATATTGTCCACAAAAGGAAATAATAGTTGAATTTATAAAAGTGACCCCATTCAATGTGGATGATTCACAGCTGTTTTTTTTTTTTTTGGGTAGTTGTTCATGAGTCCATTCTTTGTCCTGAACAGTTAAACTGCCCGCTGTTCTTCAGAAAAATCCTTTAAGGGTCTTTTTTTCAGCATAATTTGTATTAAAACCCTTTCAAGTAATGACTGTATGATTTTAAGATCCATCTTTTCACACTGAGGATAACTGAGAAACTCATATGCAACTGTTAAGTTCAAATGCTCACTGATGCTCTAGAAGGAAATCAGATGCATTAAGATTCTGGAGGTGAAAAATTTGAAGTTCAGGGTAAATTTTACTTATTTTATTTTCTGGGAAACATGTAGACATCTATAGCATCTGAAGGGCAGTACTAAATGAAAAAAATATGATATTTTGGCAAAATAAGACAAATGTACACATTCAATCTGTTCAAACGTTTTCACCCCTGGCTCTTAATGCAAATGAGTCCCTCATTTATCCTCAGTGTGAAAAGATGGATTTTAAAATCATACAGTCATTGTTGGAAAGGGTTCAAATATGCAAAAGATTCTGGAAAATCAAAAAATTTGTGGCACATGAAAGATTTTACTAAATAAAAATTACTGAATAAAAAATAAGATGCAATTTATTTTGGTAAAATAATTAACATTTTGCAGATATTGCAAAGTGTATGTAAAATTTCAACTGTATATACAGTTAAAACAATTTGTAAAAAATGTATTGCAATTTAAAATTAATGTTTTAATATATTTAAAAATTTTATTTAATCCTGTGATGTCAAAGCTGATTTTTCAGCAGCCATTATACATGATCCTTCAGAAATCACTCTATGCTGATTTGCTGATTTTTGTGGAAACAGTGACATTTTTTCATGATTCTTTGATGAAGATACATTTTATAACAGCATTTATTTGAAAAATGTTAACTTTTTAACATTATACATGTCTTAACTGTCACTTTAAAACAATTCGTCCTTGCTGAATGTATTTAAAAAAAAAAAAAAACTGCTTACTTTTTCCATAAAAGTAATTTACAGCACGGATGACTGGCTAAAAATAACAATTATATATACAAAAAAGTGTAATGTTGTAGACCATGCTAACAAACCATGACCGCTTGCACAGTTTTCTCTTATAGTGCATGACAGACAAAGCTGTGAGCAAGCCAATTAAATCAGTTTTGAAAAATCCTTGTTTTCCAAGAAAAGTCGAAAATGGAGCAAAGTGAATGACTTGTCTTTTTCAAAAGGGAAGCTTCTAGATACTATATGAATGGAAGCATGTGTTTATATTTTGTACTTATAAAAATGTATGTTTGTGGCAGAGTAGATCTAAAGATTCTTAAATATTACATAACTTATGTAGGAGCAACTTTTTTGTGGGGAATGTTTGATGGTTTAAAGAGTGGGGGGAAAAACCTTTGTTACTGCAGATTAAAGCGAGGCAGATCTGTGCTGCTAGAGAAGATGCAGGAATAGACGAGCATTTGCTTATGTGATGTGAAGTGTAGTCTGTGTTCAGGAGGAACACCCATGAGATAAATGTGGCTGTCTTTTAAATCACTCTTCTCATAAATACCCTTTCCACCTCCGTATTATCAGAACGCAAAAAGCAATAATGAGCTTGAGAAGCAGAAAGAAGGAATGAGGACACTAGAAATCTTCAGGTCATTAAGATGTCTTTCTAAAATGTTACAGTAAGATACAGCAGTGCAAAAGCAGCACATTCTGAAAGAAAATGACAAGCCTGACAGAACCTTGTATAAATAATTCCAGTGGGCTAATTCATGTACATATCAAATATTCTGCCTGTTTTTTCCATAGAGGGGAAAATGTGAATAAAAGCCGTGGCCCAAGTAGATTGCTTAAGATGAAAAGGGGCTCCATTCCCACTGTGCATATCCAGGAAGAGTGAGTTTGCAGCAAGTTTTGCACATCAGAGTGCTTAGCATCAGGCTCACAGCAGGAGAGGGACAGTGGCAGCCTGCCATTCCCACGTAAGATCCTCCTCAAACACAATAAGGACTGTTCCATCTAAACAGGTCATCCTCTTGCCATGAAACTCTGCTATAGGCTAGTCTGTCATGAAAATGTTCTCGTTACATTACAGATAAAAGCTGTCTAGTAGTCTGCCGTTTCTATATAATGTGAGTGATTCAACAAATTGCATTTATTTATTTAAAATATAAATAGACAATTGTTATAATCATTTAAAAAATTAATTACAATACTTAATTTTTTTTTATAAATAAATATATTTTTAACCCTAAAAATACAGCTTTGTCTGGGCTAAAAGTGGAAAAATTGCTTGTTGTCTGAGGCTGTACTTTTCTGCCATCACTGAGGATAAATTTCTGTTTCGTCTAATGGAAAACGCAATCACAGGAAATGTCTTGAGTGTGTGTGCAAAAAGATTTACAGCAAAACACTGTAATTATGGTCTTTTTAAGCTGCTAAAAAGGAAAAGTTCTGTCATTATTTACTCACCTTAAAGTCATTCCAAACATCACAAAAGTAGACCTTTTTCATACATTTCCTGGTTATTTTTCTCCATGTGATTAGAAGAAATGATACCTGGAGCTTTCAAAGTTCAAAAAGCAATATGTACTAGTATATCAAGTACTAGCGCTGCAAATAACTTGGAGTGAAGTATTACTTTAATAGCAATCCCGAAATTTGATAATGAAACTGACTGGATGGATTTTTTTACATGATGATACATTCATTATTATGCGCAATTATGTTGAAAATAAAACCCTTAAAACCCTTATACATCTCATGAGCTGTAATTACAAGGTGCTATAGTTGATATTAAGTTATGTGCTGAATGATGTGTTGTCTTGCTGTGGTAAACAGTGTACTTTTAATTAATATTAGCACAGTGTCAGCAGGGGTGGGTTTGTCACCAGACATGTGGGCCCTGATGATTAAACCTGGATAATAGCTTGTCTGGCTTGTGCATAATTTATATGTGAATGGGAATGGGTGTTTAATAACCTTATGTCTGTCTAATTTGAGCCAAAACACCCTGCAGTCAATTAACTTCCTTTACTTCTCTTTCCAAGCCAAGTGTTGGCTGTGACCACCAGCTCTTTTAGATGTGAACTAACTCAGCATGTATCAGAGCCGCCACAGCTGCCAAAACATGGACAACAAAGTGTGTAAAATTAAGAGTGTCAATGTGTTCCATGCCTTTCCCACCCTGAAATAAAAGGGAATGAATTGTACAAAGCTGAAATGCAATCACTTTTCTATGTCTTTCTGAAACAGGAAAATCAAAAGATGTGCATCATATTTATCATGCCCCATTTAAAGCCTTCAATCCAAAATAAATAAATAAGCGTATAATTCTGTCCTCTAGGTTAGATAATCCCTTGGCTCCGAGTTGGTGATTGGAACATGCAAAAAACTGTTTTTCTTTTTTCATCCCACTGTTGCAGTACTCTAATGATCATGTTTTAGAACAAAATGTGCATTCAAAATACTTTAAAAAATCTTGACATGAGAATATCCCTTTAAGGCAATTCAGTTCACTTGGCAGCCGTCTTGGTGATACCCCAGGCAGCTATGTCTGTAATTGGCATGCTAGTACAGCTCCATGAATGATGAAAAACCAGAGTTTGTCAAGATTAAACTTAAATGACTTTCCCTTATCATTGGGCAAACTGACATTTCTCTGAGCTCAAGCTTAAGATCTATGAGTGACACTGTGTCATTTAGATTAATATCAAAGATTCCTGTAGTCAAAAGCAGGCTACTCTTAATGCTTCCCTTCTTGAAATCGAGCCTCAAGATGCTTACTTTGAGGGTAAATGGAATAATGCCTTTTTGTTGTTCGACTCAAACTTTTTGCTGATCACTTAGTGTGCAGATTAAAACTGCAGTGGCTCCAGAATAGTCCACTGTATTTGTATGCATCCCACATATGCAGAAGCAGAATTATAGTATTAGACATACAAAGTGAGAGTAAAATTGCACGTCTGCCAGAAAATAGAAATAACACAAAAAAGTGTATGTGTATACAAAAATACATTTGTGAAATATTATTACAATTTAAAATAATTAATTCTATTTAAATATATTTTCAAATGTAAAGATTTCTTAATATTATCACTTTTGGAAAAAAGTGTTTAATGCTTAACAGTTTTGTTGAAACCATGTTAGACTACCATTCATAAGTTAGGGATAAATAAAAAATAATAATTTTTATTTAGCAGTTAAATTCGTTAAAAGTGACATTAAAGACATTTATACTGTTATGAAAGATTTCCTTTTAAAATACATCCTGTTTTTTCTTTTCTTTTCAAGAATCCTAAAAAACAAATGTATCACAGTATTTACAAAAATATTGAGCAGCACAACAGTTTGCACCAAATCAACATATTTGAATATTTTCTGAAGAATCATGTGACACTGAAGACTGGAGTAATGACTTCTGAAAATTCAGCTTTGCAATCACAGGAATAAATACATTTTTAAAATAGAAAAGACTTCTTTCAAACACATAAAAAAAATCTTAATGTAGTTTCTGTGTGTATAGCAATTTAAGACATTTTAGTGTTTTTTAGTATTGTAATTTTCAACTGATTTCCAGAGCTGCAGCTTTTAATGCTAATTTCCTAAAATGATCTCTTTAATTTTTTTATTTTGCAGTTGCAGGCTGTCCTGTATAACCCGGTCCACTGTTCGCTTCTTGGTTTTTCTGCCGCTAGCACATCCTTGCCTCAGGGCTACCTCTGGGTAGGTACACTTTGCACAATGAGAACATATTTTCTTCTTTATAAATCATCACACTTGTGCTGGAATATCATAATATCTCTACACATCTCTGAGGGTGCATGTCCCTCACTTCACCTCTGATGCACCTAAGGGGAAACAAATCACCCACAAACATTTGAATAGTCCACCTCTAACCAGGGCTGTCATCAGGACGGTAGAACTGAGAATATCGCTTAAACTTTCTAACAATATTCCAATTTCCCAGACCTCCAGTATCACATTTTACTAAGTAGTCATTTAGCAGGTGTTCTTTTATCCACATACAGTATACTTGGTCAAAGGCACAATGGAAATAGCTCATGCATCATTCCCTACAGGGTTTGAACCTTCATAATTTGCCTCGGCCCAGTATTCAGTTTATATTTAAGCGATATTTCATAAGCAAGAGTGATGTCATTCTGAATACTCATTACACTTTACAGTACAAGTAAAATTAATTAGATATTACATATAACTTGTATTTTTACAGCAAGTGTGGGTAGTATTTAGGAGAGGCCCACGATCACTTGTTTTATTCTTGAATGAATCAGTGTTTGAATGAATCGGTTGAATGAATGATTCAGTGACTCATTCATACTTGTCGCCACTTGCTTGCGTAACAATGTAACTTTCAGAAGGAGGCACTCCTTCACAAACTGTAAAAGTCCCAATGCTGTTAGACCAATTTGTTAACTAGTTTATTTAATTTCCAAAATAAATGATTCCAGGCCATGAACCATTTCTTAAATCTGACTGAATCACAACTCTTTTCTGTGATATTTTTCTTTTAGCTTACAGAGCTTTTCCACCTGAAGTAAGTGATGGTAGCAGGAGCTCTGCAAAAAAATAAAAATGAAAATCACTGTTAGAATAGTTTGATCGACGTTTAAAAGAAAGAGGGAGGCAGGATTAAAAGTTTCTCGAAAGGCAGCTCTAGAAACAAACATCAAGTATCCCACATCAAAAGACATTGTATAAATCATTTATCTCATGGCTGTGCTTCCACATTTCTTCCCCATCAATTTTGCCTGCAGCCTCTCAGAGGGCTGTCAGTGAGTTCAGGCACTGGATGTCCTCCTTCTCATGTTTGTTTTCTTTTTGTTGTCTCTTCGATTGCACAGGTGGCTAGTGGGGGTGACGACTCTCACGGGCAGGTGGAGATTTTCTCCCTTAACAGACCCACTCCACGCTCCGTGAAGAGTTTCTCTCTAGGTTCCCCAGTGCTTTGTCTGGAGTATATCACAGAGCCCAGCACTGATGAAGAACTGGAAACACAAACATCTGAAGTTCCTTCCAAGATCGGCAACACCATCTGTGTAGGATTATTGGATGGCAAGTAAGTCTGAATACATACCTGTATTGGTCTGGAATGATTTGAGTCATTACATTGCTAATTTTATGCAGTCAGCCACTACTAATTTGCTTCTTTCCCAGGGAAAAGCTCTTGATATTTTGTGTGTGTGTGTGTGTGTGTGTGTTTCTCAAGCATCCTGGTTTATGGAAGCGTGGACACCGCTGCTCAGTGTCTGCTAACATTTTGTAACCCAGAGGGCTGCCCGGTTCTGTGCCTAAAGCAATCTGCCAACTTTCTCTTCGCTGGGCTGAGTAATGGAAAAGTCGCTGTTTATAACCGAAAGAGTGGAGGTAGAATAATTGCAGTGCAATTTGCAGTGTAAATATAGATTAAAGGGATAGTTCACTCAAACATGAAAATTCAGTCATCATTCTGTCATTCCAAAATATGACTTTCTTTTTTCTGTGGAACATAAAAGAAGATATGGAAGTCAATGGTCACCAAAACAGTTTGGTTACCAACATTTGTGTTCCACAGAATAAAGTCAAACAGGTTTGGACATGAGGTAGAGTAACCAATGCAAGAATTTTAATTATTGTATTGACTCTACAATATAACATTTTATAAATTCTATTCAATTTTTAATTTCCTTTGGATTTACATTTGCAGGAAACAATATGTGAACTCTTGGATTTCTGCATGAATTCCATAAAATCTTCAACAAAAGACAAACACAATCTGTTTAAACAAATAACATCTTTATTGGGCACACCATGTAAACATTCACAGGGCAGGGTGGGAAAAAAGTGTTTCCTCTTTACAAAATCATTTCAGTTCAGCAATATTTTTGGGATGTCTGGTGTGAATCACTCTCTTGAGGTCTTGCCAAAGCATGTCAGTCAGGTTGAGGTCAGGACTGGGCCACATCAGATGGGGTATTTTATTGTTTAGTCCTGGGCTTGGGATCACTGTCCTGTTGAACCGCTCAACTTCTGAGTTCCAGTTGAACTTACATCCTGCTGCAAAATGACCTGATAAATTTGGGAAGTGATTTTTCTGTCAATGAATGTAAGCTGCCCAGACCCTGAGGCTGCAAAGCCCCATGATGTCCCTCCACCTCGTTTTTCTGAAGAGCTGCTAACTACTTTCAAACACCTTTGGCTTCATCTGTCCACAGAATATTTCGCCAGTAGCACTGGCAAAACATCCAGGTGCTCTTTTGCAAAGGTTTTTTCATATATACCTCCAGGCCCATCTAAATGGTGAAATTTCAGTTCAGCCAACACACTCTCATAGCAATTTGTACCTATTTTACATTTTGTGAAGTATAATTTGTAGGAATTTATATGATCTCATATATGTTTTTGTACAGTCTGCTTATGCTTGATTGGCTGTTAGGTTTAGGGCTGGACCTTCATGCTTACGTTTCTTCTAAAAATTGTTTAAATCACATCATACGAGTTGTGACAAAAACAGCACTTTGTTAAATAGTTATGTAGAACGGGTTGGGTTAGCTGACTCCAATTAAGTTAATCCAAAATTAAATTCTGTCATCATTTACTCACTTAATGTATTTCCAAATCTGTATCATTGTATTTCCTCAGTGGAAAACAAAAGAAGATACTGAGAAAAATGTATTTTTATCAAAACAATGAAATTCAATGGGGTCAAGTTTGTTTAGAACTCCAGGTAAAAGGTTCACATATTTTTTCCTGCAACTGTATACAGCACCAATGCCTCATTTTTGATAGTGAATATAGTTTTGAGTAATTTTTTTCATTTACTTGTTTAATGCAAACAAGTAAAGTGAAGTGAATTCTCTTCAATTTGAATTTATCCTCTCTGAATCTACTGCTACATTTTTAAAGATGTGTAAATATTAGCCATTTCCAGTAGTGGCTCTTAATCCAGCATGCATTTTCAGTTACAGAGGGGTTGTGGGATCCAGATTCCTGCAGACATGTGGTTATTGGATGCGCTCCCATCCTCAAACTACTCCAAATAGACGAGTGTGTGTGGGCCAGCTGTGCCAACCAGGTCTCTGTGATTGAAGGCTCCTCTCTCAGGACTCAGGTAGAGACTCAGATATCATAGACATTAGATCCTTCTCCTCTCAGAAATGCGTTGGTGAAATTAAAATGTGTTGAATGCGATTCCACCACCTTCACAATGAAGATACAGTGCACAACTGCTTTTCATAAGACCGTATGAGTCAAAAGAGTGAACTGTCACGTCACCTATCAAAGCTTGAGATCTGTTCTGTAACAAAGGTTGGTTTAGGAAAGCTTGAAATTATTCTTTTATTACAGAGTTTTACATTTCATTTCTCTGGCTTCCTGTGCTAGATGCATTATGAGAGAGCATCTTAAGCCACACATAAAAGGTATCCTCCCTGTAGAAGGCCAACAGCATGTTAGGGTGCTAGCCTTTGATCACTTCTGACAGCTGAGCCAACCTCTCTATTTTGCCGCAAGGAGCACCCCCCCC
>NW_015505316.1:2235342-2323372 GCF_001515645.1 Sinocyclocheilus grahami | reverse complement strand
CCGGCAAGACCCCCCCCCCCCCCCCCCCCTGCCTTCCTGATGCTTAATATCAGGATTAAATTCAGCTCTGGAAGTTGGAAGTTCAGTTCAACCGGAAGATAAGTTGTGGGTATGCATATGGACATGTTAACCTTTTTAAATTTGCAAGTCAGTAGTTGTTTTCACTTATAGAGAATGCAGAATGTCAGAATTGATCTGTTGTAAAACAGAAGTAAGGTCCAGGAAGTACAACAGTATGTACAGGCATAGCCTGTTAAACTGCAGGGCATGTAACAAGGAAACATTGTTAAATATTGTGAAATGTTATAACAATTTAAATTAACTGTTTCTAGCATAGTTTAAAATGTAATTTATTCCTTGTATGGCAAAGCTGAATTTTCAGCATCATTACTCCAGTCTTTAGTGTCACATGATCCTTCAGAAATCATTCTAATATGATGATTTACTGCTCAAGAAACATGTATCATTATTATCATTATCATTATGTTGAAAACAGTGCTGCTTAAAATTTCTGATTTTGATTAATAGAAAGTTCAAAAGAGTTTAGTTTGAATGATAAATTATATGAATTTTTTTTAACATTATATGTTTTAATGTAACTTGTGATCAATTTAGTGCATTCTTGTTAAATAAAAGTATTATACATAAAACATTTTGATGCAGAGCTAAAAGTCTTGGCTACAATAAAAAAAAAATACATAGAAAGAAAGGAAAGAAAGAAAAAGAAAGAAAACATGCATAGCATACAAAAATATCAAAACATTATTTGGTCCAACAAATATTGTTACAAAATATTAGAGAGAGAGAGAATATCATATTTTCCTAATATAATCAGAAACAGATCAAGTGTGTGTGTATACACAAACACAAAAATATATAAAATATTATTATTGCATCTTGCTGTAATTACTGCTGTGTTATTTTGACTTTTGAAATGATCCATTTCCCAAACATTCTTAGTGGATTTAAGTGGATTATTTACTAATTTAAGCTTTTATGGTTTTCCTTAACATTTGGCATACTGGACTCTGATGTAATATGCCCAGCCTCATATGCGCAAACAGACTTTCATTAGGCAGTATATACCCTGACATCGAATCATACCCTTTCTTGAGCACTACAGTCCACAGTTTTGGCCTAAACTTTGATGTTTAGCTTAGATTTTTTTTGTCTCTTTCCTTCTAAATTTACCATTCCTCTTGCTCTTTCTTTTTTTTTTGCATTTTCATCATTATTTTGTATCTTTTATGATTCCCAGAGTTTTGAAGTTCATCCAGACCCCATGGTTAGTGTGACCCACATGGTGCGCGCCGGAGGAGGGGTGTGGATGGCATTTTCAGAGGGATCATCCCTACGTCTGTTTCACACAGAAACATTGGAACACCTCCAAGAGATCAACATTTCAACACCCTCTGCATATTTGAGCCCTGGCAAGTCCAATATGTGATTATGGTGCATGATATGAATTCTGTAGGATAATGTTTTGGCACACAGGTCCTGAAAGGGGCATGAGTGTCAAGTAGATCCACAAAAATTTTTGAAACGGAGCAGGAGTTGGTTGCAAAATTAATAATAATTAAAAAAAAAAGAAATAAAATAAATTAAAGACAATTTATCATATTTTCTTCATAGGTCAAAAAACAGTGTGTGTAACCAGCCTGCTTATCTGCCAAGGACTGCTATGGGTGGGCACAGCTCAGGGAATTATTGTCACCCTGCCGGTGCCCAGACTGGAGGGCATTCCCAAAATAACAGGTGAGCAACCATTTAAACAAACAAAGCATTGCATCTAAGCCTTCTTTGTGTTACCAAACACAAACGGTCCCTCTTTCCCATCAGGAAAAGGAATGACGTCACTTAATGCTCACAACGGCCCTGTTGAATTCTTGGTTGCCACCTCCAGCATTTTATCCCAAGATTTTCTAAAGCGGGATTCTGCCATGGAAGGTGGGGATTCAAGTAGTGGAGCTGAAGATAAGGAGGCGACAGATTCCTCTCAGGAGTCCCTCCAGCAGGCGGATGGCTCTCCTCAGGTAGAAGCCAAAGCTAAAGGAGTGCTACTGCAGTACCATCTCCGTTCTACCTCTCAGCTCCCAGGAAAGCTCCTGACGGCCCGGCCCGAAGAATCATCCGTCTCGACCCAGGACTCTCTGGCGCACACCCTAGAGGACGGTTCCATCTATGAGCTGAGCGATGACCCTGAGGTTTGGGTCAAAGGGCCTGGGCCGTCATCTAAGGAAGCGGCACGTAGGGAGAAAGTGACTTCAGCCGCCGTTATATCCGGTGGAAAAGGGTTCCGTCGACTCGCTAATTCCTCCAACTCCTCTGATTCCAGTGAGAACATGCTCATGGTCTGGCAGCTGCCCATTACAGTTTGAGGCAGTAATGAAATCTTCCTTTGGCTTTCATCATGGTTTTTTTTGCAGTGATGGAGGATTGTTGGATCATTGAAGGACAAACAGACTGTAAGCCTGTATGGCTTATGAAGATTATTTATTCCACTTCTCCTCCAGAAGGTTTTGAATTTGAAGGAATATTCCAGGTTCAGAAAAAGTTAAGCTGCAGCAGCATTTGTGGCATAATGTTGATTTGAAAAAAAAAAATCAGGGTTACAGTGAGGCCCTTACAATGGAAGTGAAAGGGGCCCGTTTGTAAATAATTTAAAATACTCAGTTTCAATAGCATAGCCACAGGACATAAAACATGATTTGTTTAACATGATTTTAGTGTGAAAAAAGTAAAACAATGCAGTGCCATAAACCTTCTAACCCTAAACTGACTTTATTTTGGATGATTTAAAAAGCTTTGTAGCTCAAATAATAAACATTTTAACAGAATAATTCATGTTTAATAATTAAACTTAACAAATAAATCCTAAATTGGCCCCAATCACTTCCATTGTAAATGCCTCAGTGTGACTCTGGAGCACAAAACCAGTCATAAGGCGCACAGGTATATTTGTAGCAAAAGCCAAAAATACATTGTATGTATCAAAATGATCAATTTTTATGCCAAAAATTATTAGGATATTAAGTAAAGATTTTTTTTTACATTTCCTACCGTAAATATATCAAACCTTAATTTTTGATTAGTAATATGCATTGCTAAGAACTTCATTTGGACAACTTTAAGGCGATTTTCTCAATATTTAGATTTTTATTTTTTTTGCACCCTCAGATTCCAGATGTTCAAATAGTTGTATCTTGGGCCAAATATTGTCCTATCCTAACAAACCATATATCAATGGAAAGCTTATTTATTCAAATAATAAAAAAAAGACCCTTATGACTGGTTTTGTGGTCCAATGTCACATATTTGCTTTTTTATAGAAAACGAGGGACAAGTTAGAGGTATTTTACTATTTTGATGGTAATACCCATAATGTCACAAATGCTTTTAAGGAAGCCAGAATTTTCCTTTAAGTTGATAAACAACCGCGCCATTCAATATTCATCTGTCATAATAATAGCATGTGCTCCATATATAATGTACCACAACTAAATATAAAACAAAATCTCACCTTTTGTAAATTTCACTATAATGACTGATACCACCAAATGATTGCATTTGATTATATCCCATCTGCATGCGAGGAATCAGGGTAAGCATTGTTGTTTTTTCAGATGTAATACAAAAAGTAATCCTTAGTATGTATCTGAGTATTGGTTGTGACCCAGTTCTTTCTTGTTTAAATGATGAAAGATTTTTTTTATGCTGCACCACTAAAGCAGTGTGCACAGAAAAGTAAAGTAGTTGAATATTCGGAGTCTGTCTATTTAAATGTGTTATAATGTTATTTTAGTGTGAAATGTGATAAGGAGAAGCAAAGTCTTCGGTGTAGGTACTTGTGTCTGATGGTTCTCGTTGTTCGCAGTGTCACTTTGTTAAAAAAATTCAATCATATTTACAATGATAGAAGCTTCTGCAATTTTTCCATTACCATTTAATTTAAAAGCATTTCATTTGATTTTAAACTGACTGAACATTAAATGGTTTTGAAATGGCATTGTGTGTGAAGACCTGCTGTAAATTAATAGTGCAGAGTAATATTTTATGTTGAATCTCAGCATATTTTCAGCCTTTTATCTCTGGGCAGCCACTGCCAGCTCTCACAGTAAACATATCAGCAAACGCAGTATGGCGCAGCTCAAGCAGCGGTTAATATATGCACGTTGTGACACCAGTGCTACGTGAAGAGGATGCCAAATCACGTCTCTGGCAGACGTGAAGTAAAACTGTCCTGTCAGGATTCAAAGGAGCTGTCTAACAGCCACTCATTGTTCTTATAGTAGATGTTTTTGCTCATTCAGTCTAATAATTTTGTGCTATTCCTGTTGTTTTTCAAGTAAAGGACATGATGCGTTTAATTAATTCTCAAATGCATCAAGCTAGGTAGTTACTGAATATAAAAGCTATTATGTTTGCAGAAGAGAAACGTCTCGGTTACGCATGTAACCCTCGTTCCCTGAAGGAGGGAACGGAGACGTCACGTCGGAGGACCGACGAATTGGGATCTCGCTTAGAGGGACCAATCTACTTCGAGTGTAAACAAAACGAGCCAATGCACATTGGCATGCGATTATTGCATCCAGCTGCTGCTGATCACAGCGTGAGTATAAGTAGGCAGCAGATGCAGCGCATATTCAGGTTTTCGCTGAGGAGCCGAGCCGGTGACCCGGCCGCTCAGCGGTGGCACAGGAGCTGTGGCGACGGGACGTGACGTCTCCGTTCCCTCCTTCAGGGAACGAGGGTTACATACGTAACCGAGACGTTCCCTTTCAGTCGGTCGCTCGGAGGAACGACGAATTGGGATCCTACCAAAAGGCCACAGCTACTGCCCCTTCCAGTGTCCTGTGGAAGCCAACTACGCCCCTACTTTTTGGCGTAGGCCAGGGCCTGCACAAGAGGACCAGCTACAGCTACGATGGCACTGCCCACTGAGTAAGACTGGTGACCATCACCCAGCGCCAGGTAATGACCGCATCCAGAACGCCCTGGTGATACGTTGTCTATAGCAAGACCCACATGCCACGCAACGTCGTCTTTAAAAAGACGCACCTGAAATTGCTCTTTTAGGGAAAAGCTCTTTTAGCGTGCCGAGGCGCACAGGGGAGATGATCATCTGCAACACAAACAGGGGGTAGTGCAGCCTGATGTGTGCAACCCACTCGACACGGGAAACCACCACCGCTGAAGCGCCGTTTGCCAACACGAAGAGCTCTCCAAGAGAGCGCTGAACTCGTTCAGTCTTCTTCTCTCAGTAGAGTAGTCAGGAGCAGAACGATGTGATCGCTCGGCTCCGAAGCGAAAAGCTGAATATGCATCTGCTGCCTACTTATACTCACGCTGTGATCAGCAGCAGCTGGATGCAATAATCGCATGCCAATGTGCATTGGCTCGTTTAGTTTACACTCGAAGTAGATTGGTCCCTCTAAGCGAGATCCCAATTCGTCGGTCCTCCGACATGACGTCGAGAGTGACCGACTGAAAGGGAACTTTGGTTTACTTTGAGAATAGTGTTTTTCCTCTAGACAGTAAGTTACTTTTGTGTTGTGATTGGTAAGAAGCCTCATTTAGTTTGAGGAGCTGTTAACTATGCTTACATCAAAGGCTTCTAATTAGAGATGTTTGATTGCTTTGTGTCTGGTGGGAAATCAAGAATCTCATTATTGCTAATTGAAGGACTTGATCAAGATAATGCCCCTCCTTTGTAAAACTTAAATAGAAGCACAATGTTCATACCTCTGTGACTATGGAGGATGTGAAAATAACTGTACTTACTTATAATACAATGTGTGTTGAGTTAAGATGCTCTGTAAAGAAAACAAACCCTCTTACATTTATGGTAAAAATAGCAAGTATAGTTTCAAGGATATTGCTACCTATTTACAATTTATAACCATTCATTTTTTTTATATAATTTTAATATATGAACCTGAACTAAACAGCAGCATAACACCCCTGATGTACATGGCAGATATATAAATAAAACATTTGAATTAAAACAAATTTAAAGTCCGTGTCAAGCAGGAGCTTATTATACAGTGTATTTTTAAACCCACAAAAATCATACTTTGTACTCTTATTATTATTTTATAGTGTGTAAGCAATTAACAAGTTTTTCCTACAGCATTTTTATATAATTTTTTACATTACAATCTCTTAATATTTTTCCAACATGGCTTGTGCTTTACTTCTCAGTGTGAAACGAAAAGAAAAGAGAAACTGCGACAGATTATAGGCCGATTGCCTCCCGATCTGATGCCTCTGCTCGGTACATGGTGACTGTTTCAGTGGAACTGCAGCACTCAGCAAGACGCGGCTGCTTTTCACGGTTGTTCAAGATACGAAGGCATTTCATGCTTTCTGTCTAATGTTGGTAAAAATTTGAGTAACAATTGTAAACTAAGTCCTTTCACTTTATTAGGACAGGGACACAGCTCTGGCAGCAGTGATGGCTGGAAGACTTGGAAGAGATGAAATATAGCTTTAGATCTTGAAGCATCAAACTACACAAAGAATCCATCTGTGTAGCATCTTTTCAAATCCATTCTAAACAGATGGGTGTTTGATTTATAGTGTAGCATTTATAGTCTGTTTAGCTTTGTTTTTTGTTTGTTTATTTTGTTTTGTTTCACTTTGCTTCTTTTGATTTGACTTTTTGTTTCTTTAGCTTTTTTTTTTGATTATGCAGTACTTATAGTAAATTTTGCATTGTGTCTATAGAGTTTTGAAAAATGACATGAAGGTTCTTAGTGCAAAGATGAATATAAAAAACTGTAATTGGGTAGTATTTTAGTAGATTTTGCATTGCTTTGCTTTTTGTTGTTTTTTTAAGCTTTGTTTCATTCGCTTCTTTTAACTTTTTTATTACTTTACAGTTTCTTATTTTTCGTAGCTTTGTTTCTGTTGTTTAGTTTTGTGTTTTGTTGCACTTTGTTTCTTTTTAGTTTACTTTGTTTTGTTTCTTTACATTTTGTTTTATTGTGTAGCATTTATAGTGTTTTTCTTTGCTTTTTGTTTAGTTTTTTGCTTAAGTTTTAATTTGTTTAGCTTCTTTTACTTTTATTTTGTTTCTTTACATTTGATCTTGCTTTGCTTTGTTTTGTTGTGTTTAGTTTTGTGTTTTGTTTCACGTCGCTTCATTTCATTTGACTTTGTTTCTTTAACTTAACGTTTTTACTTAGTCTCTTTACATTTAATTACATTTTGTTTTAATTTGTTTCATTTCATCAGAGAGGTACAATACATTACAATATCTGAGAGGCATGCACTGATGAGAGTCTGTTGTTTTGAAGTTTATTTTTTTATAGTATATTTTTTTGTTTACTTTTTTAATCATAAGAAGTAAGAGTAAATCAGTGCAAATTTTTTTTATTGAAATTAGGAGCATTGCCTGCAATATAGATATTGATTTTAGGTCAGTTTTTCTGGATCAATGTCATTACAAACAGAGTTGGTTGAATAATGGATAATCAGGTATACCTGTCAGGTATGTGCTGATCAAAGACTAATTAAAAATTAATGAAACAGCACAGAGACATCTTCTTGCGGACTTCTCACAACATCCATTAATACTGTTTTTTGCAGTCATGCTTTTTGATCTGAAATATTCACAACTTGGATCAAGAGCTCATTATATGCTATAATTTCTCTGTCATTGCAGTATGACCTCTCTTGGGGGAGGTTTATATTGCGTTCTTCAAAAGCACTCCGTTTTGCTAACTTATGACTTAATGATTTCAGAAATGAGGAGAGCACTGTAATTTTGCTAGCACTCGTTGCTGGTCATTTGAATGGGATTTTAAAGGAGGGCCGTGCAATTTGAGGATGTAATACTGCATTCAGAAAGTGACACTGCTATCTTTTTCCAGGTTATTTAACAGTCACCATTGAGCCTCTCCCTCCTGTGGTTATGGGGGACACAGTGACTTTGAAGTGCAATTTCAGGACGGATGGCAACTTACGAGAGATTGTGTGGTTTCGGGTAAGTGGGGTCCGAGCTTCATCTTTGCATGATACGCCTTTTATTTCAGCATCCTGGGAAAAAAATAATGACTTGTTTTTCAGTGTGCTAGCTTTTGTGCCTTTTCAAACTCTTTTAGGTTGTTGCTCTGTTGGCAAACTGACATTGTGAGAACAGAAACTGTCAAAAATATGAAAATATATTCAGGATTAAGAGTGAACGGCTCAGTGATTTTAGGACGAGCTGTTTTCATTTTGTCGTCACACAGAGACATAAATGTGGCAGGTTTGATGAGCCAACAGATAAAACATTCAATTAAACACATCAGTATGCCAATATATTTCCATGACATTTAAAAAAAGACTCTGCCACATAATTTCCAATATATCATGTTTATTTAATTACTTAGAAAATCATTAATTATTTTTTATGCTTTTCTGCATCTATCCCCCTCCACTGGAAATTATACAAAGGTCACATTCTAATAGTGGTCCCAAAAACTATTAAAAATGTATAGATAACAAAACATCAAACCATTTTATTTATTTTTAAAAATGGAGTATTTGACACCAACTGGTAAAAACTTATACTTTATCTTAAAAGCAATGAATTTGCTTTGAATGTAAATGTCTGCCAGGTGCATAACTGTAAATGTGGTTGTCAGATGTTAATGGATCTTGTCCATAGTTAATAAGATGACTTTATACATGCACTAAAAACCACTTTGACATCAATTGGTTAAAACTGGCTCAGAAAAATAAAGCTATTTCTGAACTTGCACCACAGATTAAGTTATCTTAAACAATGAAATCCATACTTTTTAAGCATGGTTTTAGTCCAGATGACAGCTAAACATTTGTGAATTATTGCAAATAATCAAGCATTTACTGTAAGTAGGAAACACGTAAATGCAACTTTCTTTTACCCAGTACAGGATAGTATATTGTCATTGTTTTCAAAGGTGACGGAAGGTGGAACATCAAAACAGAAAATTTTCACCTACGACGCCATGTACAACACCAATTTTTCTCACATGGAGGACTTTCGCAGACGAGAGGACCTTGTTTACCAGTCAACTGTCAGGTTATACAGTTTATAGTGGATCTTACTTGGCTTTCCTCTCGGCACGCACAGTGCTATTTTTATGGCTGCTGCTGTTATGTGTTTAGACAGATTGTTCCTCACTGTTCTCAGGCTCCCTGAGGTTCAGATGGAAGATGATGGACCATATGAATGCCATGTGGGGATCTATGACAAGGCATCTAGAGAGAAGGTGGTCTTGGCATCTGGGAGTATCACTCTTAATGTCATGTGTAGGTTCTAGTTATAAACCATCATTTTCTACATTAAGGCATTGTATGTGGTCAAACAAAATGCAGGGATTTGCTGTAGTATCCATTCTGTTGTTAACTGCCATAGTTCTTCTAAAAATCATGTTCTTTCAAACCTGTATGACTTTCTTTCTTTTGGGTACATGAAAGAAAAACTATGGGCCCAACCGACATTCATTGTATTGACAAAAATATGTTAATTTGTGTTCCACACATGAAAGCGGTTCGGAACAACATGAGAAAGAGTCAAATATGACAGAATTCTCATTTTTGTGTGAGCTATATCTGTAACCTCTGGAAAAAGAAAAACATTTCAGTGCACTTTTCTGTTATTTGAAAGGATTCTCTGTAAATGTAATAATGATAATGGAAAATTCACGATTAACTACTTGATAAAGATGCTTATTTTGATTGAGCAGTGTTTTAGCCTAATAGTATAATAACAGTGTGTATATCTTTTCGGTATCAAACCAGGGCAATATTGTAAATTCTCAGTCTCTTTCTTAATTGCTTGTGCAAGTACCTACATGCCCATAAAGTCTGGGAATATTCAGCAGGGTATTCATGCAATTTCCCTCTGCATGCACTTGTAAATTAATACGTTTCAATAAGATGTAATATGCCGTGACGTGAAATACGATCTAGAGTTCATTTCATGGCAGCTAAGAAATCATCAGAAAGATTTCACATGGATTGCTGACTTAAAACAAGAGATTTTGCTGTTGTGATATAAATCTTGCCTACTAATACACTTTGCTTATAAACTGAAAGCTCATTAAATGAGGATCTCCTGGCTTGCGGTCTGAAGCACAAAAGTGCCCTTGAGGGAAAGATACTAATAATTACTTTGAATGCTGCACTGTCATCTCTGCTTATTTCTTTGTATTGCTGGTGTGACACTATCGATTTATAATGAGTTTTCAATGTCTTTGTTTTTCTCAGCTCCACCAAAATCAATATCTGTTGAGGCAGCAAATCAGCCAGCTCGATTCAGTCGCTACGAGGCTCAAAATTTCACACTTGTTTGCATTGTAACTGGAGGAAAACCTGCCCCCGTGGTTAGTAGAAGTATTAAAAACAAGCTCTAAATTAAAACCTAAATAAAGACGGACATGTACAAAGCAGAGGTTATTTAAATGGAAATGTGTTTCTTTGCCGTTTAGTTATACATTTTCGTAATTATTTCTTCACCTAACTCAGGTGTACTTCAAGAGGGATGGAGAACTTATTGAAGTCCATCCTTTCACGTCTACTGAGGAAGTGGAAAACAGAGGCTTGCTCGCTGCCATGGATAACCAGCCGCTTATCAATCGAGAACTGGATGATACAAAAGTGCAGAAGTCTCTTTCTTTCCTGGGCCCTTACAGCGAGCCGGTGCGTCTGGATAAGGACCAGCCCCAGCGCAGTTACACATCTGGAGCCCCTGGTCAGGAGGAAGCCAGTCCCACCACAGAGATCATCCCAGAGACTGTGATCAGCCGAGAGTTTCCCCGCTGGGTGCTGAGCTCAAGCCCGATGTATTATTTCAACCATACGCAGTCTGAGCTTCATGACGGTACTTTGGAGGTCCAAGCTATGCTGACCTGGCACTTGAACCCACAGCTGGACAATGAGGCTCTGTTCACCTGTGAAGTCAAGCACCCTGCTCTTTCCATGCCCATGAAGGCAGAGGTTACGCTCTGTGAGTGTCACTTTATATACGTTACCAAATACAGTTACTGAGACTAAAGACTCGTTCACACCAAGAACAATAACTATAAAGATAACGATAAAGATATAGTTCTAAAATTGTTCTCAATAAAAAAGAATAGCAGGGCCCACACCACAGCTATAATGATAAAGGCACAGAGAAACGATATTGTTGGAATCAATTTCAGAAAGATTTTTCCAGCTGATGAACAGATGATATTGTCCACTGGTGTGGACGCTGATATATTTATCTTTATAGTTATCGTTCTTGGTGTGAATGGGTCTTAAATATGTTTATTAGGGTCTCACAATATATTAGTTTTTTATTTAATATTTTAATTATGTTTGCTCCTTTTTCCTGTTTTTACATTTAGATTACCTTTACTTTAATGTCAACATTTACTTAATCTTCAAATTTAGCAACATCTTTAGCAAATTGCAAAATGAATATTAATTTTTCATACTGTACATAATTTTGTGATACCTAAATTCACTTTAAAATGATTGATTTTAGTTATTGGTCTTTTTGAAATATATATATTTTCATTTATTTTAATATTTTTTTTAATGCTAGTTACTGTTACCACATTAGACTAACATTACTGACTGTTTACACAGGGTATAACAACTTTAAAAAAACGTAACGATTTGATCATTTTTGTACATTTTTGGGATTTCCCCCACACCTTGTTACATTTAGAAATTACCAGCATACAAAAAATTGCTCATATTTCTTTTTGTTATATTATTACCAAATATTGGATTCAGTCTTTTTATCAACTTATCAACTTTTTTTTTTTTTGCAGTTCGCACCGGATTTCTTTTGGGAACTGATTGATTTAAGCTTATGCACATTGCCAAAATTATCCACACTAACAGTCAGTTCCAAGAAGAAATACAAAACCTATGTGTGTGTATGTATGTGTATATACTGAATATATATATGTGTGTATATATATATATATATATATATATATATATATATAAATGGAAGACCTGACTCTCTGTCTCCTCTGACATAATGACAACACTTTTACTTCTCACTGTTTACAAGCTGCTCCAAAAGGCCCCAAACTCTCTGTGGCACCAAGCAGAGCGAAAGTGGGAGACACAGTTCGCATCAAAGTGGAGGGATTCCAAATGGGGCCCAAAGCGGTACAATCATGAAAGAAGAAATGTTTCTAGTATATAAAGTTGTGCAAAATAATTATTTGCAAACAATGCAACTTAATAATAGCAGTGATTCATGTTTTTGTCTCAGCAGAATATGCCTACTCTAATATGAATGCACGGCAACAGCAATGGCTAATGCCTACCAATGTCTTTTGGAAATGTTGAACTAAATAATTAAGTTGCTTTTGATGATTTATAGTGTACCTTAAATGTCTTTGAGAGCTTCTTTTGAAAACTTTTTAATATTCTCTTCAAGTACAAAATATATGAGCAAATGAATACTGCCAGTGGTGTTTAGCAAATGTATATAAATGATTAAAAAGAGTCTCCCTAGCAACTCCTCATAAATATTTTAGCTTTGTTTGTAATGTTTCACACTTGAATGCCGAAAAATATAAACTATATACTCTGCAGGGTATAACCATGCTCAGTGTTTTAAATGTCTGAAGTGTTTAATGAATATTTTTGTGCTACAGAATAAAGTGTTTCCAGAGCCTCTATTCACATGGACACGTGTGGGAGGACCTCTGCTGGATGGAAGTGAAGAGAGATTTGGGAAAGTACTGGTTCTGGAGAGAGTCCCAGCTGAGCTCAACGGATCCATGTTTCGCTGCACGGTCCAAAACCCACTGGGATCTACCAACACTCACACCCGCCTCATAGTATTTGGTCAGTATACTAGAAGATGCATCACAAATAATTTAAGTGGTCTGTAGCCAACACTTAGTTGCCTCATACTGCTCAGTTTCTACCTAAGATGTGTCTGCTTCACAATGCTGGATCCACATCTGATGTGACCTTATCCAGCACTCACATACATTAAAATGTTCAGTCCATTCCCAAACATCCTTATTTCTCACAGTATCACATGTGACGACCTGTGCTGGACTCCGCTTCGTCCACGGTGAAAGCCGATCCGGCGATCCACAGCTCAAAGTTGATGTATTTCCTCAGCAACCAGCACGGATCAGCTCCAGGCATGACAAAGCAGATATCGTCCTCTTTTGGAAGACCAAACAAAGCAGTTTCGCTTTCACAACGAAACACAGGCGGCAACAACAATTCTACAGCGAGAATAAAAGTTACGCCTTCTTTCTTTGCGTAAACATTTGGGTAAACAAACGGTGTTATGCAAATCTTCCCACATCGTGACGTAGACATGTGGGGTCGCGTTTAAACGAGGCGTTTTAGGAGGGCGTGGACAAGTCTTAACTTTTATAAAGAATATCTCTTTGGATTTGAGACTTTAGTCTTTGCAACTTTACAGATCTTCTTTATGCACCAAGAGCTTGTAACACTTCAAAGAGAAAGGAAAAATGTTAATTGCATCATATGACCCCTTTAAATGCCCCATACTGTTTAGTGAGATATAATCGCAGTAAGCTGTTTATTTTCAAAAGACATCACAGTGTTTGATCAGTAGGCAAAAAAACAAAACAGTGCACACATAGTGTGTGGTATGTTTTTGATGCCAGCATGCATAACCATTTATGGACTTAAAGTTGCACTCAGTAATGTTGTTGCTCATTAACATGTTTTCTTTTTCGGAGTGTCTATTTACACTAAGTGCAAATACCTGCCTTGTTGGCAGAGGCTATTTACACTAATTCCGCCCACCAACGTGTGATTGGGGCAGTCAAAACTATAAAAGACGCTTGACAAATATCAAGGCCAATAGCGTAGGTCGTAAAGCATGTGCTTTTTGATGCGATCGAACCGGGTTCAAATTCTTTTTTTCCCTTTTCAAATATATCACATCGGAATGGCATTTATTTGAAATAAAAATGAAGGAAATAATCAAAACGTTGAAAATAAAATATCGGGTAGGGTTAGGGTAGGTGTCCCAATAAGGTGGGCATCCATTTAATAATTTGAATTAAAATTATAAAAATTACACTCAATACGTTATTATTGCGTACTTTTTATAATGTACTACAATACTGAGGCGCAGCAGATAATTGACACTATTTGCAAAAATTATTATAGCAGAAAATCCTGCTATTTGAACAGTGTAAATAGATCTATAGCTATTTGCACTTATTGTAAATAGCATATCGCAAAAAATGCTGCTTTCACTTAGTGTAAATAGAATTCATTGGTATTTGCACTTAATGTAAATAGCATCAATTCCTAAGAAAATATGTTATTTTCACTTTTCAGATGCTATTACAATAGAACATTAGAAAATTCTAACTTGTTTTTTTTTGTTTTGGCCTGCAAAAATCCCTTCAGCACAATGGCTGAATGCAAATAGAGCAATATCAAAAATCAAGTAGAGCATTAGTAACTGCTAACTAATTTTTTTCCGATGGTGCATCTGCACTACTATGTGACTATAAAGGTCCATGATGACCAGAATATCAGCAAGTTCAACATAACCAAACTACCGAGTCCACCTTTAAGGTTATATATTTCTATGCTTTCTTATTTCTCTGTTTTATGTGTCTTTATTGATAACTTTTACCTTTACATTTTTTAACAGAAAATCCCAGGATCAAGAAGACTATACATCTGAACTGTAAGGCACAAAAACATCCTACACATGACATATCCAACAGTATTGTAGATAAACTCTCACCATGACTGTTAAATAATTTTCAGTTGGCGATTCTGCTGGAGACATGCTTGGGCCCTCACTGATGCTGCTGCTGTTGTCATTGACTCTGGAGTTAACATGAGCACTATGGGATGCGCTTTCCATTAGTCCCCTCTCTGATTCTCTGTCAGCTCCTCTGCCATCTCTCTCGCTGTCCAGCAGCTACGTTATAATCCAGGACTGAGATTGCTGTAGAGAAATATGTGCTCAGAATGAGAACGATAAACTCAACCCTCCCTGACCACCCCAACCATGTGACAACGGTTCAGCTCAGTTTGTTCCGCACCTGTTTTGTCACAATACAGTGACATATTCATGCTTTGACTTCATTTTCTATATTGTATTTGTGCACAGCTGTGTTGCAGAAAAGGATTAGGGTGAAGTGGAACGGGACGGCCCACATAGCCTACAGATAATCCTGGACATACATTACAGCTTTCATCATTCTAAACAGCTTATTGTAATGTCATTTCATTAATGTTGTTCTTTATATCCAAGCTGTTGAGTGCAAAATCACTTACTTGACTTCATGGCAGAAGGTATTGAATGTTGAGAATGAGATTCACCTACTGCATATGACCTCTAGATGACGGTATAGATCTTCAGACCGAATACCTTTTTTTTTAATGCATTAAAATATCCATAGACCCTTTTGGCTGGTGTGCACTGAGAAGTTCCTCAAGCAGCTATGTAATGCATTATAGCGCATAACGTCAATATCTCTGCAGCGAACAAGGTGTGTTACTACACGTGATACAGAATAATTAAAGGCAACTTTTGAAATTAATTTTAATTTCTTTCTTCTATTTGTACAAAATTCGTACAAAATGTACATGATGGTGTGACAGATTACAACGTCCAATTAATTATTATAATAATTATAATTATAAAAATCTATTGCATAGAAATACAGTGCTGAGCACAAGAATGACCTGAGTTGTGATGTTTGGAAAGGGCATGTATGTCGACACGAAATATGGCGGCAAACAAGTCGGTTGTGAGTGGTAATGAGCCATGCAAAATTATTTTAATTTTATTTTAAGCACCGCTTAGCCAATCAAATTTGGGGACACGTACACAAGTAGTTGCAACATTAAATTCTGATTGGATGAGCCATGTTCGAAGCCGCTGTAAAATTATTAACATAAGATGCTTTGCTAGATTAGGGTAGGCTAATGACCCAGCTAACAAAAATATGTTCTAAGAATGTTTTGGTAATGTTCCCATTGTTATAAAAACTAATTCTGAACGTTCAAAACGTCCAGTTTAAAAAATATATTTTCCCCTGGTTATTTGAACGTTAAGGGAACATTCCATTTTATAATTTTGCAAACATTATGGGAATGCTACATTAGATGAACATCCATGAACAAACATTCTATGGAAAAAAAACCGATGTATATTTTGTGTTATTTTAAAGGGGTCATATGATGCGATTTCAAGTTTTTCTTTCTCTTTGGAGTGTTACAAGCTGTTCGTGAATAGATCAGATCCCTAAAGTTGCAAAGACTAAAGCCTCAAACCCAAAGAGATATTCTTTATCAAAGTTAAAAGTTCTTCCTAAAACGCCTCGTTTAAACACGCCCCCACATGTCTACATCATGATGTGGGAATATTTGCATAACGCCGCCCAAATGTTCACGCAAAGATAGAAGGCGTAACTTTTACTCTCGCTGTAGTATTGTTGCCTCCGCCATATGAATAGATCAGATCCCTAAAGTTGCAAAGACTAAAGCCTCAAACCCAAAGAGATATTCTTTATCAAAGTTAAAAGTTCTTCCTAAAACGCCTCGTTTAAACACGCCCCCACAAGTCTACATCATGATGTGGGAATATTTGCATAACGCCACCCAAATGTTCACGCAAAGATAGAAGGCGTAACTTTTACTCTCGCTGTAGTATTGTTGCCTCCGCCATATCGTGGAGACGCTGTGTTTCATTGTGAAAGCGAAACTACTGCTGACCACAGTCTATGATGCTGACAAATAATGCAGATTCACAGACTGTAAGTACGTTTTCATTTAAAGGATTTGCCACTGATGATTCAAACGCGAGTTTTGAGCAGTGTAGAGTAGCACTTGGTGTTTGTCATTTCTCCGATCACAAATGCAGACATGGTTTTATGTTTACGCGGCGTGATGCAACACAACGCGTAAAAAGACAGTATAAGTCATTGTAATCAGTAATTATGCCCCCACTGGATGCAACAAATGCCTGGTTTATAATGGGTTTTATTGGTTTTGTCTTGTGGCGCCGGGAGGCATCACAGTATGGTAGGGGCGTAACATTTCCGTCACACGCTTGAGGAATTTGGCCAATCAGAGCACACCTCGCTTTTCAGACCGATGAGCTTTGTAAAAATCGACACGTTTCAGAAAGGCGGGGCATAGAGGAGAAACAATAATGTACATTATGTGGAAAATAATGTTTTTTTTTTTACTTTAAACCGCATAAACACATTTTATTACACCAAATAATGTCATAAGCAACGTCATATGACCCTTTAACATCATTAAAGACCAGAAAAGGCCTACTGGAGGAACGTTTGTTCATAACATTGAGATAGATAACCTTGCCAGAAGTTTTGCTAGTGAGATTAACCTTTTCACTATAATAGATTTTTATTAAGCGCAATGCCGTTTTTCACATTAAGTTGGGAGTATAGCCTAAATGCCGCGTGAAAACGTCTAAATGTTTGAAAGTTGGATGACAAAACAGATGCACATTACTAATGAGTCTCACAGCAGTTTACACGATGAGCCCCTTTAAGTCTTTAACAGTGCATGACTTAACGTCTAATGAGAGGATAACAGTGTAGCATAAATGATGAATAAATGTTTCACTAATTATCTCTCTCAATCTTCGTGCGACACTTGAGATAAAGCGCACGGAGACTGGCTGATATCATGCGCGATGTAGAGAGAGAGAGAGAGAGAGAGAGAGAGAGAGAGAGAGAGAGAGAGAGAGAGAGACGTCTCACATGTGACAGTTCTTCATTCGTAGGTAGGGAAGACACTTGGCACGGTAGACCTGCTCGCACTTTAAGGGACTTTCTTCTTACAGACCAGGAGAGCAGGACGCATTTCCAGTTACTCAGAGACCTTCAGCGTGCCTTTTGACAGCTGACAAGTTACAGGCACATTCGCTTCTTACGAGCTTGTTTTATTCCACAAACTTGATAGAAGATCGGACTATCTGAAAGTCATGATGGAGATGAAGGTGCTGGGATGCGCGTTACTTTTTCCTCTCCAGCTCTTATTTTGCTTATTGAGGGCGATCGTGCGCTTCTTTACGCGCCAGAAGCGCAGAGATCTGGGCACTGATGTGGTCCTCATCACTGGAGGTGGAAGAGGAATCGGCCGTCACCTGGCTAAAGAGTTTGCCAAGCAAGGAGCAAGAAAGGTAAGGCTGCGTTAGCGTTTTTATTCAGTGAAACGCAATTCATTACGATATCTACTCACATGCTCTTGGTAATTAAAAAAAATAAAACATTTGAGTGCTTTCCATTTCAGTCTTGATCAAGGACCGCCTATAGAAAAGGAATTTGAGCTTTTTTAAAGAAGTTTTAAAAGTCTTTAAAAAATAAATCTATTAGTATGTAATGTATTGTGAAATGCAAACTTCCAAAGCGCAATCTGTGGTTAGTCTCGCGCAACACAAATTGTAATTTGGCGCCACTAACTCGATTAGCTAAACAAACGTATTTATCTACAAAACTCTTTTTAACAGAACAATAAAGTTCTGCGATATATTTTCATAGGCATATAATAAAATGAAACATAACAAGGCTTTTTATCGATGTAACCCCGCCGTAACGGAAAGCGCGCAGGCGGCGTACCGTTGTTATGGTTACCTCATCTGTTAGCGTCTACAGGTAATTGGCGACAGGTGAAAATACGCCCTGTGTTTAATATCACTTTCAAAATTGCTCACTTGCTGACATGGATTGAGTTATAAAAATTCACAGCACTCCTACAATACTCACACATAGGGCCTACGTTTTAAAGTAAGAAAGAGAAATAGAAAAGGAATCAGCTCAGATCTATGTGCCTATAAGAAATTCCAAATGTGAATAGGACATTTTTCTGTTTCATAATTGATCGGTTTGTTTATTATTTCAGCATTACTGACAACCAAACAAAACCAGTAAGGGTTGTGTTTATCTGATTTATTCACATTGCAGTAAACACACCTTTTTGGTTATGTAAATACACTTTGAAATGGCCGAGTTTGTCCTGATGGGACACAGTATGGTTTTCCAGTCAGCGCAGTCAACAGAATGTAGTGACCTGTTGCTACCCTGAAGCCTTGAGTTCTGTTTCATATTCCTCCTGCACACAAACACAGGTGTTTCCTAAGCCTTTATGTCTTTACAAATGCCTAACAATGGGCTGCTGACAGGCACGGCTGTTTTGTTGAACTCAAATCATGTGTGACTCTTTAACCTTCCAGGGAAGTTCAAAATCCCCAGTCGTACAGGATGAACTGTCACAAATCATCTTGTTGTTTATTATGATTATTGTTACTGAATATAAAACTGATTTAAACTTACTATATCACTCTTCCCAAGAATAGAGTAACACCAGTAAAAGCACAAGCATCAAGTGTCAGGAACACATTAATAGTGTGCGTGTGAGGGACTGAATGTATATGTGCTGCATTCATGTGTGTGAATGTGCACCCAACATGTGTAGGTGTGTGAATGGATCAATTGCAAGGGGGTGTAGTAGGCAGAGAAGCACCTTGCAGATTGGTTACCACAACCAAGTTCATGGGCAGGTCAGCCAGATTTGCAGAGCAGGGCTGATGATGTCATTTGTGTTATTGTGTGGGCTGCTTACGGCTGAATCCCAGAGGAACAGAATCAAACGGAAAGCCAACGGAGCTGAAGCTGTGTATTAAAGTCAAGGCAAGCAGACACAAGTTAGGCCTCCTCAATTAAATATTGATCAAATATGTGTTTTATTTCCCTAAGAGAGGATTAAAATAGGAGGAAAATCTTTCACATCTTTTCCCTATAATCTACTGCATTAGTCTGTGAGTTTAGAAATCTTGAACAGCATTAAAATATTCTAAAATGTACATTTATAATTATGAAGTTCTTCAAAGTTTATGTAAATGATGAAGGATGAGGTATAAAGGTGGGACGGTAAAGGTGAATAGAGGTTGGCACTCCCATGCTCCCAGCTGGGCTTTGGCCCATGCCTGACCCCTCTGGGCCAGCACTAATGAGGGGGCGTTAGGCTGCCCCTGCCCATGTCTCCCGGTGGCTCTGTTGCTTGAACTTTTACTGATAATGGGACACTCACCATGTGCTGTTTGTGACATTGGTGGGACATGAGTCAGGCAGTATGTCACATGAGAAAACTCATCTGTTGCTTGCTTGCCCTTTTTCACTCTGTCCCTCTCAAAATTATATTTTATATAAAGAAAATTAAGCCAATTTTAGTACTATTAACACTTTTTTCTTTTTTTAATTGCACTGTGACTATATATTGTCCTACTTAGGGTTGTGGGGATAATGGGGCATCTCCAGAATTTCGAGCCATAGGTAAGGAAACACCCTGGATGCATAGTTTTATTTTATTTTATTTCATTTCATTTTATTTTATTTTATTTTCCAGTTGTCCTATGTAGGGTTACCAGAGATGCTGCAGCATTTTCCTGTCAAGCAGGGAAATACCCTATTTTATTTATTTATTTATTTTTTTACAGTTGTCCTGTGTAGGGTTGCAAGAGATGCTGGAGCATTTTCCTGGCAAGCATTAAATAAAATTTTTTATTAAATTAAATTTTGTTTTATTTAGTTTTGTACTGTCACAATGCAAAAATAAAAAATTAGTGGTGACCCGGACATGTTCTTGACAGGTTATGTGAGATTCCCCCACACTAATGCTCTCCCTTGAGAGGCTTTGAATACTGAAGGGTTCCTCAGAAGGTCAGAACATGTGGCTGTTTTATGTGTGTATGTTTGTTTATGAGGTGGATTGAGATTGACAGGTTGGGGAGGGGATGGACTCATCCTTGTGTTCATTACCTCTCGCTGACCTTGCTGAGTGATGGATCTAATAGCCAGAGAGTTAACCGACCTACACAGCCTGACCCTGTCCTCTATCACTCTCACTGGCTCTCCCTAAACCTCGTGTACAATGATAAGGAAATACTTCATTCAGTAACTCCTTAGAGGGCTCAACCTATACATCAATGTGTAGCAATCATGCATAATACATCACAGAGTTGGAGAGAGTTGTCCCTCAGCTTACAATGTAAAAACTCCTTCTGTTGTCTTGAAAATTGTAAATTATGTTCTGCATTTACTTTACACCAATCATGACTTTCCTCCCTCAGGTGATTTTGTGGGGCCGCACAGAGAAATGTTTAAAAGAGACATGTGAGGAGATCTCCATGACTGGAACAGAGTGCCATTACTTTGTGTGTGACGTGGGCAACAGAGATGAAGTGTACCAGCAGGCCAAAGTGCTCAGGGAAAAGGTATATTTAAACCCTTCATGCCTTGTCTCAAGAGATCAAAAAAGATATTTTAGCCAAAAGGACTTTACATAGAGTGACCCGTCTTAAACAGCTAGTCCTGTGGCTTTTGCTCGGGTACATCCATTCACAAGACTGTAAGGTGTCTTATTTGTCATTTTAGGTTTCAGAAGTGTGCTCTCTAGCACCCCCTTTGTGGCTGCTAGGGTCTAGGCTAGGGATTTTCAAGTATTTTAATGCTGAAGACACCCATTCTGTATATAGTGCTTTCTTGTGTATGGGACCCTTGTTCATGTTGTTTTCTAAATTAAATAATTGCATTATTTATATTATTATATTATTTACTTATTTTACATAATGTTGCTATCATTTTTGTTTTATTTTATTTTTACATGATTTTATTATATTTTTTTCTGCATTGGTATCAGTTTGGGAAACTTTTTTTTTCTCCTAATTTAAACAATTGCCTTCTTTACATGTTGTTTTTTTATTTTTTTTATTATTATTTTTTTTTCTATATTTTTCTCTTCTTTGGTATCTATTGGGGTACCATGTTAAATTAAACAATTGCATATTTGTATATTGTTATTTAATGATTTAAATAAGGCACAAAATCACTTTCACAGACTTTTACATTAACTGTTCCCTCCTGGTGGAATGGCCTGCCCAACTCAATCCGAGCAGCTTAGTCCTTAGCCATCTTCAGTAATCGGCTAAAAACACATCTCTTCCATCTTTATTTGACCCTCTAACTCTAGCACTCTCTATTCTTTAAAAAAAATCCCCTTTTTAGACTTGAATTCTATTTATTTACTATCTATTCTATCTATTACATCTATCTGTTTTCTTTTTATTTATTATATATATATATGGCATCTATTATTGTTATCTTTTCTTTTCCTTGGAACCAAAATAATAAAATTTACTTATCCACACAGTAAATTTTACTCTAAATGGATGCGATGTGGTCTCACACAGGTCGGGGATGTCACCATTCTTGTCAATAATGCAGCTGTTGTCCATGGAAAATGTCTTATGGACAGTGACGATGACGCACTCCTGAAAACCCAGCACATAAACACACTTGGACAGTTCTGGGTAAGAGACTAATCAATATATTAACTTATTCTCTGCTCGCATGACTGTCAATTTATTGCAGTGCAGTAACCGTGCTTTGAACCTAACATGAACTCTAGATACTCCTTTGTGTTTTGCAGAACATTTTTCATTTACTTAACGCTAAGTCACTTGGCATGCTGTAATTCTTGGAAGCGTTCCTCATCATTTAAGCATGTTTTTGCCAAGAGAGAAAACGTAACACCGACAAATTCCTCACATAGAAGAGTCAGAGACAAAAATACAAGAGAGATTCACAAACAAAAGCAAATGGTCTTAAAAGAACTGGTGCAATAGTTAAAGTTAAACGTTTAGAAGAAAATGGACTGCTCAGATTGAAGATCTACACACAGTCATGCTTTTTAGGACACATTCATAGTCAATGAGAACAAGAGCTGATCATCTGAGACTTTAGCTGCAGTAGTAGCTCACGCTGAGGATTGCTGTAATATATTGTTGCTCTAATCTCAAACACATGGCGTTTTCTGAATGCCAGTTTTACATAGAGTCCATCATCTGACTTGAGATGAAACACTGAATGTGGACTCATATTTCTGCTGAGCTGGTCAAATATGCTTGTTGACGTTCACCAAAGGTAGTCTAGAGAATACTAGACAATTAACACATTCCCGACCCCGAAGTTCTGAAGCTTTCATTGTTATTGTTGGATTTTCCAGAAGATGGTTGAGGGAACAGAACAATGTGTAATTGTGTCTGTCTCCCCCACAGACCACGAAAGCATTTCTGCCTCGCATGCTGGAGCTCTGCAACGGCCACGTGGTGTGCATTAACTCCATTCTCTCCCTCTCCTCCATCCCTGGAGCCATCGACTACTGCACGTCCAAGGCCTCGTCTTATGCCTTCATGGAAAGCCTGACGCTAGGCCTGCTGAACTGTCCAGGAGTGGGCTGCACCACGGTGCTTCCCTTCCATACTGACACAGAGATGTTCCAGGGCATGAGAGTTAGGTAATGAGCTGCTGGTGCTGATAAACATGAAGACCTAGTTGAAATTTAAAAAAGTGGTCCATCATTCAATGAATTCATGTTTTAGGTTCCCTAAGCTGTTTCCTCCTCTGAATCCTGAGATGGTGGCCGAACGCACTGTAGAAGCTGTAAGGACCAACACTGCCTTTGTTGTCCTGCCATGGACCATGCACTTTCTTGTCATCCTTAAGAGGTGAGACTATCACTGTTGTTGGAATCAGAGCAGAATTACATATTTTTATTCACAATTCATTATTTCATAAAAAAATTATTCATTATTCTATGCATTATATATTACATATTTCAATTGGCTGCACATAACTTCTTGATTTTTTTCACAGTCTTTTGCCCCAGTCTGCCCTGGAAGAGATCCATAAGTTTTCAGGAAGCTACACCTGTATGAACACATTCAAAGGACGGACTTAAACTTAGAAGCAGTGTGACTGTGAAAAATCCTCAAAACCAGTTTTTTAATGCAAAGCAAGCACTACGTCCAGGAACACCAATGTGTTGCTTTGTGGACGCAAAAAAAAAGACTGTGAAAGGTTCATTGGGAACGGCGAATCAAGATGGCTTGTTTTCCCAGGAACTGTTATGTCTGCGAGTTTTATGTGGATAAATTTAGATTTTTTTGCCCTATACTGGACTGCACACAGGCATGTAGATGAACGTGTTCTTTGGATATTTGTGATAGTAAGGAGCACAGACTGTTACAGTTAAAGGGATAGTTTACCCAAAAATGAAAATTACCCCATGATTTACTCACCCTCAAGCCATCCTAGGTGTATATGACTTATACAATTAGAGTTATATTTAAAAATGTCCTGACTCTTCCAAGCTTTATAATGGCCGTGAATGGTGCTCGAGATTTTGAAGTCCAAAAAAGTGCATCCATCCATCATAAAAAGGTGCTCCACGCTGCTCCGGGGGATAAATAAAGGCCTTCTGAAGCAAATCGATATGTTTGTGTAAGAATAATATCCATATTTAAAACTTTAGAAACCATAATCTCTAGCTTCCGCTAACTGTCGTACTCGTGTTCACAAGAGAGTGGCATTCCAGCAAAACAAAACACCAGTCACAAATTCACACATTTATAAACTAAGAAATACATTTGAAATACAATTTGAGACCAGAAACGCATCACTGATCATCTATCACGGAAGGTTGCTGTCACGTCACGTGACAAAAGAGTGAAAGACTCGAAAGGTGAACTAATCAATTCTCTTTCCGGCTCAGACTGCATTGGTTAAGCTTATGGGGCTGTCACGTGATGAACGAACGACTCAAACCCGAAGACTTGTCGGATAAGGTGAGGTGAGCTAGCATAGACTAAAGATCCAAGTAAACAATGAATTAATATTTTCTGTTTCTTATAGCATTATAGTTTTGTCTTGTTTGTAGTGTGATCAACGTTTGCGTAAGTAGTAGATATATTTGGGAAGTAACACGTAACATTTGAATTACATTTTGCTAAAATGAACGAAATGACTCGAAAAAAGATTTGTTCATTTTGCTGAATGAGACACAAAGATCCGAGTCGGTAAAATGATCCGAACTAACCCCCTGGAGCCGTGTGGAGCACTTTCTGTGATGGGTGGATGCACTTCATTTGGCTTCAAAATCTCAAGCAACATTCATTATAATTATAACATTCATAATCATTATAAAGATTGGAAGAACCAGGACATTTTTTATGTAACTCTGTTTGTATTCATCTGAAAGAAGAAAGTCATATACACCTAGGCTTGAGGGTGAGTAAATCATGGGGTAAATTTCATTTTTGGTTGAACTATCCCTTTAATAATGAAATGGTTCTTCCAATGCTCTGAGGTTTTTATCAGGGCCTGTTTGGCCTTGTAAGGTGTGACTTGGGAGTTTTATAGATTTTCACTGATTTTAAGAACATTTTTGTAACAAAAGTCAGTCAAGTCTTCAAATACATACGGCAAATGTAGATACTTTTTCAAATATTTATATTTTTTAAGTTGCTAATATAAATTTTTTACATAAACATTAAATTTCAATAAGTTTGAGCTGTTTTCTCATTTATCTTTTGGCCATTTTATATATTTCAATCCAAATATAATACTGTCCAAAACATATATATATATAAAAAGATTTTTTTGCATTTACTCAAGTTAAGATTGGAAGTGTATGTTCTTTCTCAAAGTATATTTTGTAATGTATTTTGGTTTGAACTAAATATTTGTTTAATTTAAGCAGTACTGCTTAAATATATTTAACAAATATATTTTGGCCAGGAATTTTTTTTTAAATATTTTTTGCCGTATGGGACTTGTTTAAAGTAATTCCAGGATGTCTATCTTCACATTACTGTCAACTTCAAATAAACAGTATTTGATCTTAAAAAACCCATGGTGAGTGTTATTTTGTGGGTGTTCATGTTGGTTTGAAAACAGGGAAGTGTCAGTCCCTGGCAGTGTGCTTGTTCTGTCTTTGCCAAAACTCACAGGCATTTCATGGTCAGCATTCCACCACTGCAGGCCAGCCAATCTAGAGCTCATTGTACACTAGGCAGGGTTGTCATAACACTAACTCCGCTGAACAGGAAAGCACACTGGAGAGGGGTCAGCCACTGGAAGGCTAATAGATTAATCTAGAACTTGTCATTTTATTCAGCTTTGTCACTCACACCTAGCTGAACGGCTGATGTTCGCGGTCGATGCAGCTGTATCGCACCAAACAGATGGTAATGCAGTGCCTGTTCACAATTTTCTCCTACGCCTCGATTTGCCAAATTGGATGCGAGATCTAAGACTGTGTAACCTCATAAAATCAAATCTACAGGCAGATGTTTTTTTCTTTCGGCGTTTCTCCCTCGGATTCTTTCCATGTGGTGCATCCCTGCTGCAGTATTAGAAGACAATAGAGTGTTTTCAAAGCACACTGGGGACTGAAACTGACATACAACAGGCACGAAGCAGCTATTGCAATTATGTGATTACCAATTCACATCACATTCTTCATTCTACACTCTGCTGTTATTTTGTGGCTGAAAGGAAAAGTTACTTTCTGATTAACTATATAAAATAAATAATGTACGCTGTGGGCCTGGGGGAATAATCACCAAAAATGTTGTATAACACAAATGACAAAAACTGAAGAATGAGACTTGGCATGTCTAATGGCAATGATGGACACTGTTGAGAGTGGGATCAGGACATGAAACTGTGTCATGGGGTGCATGTGTGTTGGAGAAGTCAGCTCAAATCTCAGGGGGTGAGTTCAGAGCAAGGTTAGCCAAATAGTAGATAAATCTGAGAAGGTTGTTGGACAGACAGCTCACCCTGTGATGAACCCTTTGCCCAGGAAAAAGAACTGCTTAATGTGACCCAGCACAGGTGGAAAAGAAGTAGAAATGGGTACTAGGAGAATTGGTAGGGCACAACTCGTCCCTATTGTAACAGATAACTTCAGGGATGTTGAACATATGCCATTAGCTTTCACAGGTTTGTGAGATCATATTTGAACCAGATTTTGTCAGACTGGTCTGTGTTACCACATATTGTACTTGTTTGTTTGAACCCATGTGTGTCTTATGACAACATCTCATTAACGAAAGCACACTTACGTCTATGCAGTGCATGAATGCTAAATGTTAGCAATAGTATTGTCCTTGTCAATGTTATTTGTCCAAGCAGGGCAGGGTTGTGTGGCCACCGCTCATCCATCTTTAAATAATGAGTGTGTCACCCTGAGGGAAGAGACCATTGATCTGACATCACACTGTCAGTCAAGAAGAAGAAGGTAGACAGTCTCTGGTGCATGTGTGTTGGAGAAGTCAGCTCAAATCTCAGAGGGTGAGTTCAGTGCAAGGTTAGCCAAATAGTAGATAAATCTGAGAAGGTTGTTGGACAGACAGCTCACCCTGTGATGAACCCTTTGCCCAGGAAAAAGAACTGCTTAATGTGACCCAGCACAGGTGGAAAAGAAGTAGAAATGGGTACTAGGAGAATTGGTAGGGCACAACTCGTCCCTATTGTAACAGATAACTTCAGGGATGTTGAACATATGCCATTAGCTTTCACAGGTTTGTGAGATCATATTTGAACCAGATTTTGTCAGACTGGTCTGTGTTACCACATATTGTACTTGTTTGTTTGAACCCATGTGTGTCTTATGACAACATCTCATTAACGAAAGCACACTTACGTCTATGCAGTGCACGAATGCTAAATGTTAGCAATAGTATTGTCCTTGTCAATGTTATTTGTCCAAGCAGGGCAGGGTTGTGTGGCCACCGCTCATCCATCTTTAAATAATGAGTGTGTCACCCTGAGGGAAGAGACCATTGATCTGACATCACACTGTCAGTCAAGAAGAAGAAGGTAGACAGTCTCTGCGTGCATACTCGTGCATACCCAATGTGCGTGCATACCCAATGTGCATACTCTCTGCCCTAAATAGTATTGAAAATCACTAATAGAATTTAGGATAGTATGCACATTGGGGCGCAGGCAAAGTGTTTTGAAATGCAGCCGTGTTTAACTAAAAGAAACTTCTTTAAAATTCCAAATTAAACGTTACAGAAAACTTGTGTATAATGCCAGAGATTTTATCTCATTTTAAATACATTTTGATATCTTTAAATCACTGTTTTATTGACAACTAAAATGTACTATTATAAGCAAATGATCGTTTCTTACATCTCGCGAGAATAATAAACACGGTGCGTCAACTAACCAGTTCGCGGCTTAGCATTGTTTTGGTACTTGGCGCAAAATAACCGCCAATTAGCAAGCAGCAGCATGTGACCGTCAGCCGCAGAAATGGAGACTTTAAAGGTCCCATATTGTCAAAACTGAAATTTCCTGGCTTTTTTCATGATAACTGAGGTCTAGGTGCTATGTAACTACCATACAAGTTTCAAAACAGTCAGTCCACAGTAAAATGCACACAGCCTGCTTAAAGTAGCTGTGATTTTTCACGAACCGTTGTGACTTCCGTAAAAAGTTGACGTCAGAACTACACAGTCACCGCCTTCAGTCCCCACCCCGAGCACCACCCACCGTCCCACTCTCCTTTAGCCAAACCCCCAGACAACATCGCATCCATGCTTTTGCTGAACAAGGACAACACGGAAACATATCGAAAAGGTTAACTTTAACCACGAAACCAGATCGGCCGACCTGTAACGTTACACTCACTCAAAGCATGGACGATCTGAAAGGATTGTTACTTTAAAGGTCCCATATTGTCAAAACTGAAATTTCCTGGCTTTTTTCATGATAACTGAGGTCTAGGTGCTATGTAACTACCATACAAGTTTCAAAACAGTCAGTCCACAGTAAAATGCACACAGCCTGCTTAAAGTAGCTGTGATTTTTCACGAACCGTTGTGACTTCCGTAAAAAGTTGACGTCAGAACTACACAGTCACCGCCTTCAGTCCCCACCCCGAGCACCACCCACCGTCCCACTCTCCTTTAGCCAAACCCCCAGACAACATCGCGTCCATGCTTTTGCTGAACAAGGACAACACGGAAACATATCGAAAAGGTTAACTTTAACCACAAAAGCAGATCGGCCGACCTGTAACGTTACACTCACTCAAAGCATGGACGATCTGAAAGGATTGTTACTATGAGGTGGATCACATCTAACGTGTAAAGACAAACTCATCGTGTCTATCTAGTCATGACGAAGATGTATATACGTTTCAATTTCAGCAGGCAACTATATTTACTGCTACATTATTGTTCCAGCTGCAATTAATCACAATAATGTATATACAATTACAAATGATTATATGGTCAGTTTGTTGTTTTACACACATGCACACAAACATTATTTCATACACGACATAATCGTGAGATGCAAGAAACATAGACATATGGCAAGAAATCTGTAGACGTGCCCATAACAACAAAAGACAATACTTTATTTAACCTTTTCTCGCGTTTAACCACAGCTGTCGTCGGTTTTTTGTCTGGCACTGGCAGCAGATATGCGATCAGATTTCTAATCTGAGGCTGTATTACGTCGATTCTGGCACCCAACATCACAACAAGATGATATTTTAAGCTCCTTATGTAGCCGAACCTGCACTGGTTTGAATGGGCCGCCTCCAGTTTCCCCTTTGTTTTGCTGCCTCCAGCTAGCGCTGTGACGTCTGCTGACCCTAGTTACCTGTGGTTGGCCTGGCCATGCGTCACTCAGAAAACAACAGGCCAATCAGAAGAGAGGCTCATGAATATTAATTAGACAGGCCAAAATCGACCTGTTCTCAGCAGAGCTCCCGAGAAAGGAGCTGTAAAAATATATTGAGATGGTTTTTGGTACCTGTACTGCAAATACATATTCTTAAGGACATCAAAACCTAAAATAAAACTCCAGAAAGGTGTAAAATATAGCAAACATTGGTAAAGTCGTCATGCTTGATCAAAAACTATTTAAAACTATAGGACTTCAGCCCACAAACATGGAGGTTCATCCAATCTCACAGAAGGTAAGCAGATATAATCCTGTTTAGCCTATTTATTATGAGGGAAAAGTTGACATTTTCTGATACACAAAGCAGAAACACTGGATAAAGCACTTGTAAAGCAGAACTATAAGGCAGCCTATCATATCAAGGTTATTCTACAGAAATGTCCACTTTTGGTATGGCAAGATGTCTTAAAATGTATTTCTTTTTTTTAACATTTAAACTTAGACCACATTATTAGATTACATTTTGACTTTATGAATACACATAAATGACATCTTAATGATTGTTTTTAATCTTTTTTGTGCATTTATTTAAAGACCACGTACCATTAGATATAATCCTGTTTAGCCTATTTATTATGAGGGAAAAGTTGACATTTTCTGATACACAAAGCAGAAACACTGGATAAAGCACTTGTAAAGCAGAACTATAAGGCAGCCTATCATATCAAGGTTATTCTACAGAAATGTCCACTTTTGGTATGGCAAGATGTCTTAAAATGTATTTCTTTTTTTAACATTTAAACTTAGACCACATTATTAGATTACATTTTGACTTTATGAATACACATAAATGACAGCTTAATGATTGTTTTTAATCTTTTTTGTGCATTTATTTAAAGACCACGTACCATTTTTTTTTTTGTCACTGGTGTTACCTTACTTCTTTGGCAATTTTAGAGTTTTTTTATGAAAAATTATTTCTCGATTTTTTCAGCACATGTAGTCAGAGTTACAGAAAAATAATAATGCAAAAATAAGGAGATTATGTTTTATTTATTTTAATTAGGTTTGTTAAAAGTGTGATTGAATGATGTTAGTTCATTTGCGCAACCATGTATTTGTTATAACAATGAAAATATAAAAAAAAAACAAAAAAAAACATGATGCAATCCTTTAAATCTCTAAACTCTTGAGTGTAGCAGAATTTATAAAAGTGTGATTGAATGATGTTAGTTCATTTGCGCAACCATGTATTTGTTATAACAATGAAAATATTTAAAAAAAACTAAAAAAAACATGATGCAATCCTTTAAATCTCTAAACTCTTGAGTGTAGCAGAATTTCTTGGATGTAAAATTATTATCATGCCACATGTGACATTTTATTTAATGTGATAGAAAAAAAACACGGTAACACCAGTGACACAATGAATCACCAGTGACATACATTAGACCAAATATCCTTATTCTTCAACTATAATTATTAGAGGAGACTAAATTGTTACATTTGGCATTTAGTGAAAGCAGTAAAAGAACATAAACATAAACTGATCTTCACTGGTGTTACCCATAAGGAAGGTAACACCAGTGACCATTTTTTTAATGAAAAATGCATTTTACAAAATGTCTGCTGCAAGGTATCAAACCACATGTTGTCAATCATGGTATACTCACTAAATTAAGTAGTTTAATCCATTTGTATTCTAGTTTTTTACAATTTCCGAACAATAACGTAGGTCATGCAGTGACTTCAACTATAAGCCTCATATGAAATCATGAGATAAATGAGAACATTTCTGATAACTGAAAAGAGACAGTGGACTTAACATGGGCTTTTCTTAAGATCTTCAGGAAATAGGAGGAAGTCAAGTGATGTCATCAGTGTGATTTTTATTTCAAAATAAATGATTTTTGTTAAACGGTAACACCAGTGACACAACTCCAGGGGACCACTACTTTCATTATATATTTTATAATATTTATTTGGCATTTTAGTTTTTTTATATTTGATAGTTATGAATACATTACTGTATTTTAAATGGTAGAAAAACCTGTTTTTGACCTCAAAATAAAGCACTTTCCCTCTGTACATGGCTGTGGGGACGAGCAGTTTTGTGGTTAAAAACAAATATTGCCACATTGATGGCTCAAGAAGGTGTAATTGTTCAAATAACACATTGTTTCATTTTAAAATATTAAAAAATTGTATCCCTAACGTGTTTTTCAAGTGTAATATTTCTGTAAAGGCTAGGGACAAAAAAATTGACATTTGCATAGAATGACCCATTAATAATAAGAAAAGAAAGCACACCAAAATATTACAAATTAATCATTATCCGCAAAAAAAACAATAATTACAAATACTGTGTTAAACCATAACTTTTATTTTGCTTTACACATTTGCATATTAAAACAAAATAAATATACACTATATTTACTTTGCATATTTGTGCAGTTATAGAGGAAACCAGCTTTGTAGGGTTGTATTCAACATATTAATATTTAAATAATAGACAACTTAGAAAACACATTAGGAGTACTGTTCATATTATCCTAAATTATATTGACCAGTGTTTTCAGAGGCACGGTCACAGAAGTTAAAAATCTACATTTTATTTTGAAAGACTAGTATATGTACACAGTTAAGATAAGCGAGGACGATACTTCTCTAAAAGAGAAAACATTAATAGTGTCTGATCTTTGGTAGCAACTTGTAACAACTTAAAATGAATAGCTTCATTCAGTGAGACTTAATGAATTACTTGATATTGTTCAATTTAAACCAGTGAGTAAAATAAGTGTTTGAGATGGGGGAAAATTAAGTACAGTAGATTATTGTCTCTGTGATGTGAAAATAGCAGATGACAAATCTTCATTTTGATTGTACGCACAAAAAGGCAGAGAACCATTATTTTATGTGCTACAGAACACCATTATTTTATATGTTGAAATATGTTAAAAGTGTTTCATATCTTAAGCTTGAACTTGTAAAAGATCTTAGAAACTAAATAAAGGGTAAACACGTCAAATTTCTCATTACCTTCCTTAAAGTGAATATAGAAAGGACAAGAATATAAGAAACTGGTAGAAGAAAAACGTCAGACAGATGTTTTGTGGGTGGACTGCATGTGGAGAAGTGAAAAATGCAATGACAGTATTTACAACACTCATTCTCTGTGTTGTGTTTGTGTTAATGTTGGCTCACCAGGGAATGGAGAGAGCAGCTTAAGTTTCCTACATTTGTATCAGTGCAATTCAATCATTCAATCAACCTCCGATCACTCAGCAAAATTAACTTTCTTTAAAGGCAGTTTTGTACAGCAACCCAAGATTAATTTCATAACATATTCTTATTTTCAACATTATATATACATGGCAGATATAGTCCTATTGGTTTGTGCCTATCTATGTACATAAGAGGATCTATACACAAATATATACACAGTGTCAGAATAGCCGTGTACATCTAGCGACAAACACCAGTTATTTTACCAATTGTAAAACAAAATTAATTATACTGCTAAGGTTTGCAAGGAACATAAAATACTCGCATATGTTCAAGTTAAATCTGTGCCTGCTGGAGCTCACAGCAGCCCCTCTAGACTAGTTTGCATCACTGAACAAACCACATGCTGTGAGCATGTCCCGTACACTGGCTTAAGTGGGTGATCACACTCTGCTGATTTATTACTGTCTTTCCACAGAAACAGAAAAAAGGAAGTAGCTGTTGAAAAATGAGCGAGAAACACCTTCTACCCTGCAGGTCAGTGTAGTTAAGAGTCTAATAATAAGCTATCCTCATTCTCACTGGGAGGCAGCATGAGCTGCTGTTCATAGTAAAGGCTCTTGGCGTAATTGATTTCTTGTGAAATCTTGATGGCAAGGCTCTCACTATTCACATGGACCTATGGAGAAATAACAAATGACATTTGGAATGGAGTTAGCAAAGCGATGACAAGTGTTTCACCAAAATCATGTATTTTTATAATACAGAAATGGTATATCATCATTGCTGGACATTCAATCCCCAAACATAAGTATTGCACCATTTAGTAATGTGTTTTTTTTATTTGCTATTACAAAAATTCTAGTGACATTAACAGCTCAAAAGTCTCTTACCATAGGTTTCTGGTGTGATGGACCTGGAATGGCCACTCCACTGCAAGCACACGGTGTTGGTTAGAGGTGTACAGTTCAATCGATGGTGATTGAAGGGCATGATAGCTCCAGAGTTCTGGTGGCCCTGGCCAAAGCTGATGGGACTAGCCAGCAGACTGCAGTGCCAATGCAAAGCTTGGGTCTTGCTTCTCCTGCAAACAACCCCTCTCTTCTTTTCGGCTGCCACTGGTAGGCCAAGTGGAATTCCTACATCTGGCTTGAATCTGGGCCAGCAGACATTTGATTAGAGCTGATGGTTTCCAGTTGATTCACAAAGACGGCAGTGTACTGCATTTCTCTGTTCTGTTTAAACTGAAGCCCGGGTGAATGCAGCTGCCTCTGTTCATCAAGAACTCAGAATGCAAGGCGCTGGGAATAAAGGATAACCAAGGATGGCCAAATCTGAAGTGGGTCGAAGTGGGTCACATTTGCAACCTCTTTTGCATTTCACATCAAGCCTTTAATATTGAAAACAATCTCTCTCTCTCTCTCTCTCTCCAGCCGCTCCCACTGCTCTGGAGGCGATCAAGCACAATGCCCCGCACCCGATTGTGGGATTGGAACAATAGGGTTCAACTCTAGGTCAGGCACAGGGCTTGGAGCCCAGCCAGTCAGCCATCAATGGGTGCAAACAAACAGCTCTTACTTCTTGCTTCTTTCCGAGAAAGATCATGAGCAAAATGGGTTGAGGGTGGGCGTGATGTGGAAGGCTGCTGTATCTAGGTGTTTAACTTGGTTCTCCACTGACATAGCCAGTAAAAGCACGCCTGCTGGAATATAGGCAAATTAGGCCACCATCTCTTGTCACCCCAAAGAAAGGTTTATCAGTTGTAATCAAGCTACAGCATGTTTATGCATATTTGAGTAACAGTTTTCATTTGTCTGCTCAAGGATACACGATAAGAGTTTTTTGAATACACATTACATGTCACTGCTGTCTATTGGAGCAAGTGCACAATGGCAAGGACAACTGTAGTCTGATTAAAGCAGTGGTGTCAAAGTCTGCTCTTGGAGGCTCACTCTCCTACAGTAAGCAACGTCTTGAAGTTTACTCGAAATTCCAGAAAAGTGTGTTAGGGCAGGTTAGCGCTAAAATCTGTAGGACATTGGCTGTCCAGGATCAGATTAAAGTGTATACGTGCTGTACGAAGCCGAGTTACAATCACATTATCTGTCTGACTAAAATATACACACTTGACTTGTGGTGAGACATCATATTTTCTCATCTGGTATGCTTCAGGCTTGGCTGACTAATATTGCTTATTTTTCTAATCTTATCTTTGGTTTACTGGGTCAACTGTGGGTCAACTGTGTAATCGAGTTGTATTTAGTATGCTGATTCCAAAACAAGTTAGAATTAGCAGGTACAGTAAGATTACCAGAAATGCACATTCCTTTTTTACAACAGCGAGAAAAACCACCGTTGTATTCCGTTGTCTCAATTAAATGCCACAGAACAAGTACTGTCATCTTTTACAGAGGAGGAATTTGAGGTTTACCAAACATTAGTGAAGGCAGAAAGGTTCTCCTTGATGCGTTTGCCAAAGGTGACATTCAAATGCACATCAAGAGGCAAACCACATGAGGGACTTTCTTTAATAAAGCTTGGAGTAATAGAAAATGCATGCTTTTCCAAGCTGAACTGACAGCTAAAGGTGGGGAACAGGGTACTTATTCAGTCAAAGTCTGAGCCCCTACTGCTGCCCCAGGCCAACCCCCAGCACTTCTTTGCCTTTGTTTTGAAATTGTAATTGAGCTGCCTCTGGAAGCCTGCCTGGATTGCATAGTGCAGTTGGGAATGGTGTATGTTATGTGTGTGTGTGTGTGTGTGTGAGAGAGAGAGAGCAAGGGGGGGGGATCTGGGGTCCGGGGAACTGATGTGGGAGGCTGAGTTCACTAGCAGGGCAGGAGAGCAAAAAGAAGCGGACACTTCCACTAATCCTGACCTTGCTACAGTCTGCTTCTCATTTACTTCTTTATTTCCTGTTTGCAATCTTAGAGGTTATGTATAATATAACATAATAATAACATATTCCTGACCAGCAGGAGACAAACATCATTTCATTGTCACTACAGTCAAGTGTTTGACACTACTGACAAGTGTTTGCAAGAGAACGTGCAAAATGTGGGAAATATCATGAACGTTTCAGAAAGGAAGGGAAGAAAGCTCAACTGGGAATCACCATGGCCGGTTGTTGATGCATAGAAATTGATCCTTGAAAACAGAGCACATGTGAAGATTTGGTGCAGAAGTGCTACCTGAGAATGTGTTATTGAGAACATGTAATAGCTGGGTCAGACTGTGTTCGCTGAAACCCACGAATCCTGCACATTTACTGTGTGAACTCTGGCTGAACTCTTGGCCGAACTGTGGCAGGCACGCTCCGAATGCCTCTCCCTTAAACTCCCCCAGCTCTTCACTGCACAGTTCACCAGCAGGTCCCTTTTCCGCGCACACACACACACACACACACACACACACGGCCTCTCTCCATTCAAGGGGAATGGTGTGAGGACCGGAAACTCATTCCTCCTCCAGTTGGAGCAGTAAAACCACAAACACTCCTTGCTGCACATATACATAGGCAAATGAAGAACAAATGGCTTTACATACCAGACAGCCTGTGTAATATGACTAGCTTTTGGGCCCCCTCATAAAACCTCAGGTAGAGCTGCTGGTTTTAGAGGATGAAGTGAAGGTGAGACCCTGAAGGCTGCTCTTAAAACAGTAGGCAAGTTTTTCGGAACAGTTTTGGACTGTGCTTTGGATCATTAGCAGGTGCTCATTAGTGTAGAGCTTGGATTGCCACAAGCTAAACTCATCAAAAGACAGGTGGGATTTATGGGCACATCAACAGAGAGGTCACGAAGGCTCTGCAAAGTAGTAAGAGCAATAAACATTGAACCACAGATACCCCTTATCCACTGAAATGGTGATGGTTCTTGTGCTGGAGCCATTGCTCAACTAGATGATTTACGCCACTGATGTCCAGCAGAACAATGATGTCACTGACTGCATGACTACAAACATGGTGCATTATGGTCTTTGTTTAACACTTCTAATGTTAGTAGTTTTAAGTAATTTAATGCAATCACAAGCTGCATGTGATGCAATGTTCATAAGATATAACAAAAAAAATGTATATTAATAAATTCCAACAAAATTTGAATAATTTTAGACAGTCATTGAAAATTAAGTGACTGGAGCTGCTGTGCAATGTGACATTACTGCATCGTTTCCAAAGTCTTGTTTTTCATCACTCTTGCCAGAATGATTTGCTGCTTTTTTTTTTTTTTTTTTTTAAATGTATGCTGTTTTCTATTCCAGTTTGGGGACAGGCTCTGGCACACTGTAGTTGGAAAAGGGCCATGCAGAAGGCCACGGATAAAGCATTAATCTAAATTTTTTCTGTCATCCTCTTCCATAATAGAAAAAATAACCTGAATACATAGTTGAGAAAAGAAAATACCTGTTGCTTAGGCTGGCCATGTCTCGGACAGTTTGTGCTGTTTCTGAGGCAAAATCCAGGGCTCCTGCCACAGGTTTTGTCACTGTGCCGACCAGTCCCTTCCCCAGACCAGAGAAAAATCCACCGACACCTCCCTCAGTCTTCACCCCCTCCACTGTTGATGTTATCACACTGGTCAGACCGCCAATTATGCCTATACAGCATTGAGTGTGAAACAGCAAGTTGGTTTAGTTTGATATGAGTGGACAAATCATGGTACAATAAAGTGCCTGAATATTGAGCATTTAAAATGCAAATATTCTCATGTACCATGAGCAAGACCATGAATCCCCGCCACAAGGTGCTCTCCGCTGGTTGCTCCATGATAGCGAATGCACTCTCGTTCAGTCTGATGGCGATTGTCCATTGTCTTGCCCAATCCATCTGATAAGGTACCTGCAAACTGCACAGACAGTTATCATATTATACTGGATAGACCATTATCACTTAAATTAATAATGAAACCTCAATCTAAAAATAAGACAATACAATAATTATGCAATATTATTAAGTTTACTGTACCAACAAGCAAACAATTCAGTCCAAACCACATGTGGTATGAAATACATTTATAAAGAATTTGTCATTTAAATGCCAGGACATACCAAGCTGACAGTCAGCCATTGGCCAAAATCTGTCGGGCTAGTTATTTCTCGTATATTCTTATGTTTTCTCCTTTTGAATGACTAATATAGACTACTGATACACGCTGATATAGAAAGTTAATTTCTATACACAGGCGCAGAACGCACGTGCTTGTTTGCAGTCGGATGTAGTCTGTGCGTGTTCAAGAACAGATTTTTGGTCCAGACGCAGCCAATTCAAGGTGACAACACTGTTGGCTTTTGTTGCCGCTAGTACTTTGAAGTCGACTTGGTGTGTCCTGGGTTTATAATGTCAGCCAACAGTTGCTGACACTGGCCTTTTCAGTTAGTGAAAGCCCCCCCACAGTGACCCTAAGGAGTAAACTGCCTGCAGTGACCTTAAGGAGTGGATTGTCTACTTTAGGACACATCCATGACTTATTGTGGTTCCCATTTCATTTTCTCCAAAAGTTCATGTAGTTCTTCAACTGTTTATACTATAGACTACAGTCAAACAAAATAAATGAAAATCAACTATTCAACTTTTCTGTGAGTTCATGAAACATTAATTTCTAATATCTTACAGTCACTGAACATGGAAACATTATTTGCAAGGTGCCATATTCTGGGCAACCACCATTGTTCTCAAAAACTTCCATTGCTGAGCTATGAGGATACGCAGCGATTTTACAGATAATTGATTTTACACACCATCTCATCCAGCTGTCAAATATATCAGGCTGTAATTTGTCTAATGGGGTGGCGCTTTCCCCTCTTGGCACATTTGACCTGACTTTGCCCAGTGTGGCCCCCCTCAGGTCCCCTGCAGGTGCCTCCTAGAAGGGAGTTTGTGTTACAGGCCCAGTGAGCTCCCTACTGCAGCCGGAGCACTTTATAAACACAGGCACATTCTGCAGAACTCAATCGAAAGCCAGGCATGAACTTGGAATGACCCCTCTAAGCAAAGTCCCTGGTGAGTTCATCTGAAGGCCAGCTCAGATTCTCTGCTCCTCCTCCTCTTCTGCTTCCCTCTCTTACTCTCTTCCTTTTTTTTTGTGAAAAAAAAAAAAAAAAAAGCTTGGCTGTGAAATTATACCAATACATTTACCAGATATGAGCTTGCGGGAGGGAGAGGAGGATCAGAACACTTTCAAGTTTATGGCCCCTCACACCACCCCTGCTTGAGCCATTAGACCATCCTATCTCAAAGCAGGGCCCCTAGAGGTGTGCAAGAATGTGTTTCAGTCAGTGTGTCTGCATGTGAGAAAGAAGATGTAAAGGAATGAAAACCATGGTGTGATCATCATAAAGTGGTCTGACAGATGAGAACAATTTTATAAACTGATAATAAAAGGTAAATCCTGTTCACAGTGAGAGTTGCTTTGAAACATGAAACAGTGATGGAAAAATAAGCTTGAAGCTTTGCTGAAGACACTGCTGAATATGAATTCAAATGCATTTTTAAATTATAGGCACTATTTAAAAAAAAAACACTGGAAAATGTTAAAGGCACAGGCACATTGCAGTCAACAGAGCATGCTTTAACTAAAATGCCTATTAAGAAAGGTCCAGGCCCCCATAAAGGTAAAACTAACAACAGAGAATTCTTGAGGACTGCACATAAATTCTGGGTGGCCACTGACATAAGTTACAAAAACTAATGGTAATCTTTGCAAATTCAGTAAACTCAAGCTTTCTAGGCACTTGATCAAACCAAAGCTCTCAAATGCCTTTTATATCTTTCATTAAAGTTTTTCCACCTCAAGCAGCACGACATGGAGCCTTATACAGTTGGTGGATGATTTTGGCAAAGCATTTTTATTCAAGCTGCTGGAAGTTCTCCAGGGGGAGTAATAATTTGTTTATACTTTTGAAATTGAGTTAGTGGCAAAAAAGCAGCCAACATAGAGAGGATTTGTTTTTCTTTGGTAAACCTAAGCATTTCTTCAGCAGTTCAGTGGGTTATTTAGAAAGACCTTAAAAGATACTACAGCAACAGATGAGCTGAAGTCAAAGAAATGGACTGTTACTCCAACCTATTTTGAAAATCTATTTTGCTCCAAAGTCTATTCTAAAATTACTGTAGTAGTATGATGAGCATATTTAAACCAACTCACCTTAGCTAAAAAAAAGCAGCAAAGTGAAATGAGAAAGGGTCAAGTGTGAATGTGAAAGATTGCTGATTGAGACCTAGTGTTGTCCCATTCTATGAGTACTTTTGGCATGAGCTTGGCCAGTGTGGCTGGAAGGAAAGTAAATGAGAGCACAGAGGGAGCGGACAGAGGGAAAAGTACACAAAGCCCTGTCTGACAGTGAGCTGGCTGCCAATGAAGGACGTGGCACAACGGACTGTCAGACAGACATGCTGAGAGCTGGCTGCAGGACATGAAGTGTAGGCTCAGGTCTGACCACACACACAACTGTAGCCACATGAGTATACACATTCATACACTAGTGCCATGAGCAAATTAGCTTTTTAAGCTCATTAATCAGAGTCCATCTGCTCAAGCTCAACACCAAGAGCCTCACAAACGTACAACGCACATGAGAATGTTCCAGGGCTGATATTCAACTTTTATGCTGACGAAATAATTAAATGCTCGTATTCCCTGATTCTGTAAACATGCAGAAACCTGCCCGTTTACACAAGGAGAGCAAAACTAATAAACTTGCTGAACCTTCATCTCTCCATTGCATATTAGGATGAAAATCAGGTCAGATTGCTTTGCTGGTGAAGATCATGTGCATCTGACCTTTCAATGCTGTTCCCATTCTTTTCCTGGAAATCATCAAATGACAACATGTGGCTTGTTCTAGTGTTCCTGCTCAGGCACACTGCTTGGACGGTTCTTCAAAAACATATTCAATAAGAAGTCTGAGAAATAAACAACTTCAGCTTCTAATTTACATTTGAACAGACCCGATCACAGAGGACAATTCGTTCTCTTTTTTTTTCTCATTATGACTTGGCCTTGCACCCAGTGAATCCCTGTCTTGTGGTTACTGCTCTGGTACTTTGCAGCTGAACAGATAAACTTTATCATATGTCATACATTTGGGAATAATATGGCAAAATAACCCTGTGAAATACTTCAGTAATTGAGAATCATGCATTGCCAGACAGACTGGTGAAGATGACAGTAAGAATGCGAACTTTGACTACCTTGGCAGCTGAGTTGGAAACACCATGTGTAACACTGCGGATGAGCCCTCCAACGTTGCCGTACTTGATAAGTTCATTCATACCCTCAGTAACGTCATTCAGTAGGCCCATGGGATTACCCAGGAAGTCCACTGAACCCAGGATCTGAGCTGCCTGGCTGATAAGCTCCTACAAAAAAAAAAAACAAAGAAAGTAGACGTAAGACCAAGAGCTAATGAAATCACACAGTGGTGATGCAACCATTGAGAACTTATACCGTAACATATAGCGTAAAAATGTAAAGTAAATATAACAATTAAGAAAGAAGAATGTTTAAGACCTCTTTGAAGTGCTTGAGGATGTCACTGATGATCATCTCCTGCGTCTCATAGGGATGGACTCGAGTATAAGGGTACATGTTAATGATTGCATCTTCAAAACGAATGAGTGGGAACCCAAGGGCTCCCTTCAAAGCCTGTGCAGAACAACATTTGATTATGCTACAGACCACTTCATAAACTTCATACAACAGAACTGCATCCAGTGAAGAACTGACAGTACTCCAGCTGATTCTACTGTGGCTCTTGTACCTTCAGGTCAGGGGGTAACTTGTGAGAGGTGAAGACACTCAGCTTGACCTGAGGAAGACTGATCTTCAAGTTCTCAAAATAATAACGCTTTGGAGTTCCTGCATCGTCATTGGTTTTCTCATAAAGGTTCTCATCCAGCTTCTCCACCTCTAAAACACAAAATCATGTACAGTACTTAGCAGAGAATCATAAGGTGCATTCCCCATACTGCACATCAGAGGGATACCCACTACACACCTCCCTCTGCCTGACCGTAGCCAAAGAATATGAGCAGTTTCATTAGGAGCTTCTCCTCAATGATGACAGTATAGCGGCGGGCTGTGACCATCAGATGCTGTAAGGCAGAGAGTAAAATCTATAATCAAACTCCTGTAGACAAAAGAAGATATACAGATATGCCTGAAGCATTTTTTGGAGACAAAGTGAGTCCATAAATTGGTTTCACCTTATAAAGATCTGTGAGCATAAGACTGCTGGGCACTTTAACAGAGTTGACCTGCAAAGCAGGGCCTGAGTCCACTGCAGAACTTTCACTGGAGCTTGGAGCCACACACAGCATAACAGGATGAGTGGTGCCCAGGAGCTGGTTGTCCACCTGAAATAGATGAGAAAATAAAGATATTTCTGTCAGAACTTTATTGAAGGCTGCTAAGTCAGCACACCCACAATCCATCCTTGTATGTAGTGCCCATATACGAGGAACGGCGGTATAAAGACATGGATTGCACATTAAATATATACATAAATGTCCACGAATGGTCTTTAGTAGGGACTACTAAATCTACTAATAGAGATCCAATGTACTAACAGTTCTATCCATAAAAGTGTTTTCTGGGACCTGGTATGAATCAAACATCAAATGTTGAGGTTTTTTTGTATTAACAGCCATCAATTTGCCTAGCTGATGGTCAAAAATATGGCAGATGAGCAAAAAATTTCGATAGTCAATCTTACTAACCGGTCAACCATCTTGACCCTTCCCTAATCCAAAGTGGGAAATTCTCACACATTGAAGAAGTATGTTTTGGTCTGTGGCTGCTTACCTGAATGTCTTTCACTGTAAGTTCTAGCACCTGGCTGGCAGTGGTACGGATGAAGTGCACATCAATGCCAGACAGAGTGGCAAAAACGAGCTCTTCAGGAAGCTTATTTACCAGTGACAGGCCCACTCCTTCCTCTAGGTTCACCAACACCTACACACAAAGGCATGAATTAGGGTGTTAATCTTAACTTCCAAGGTCAATATTTGTGAACTCTGTGCAAATTCTATTTTCACTGGAAACACAGTCAAGGCAAAATGCTACATCAGAAACATGGTTTTTACCTCAAGTTCCTCCTCAGGAACTTTCTTCTGAGCGCTCTCTTTATTCTGGTCTTCCTCTGTGCTGGGAGAGGGTCTATTCACGCGCCGTTGGTTGAAGTCACTGATCTGAAATGAGGTATGCAGCTTCTTATTATATTAGAAAGTGTGAAAGAAAGACAGGAACCAAGTCCATTTCATATGGTTTCAGATGGCATGCTACCCCAACCATGTCCTTCAATAACAATGAGAGTGTCTTACCCTAATAACAACGGGGTGTCTTACCTGCAATACTCGCGTTGGCCCATCAGGCAGGACTTGTATAGACAGAACCCCTGAGCCAGGCCTCATTTTCTGGTTGATGAACTGTTGCTCTGGTAACGGTTCCAAAACACCAGAGTCTGGTCCCAGTACCACCTCAGCACCATCATATAGTCCAGAAACTCCCCCTCTTACCTAAAACACCACAAACAGCTTTTTAAAGAGCCACAGATTGTTTAATACTGAAAATAGCCATTGAGGAGCAAAAAAATCAGATGAAATAAGGACAGACCTGGACGACTAGTCTGGGTAAACCACAGGTCAACATGCCAGAGCTAAAGTGCCATGTCTGGGTGGTGCTGCGGCGGCAGTCTGGCCGTCTCAACATTAGAGGCTCATAGCTAAAAAAGAAATACAAGATATGTGAGAAATGACATCCGCACACCATGATAATGTTTACTCTCTACATGAACAAGAACAAGCTTAAAATAAGACGGCACAAGTTGTCCTTTGTTGTGCTATGAAGCAGTTAGGTAACCTGTTGTCTGTCACTGCAGCCAGTCCAGCAATGTCAAGCACTAAAGATGAACTGAGGGGTCGAGGCTGAGAAGGTTTGCTCTGTGGAGGAGATGAGCCCTCATGACAGAGCATTCCTGTTCCCGTCATCCGCCAAAGCTGGGAGCGCTTTCCAGGCTCCTGAACAGATAAAGAAATGTGAGAACCTTTGAGAACAAACTATAATGAGAAACTGGCAGACAGATGGCGTCGGAAGAACATAAGCAGACCTTTTTCTTCAGGATGACTCTTTGTGTTTTTGTCTCCACATCCAGCACCAGTTCAGCACAGCTGACCACCCGTTTCCTCCCCACTGGCCTCTTTCCTGCATCTCTGTTATCAAATCAAGTGAATATTTACTTATATTTACAAACATATGTAATACGCAAGTGCGACTGCCAGTGGAAAGTTGTCTGCTTGAAATTGGTCAGTTTCAAAGATTAGTGAGCTATTTGGAAGTTTAGAGGTTGAGAACTCACTCTGAGAATGTGAAGGATGCAGCAATGTAGATGAAGTTCTCATAGTAGAGCTTGTTGTATTCTCTGAAGAAGTTCATGTCAGCAGTAACCTCTGAGGATCCAGCTCCCTTCACAGTGAGGGTGATGTAGGGTTGAAAAATGGGTTCGTCGCAGGCATAGTCCAGAACCGCCCCAGGTTTTACCTCTGTGTGTAGCCTGATATCAGCCACTCCATGTTGCCAGAACTGGATAGGCACCTGAAGTAAAGAGGACATGTATTATGGAGAAGTCTGCAGAGAAAATGTGCAAATGCTACAATAAGCTGGTACAAAATTCTCAAAGCTATCCACCAGCTTGAATAAAACAAACAACATGGCAGAAATGGAAGATGACAATGGAGCTGGGAAAACAACAGAATTTCTCTCAAAATGTTGGCAAGACCATCTTTGGACCTGGAAGATCCAGATGATGATGCTGGAATAACGCAGGAGCTCACAGCGCTTTTAGAGTAGGCCAATGAGTGGAGAGGCACATATTGTCAGTGACAGTAGAGCAAGGTGCTTGCAACTAGATGTAGGATATTTCTATCTTCTGGATGTAGGCTCTGGAGTGGATTTGTGTGATATTGCTGCTAGAGCATAAACAGAAGTTTGATCATCCTCAGCTGGGTAGTCTAGATTGATGTTTGATGATGAAAGATCTGAAACACCCAAAGACTCCAAGATAAATCACTGAGAATGTGTCTAATCCCAGCACCAACCAACATTTTGTTGTTTAATATCAAGACCCACACCAAAGAAGCAGCTAAATGTCTACCCATAATAATCATTAGCAGATCAAAAAAAAGATCTGTTTTTAATGTAAGGGCAGCAGTGAGACAGAGAAACCACCGGATGCAGAGCTGTCAGGTGTGAATTCAATGCTTGACGGATGAATCGATTGCTTAAGTCATGCCAGAGGGAGTAAAAGAGCTATTTTGTGTGACAAAAGCTTTATATCCACCTTTTATAATGGCTAGAATGGTGTCTCGCTCAGTAAATTCAAAACCACCAACAGATCAAATGACGGGAAATCTGGCTAAGGGGTCGGAAGAAGGTGAGGGAAAATGTGCACACCTGCAGATACCCAATTAAACCCCAAATAACAGGCTAATATTAATTACAAGTACACCTTTTAAGAAGAATGTGCTTTATGCCTACTCTTTCATACATGTTATGGTGTCCAGAATTGAACACTGAAAGGACATATTTTCTATAATAATAATAATGTTTATTTTAAGAAGTTAGAGGCACAACCAGAAACCAAGTCTCCCTTAAGCAAAACTGAAATTTCTGAAATGAAAGAGGCGCACCCCAATATCTTATATGATTTAGGTTGAGACTGTGGTTAGCACTGCATTCTTATTCATGTGCTTTGACAAATTGAGCTGTGATGCCCGTGGGTGACCTGAGTTCCTGGCTAGGTCATATTCCCAACCATCTTAGTGATACTCTTTATTCTAAAATCTTCTGAACCGTTCTACAGCCTTACAATACTTGATAATGTGTACCCTCTAAGGACTTACCTCAGAGATGTTATCTATACGGAAGGGTGGGGGCAGCTGGTCAGTGTCACTGAATGAGATTTGATATGTTGCCCCTTTCAAAGCAATCTCAGCTCGGAGGAAGAAGCAGTTTCCCAAAGTGTCCCTATGGAACACATAATGAGAGGAAAAATGTCTATGAAATTGAGAACTCCTCTCTAAGTCATTTTCTGTTCTGTTCAACTATCTCTAGAGCATATTTGGTGGCACTGGGTACCTCATGTTGATGTGGAAGGATTTAGGCTTGTTGACCTCAAAACCTCCAGACCAGGTGTAGTTGGGAACATCCATGAGACGGACACAGAGAAGCTGATCGTAGTCATTTCTGGGCCAGTGGAACACAACACTAGAGCCTGGCAGGGTGGAGATATATCCCTCTGGATTTGCAGTACCCTACAAGCAAACAAAATGTTATCAGTTATTATCCTGTGTCTTTTATTAGGAATATCTAAAACATAGCACAATGACAAACACAATGAAAACATGCATTCCCACCTTTCCTCTGACAAATTCCCGCTGAGAAAAGGCTAACTTGTGAGATGATCGATTGTCAAGCAGGTATCGTGGAGCAAAGGTCACAATGTGTGTGTCACGATAACGTCCTTTCCCTTTTCTCACATTTATTCCTATAATGAGACATTACGTTATATTATTACATCAACTTAGCACAGTGATGTCTACTCCTGCTTCTGGGCGGCCACTGTCCTGCAGATTTTGATATAAAACACACCTGAACCATCTAATCAGTGTCTTCAATTACTAGAAACATCCAGCGAGGTGTGTTAGTTGGAGCTAAATGCGGACGGAATTGTAGAATCCAGTCATAGAAAGGGAAATTACTGTATAACGCTATGGACTAGTGTCTGTGAATATTAAGCTGCAAAAACAATATTTAAATATGAATCCTGCATGTTCTCCGTGTCTCCATGTGAATAAATGTGAATTTAGTTTACTACACACATTCTGAAGCACGCATGACATGTTTTCAGCCTCCGCCGCCCCAATATATGAGTACATAAACATAATCTCTAGAACGGCTCTGAGAGTTACTTCATGAGCACGTCAAAACGTCACATCATATACAAACTGCAACTGTCACAGCAACCATCAAAATAAAAGTTTGGTTTAACTTAAAGAAACCGTGACAGAAATATATTACTGAATGTAATGACAGTACTACTACTAAAAATGAAATTATTAAAACATTATTTTCAAGGAATATTTACCAGAAAATGTATTTACCAGAAAAATGTAAACACAAAGCATAGTATTTCTGAAAAAAAAATAAAAATAAATAATAATAATAAATTAGTTTTTTTTTTAAATCAAATCGATTATTTAGAGATACTTTTGATTATTAAAATGTAATGAAACCATTAAAATGAAATCAAGAAAAATATTGGAAAACAGAATTTGGTAAAAATAAAACATTTGAGAAAAAAAAATGCATTTCATAGGGCCATAAAATTGCAATTTTTGTCAAACTTTTAATAAATTGCTGTTAAATTGTGTACGTTTCATGATTTCAATTAATTAAACAATAAATTTTAATTTAAACATTAAAACTGAGTTTAGAAAAAATAAAACGGAAAAACCTAAATTTGAGAAAAAAATAAAACGGAATTTGGGGAAAAAATCAAATGGATTTCACAGATGCTTATCTTAAAACAGGAAAGGCATTCCTTATTACCTATATTGTAGATGAGTCCGGGTCTGTTACCATGCTGGATGACTTTAACTGCTCTCACTCCACTCCCCCCATCCAGAGAGAAACCTTGGCACCATCCTGGAACACCATCTGGGTGGATCCCTTTACCGATCCGCATGGTGCACCTGTTCAAAAAGGACAAGACTTTAGAGAGCTTTAAAGGAATAAAGGTTAATTATGTAGTTAAATTACATTTCTGCTATGTTGAGTAATTAATAAATGATATAATAAATGAATAAAATGGTGGTGGAATTTATGCAGGCTAATTAAATAAGATATATAAAAGCATTTGATGAGTGGGGATGGTGGGAACACACAATAAGAATTCTTTGGATTTTCCCCTTCTCTTGCACTCACATATTGGGTTGCTCTTTGTCAGTGTAGCAAAAGAGCAATGGGCTCAAACTCCTGGCTAACTCATGCTCCTCAAACTGCCCAGCGGCATCCGTTTTCCCATTGTCCTGGCGAAAGATCAGAGGCAGCCCTGCAGACACAATAATCAATGGAAATATTACAGATGTGGTGCAGCACAGTTGTGTTCGGATAAGGTTTTGAATTCATATCATCAATCTATAGTCAATGCATAGATCTGAAAGCATACCAGTCTTGTTGACAAGCCAATAGGAAGCAGAGATGAGGATTTTTAATGCTCCATGGGCTCTGAGAACAATCCGTATGGTGAGACAGATCAGCCGTTTGTTGACATCATATAACCGCATGCGCACGACATAGTTTTGTGTACCGGGAGGGATGAGCAGCTCCTTACACATAGGAAAGTTCTCCAGGAGCACACCTAAGAACAAATAGCAAACTCATGATGCTTTATGTCAACAGAAATGTGGATTAGTAAAGCAACTTATGTTAAATATGTGATAAATTATCATGTACTCCAATTCACCTAATTCTAGATTTTGTGACGTGTCTGCTGCATGCAGCACTGCCTCTTTGCCTGGTTTCATGGTTCCCTTGATTGAGGTCCCTTTGATGTAGTAGTTAAGGTCACAGGGAAGAAGGTTGGCCAGCACCAGGGTGGGCAGCAGATAGATGGTGTGACCTGGTTGGCGGTAGATCTGCTTTGTACCTCCTGGGTCGAGGTCGAGCAGGACCGTGATTTTTGTAACATCACAGCTTCTGCATCATTTCGCCTGGGATCAAGAAGTCATAACCTCTAAGCTATGAACAATCCCAGAGTTGGAGAACCGCTGTAGTTACTATTCATTTCTATTATAACTGTGCCCCTGAGCATGGCACTAAAGCCAGGTTTTCTCCAGAAAGTTTGCCATGAAGCTATTGTCTATAAGTCACTTTGTATGAAAAAAAATGCCTGAAATTCTCATGAGAAAGCAAGTATAAACAATGGTGTCCAACGCTAGCACATTCAAAGCCAATTGTATTTATGAAAGAGACACCCTCTTCTACCTGTGTCTCAGTTTCTCCCGGGCCTCAAACTCAAATGGGATCTCCTCCCCTGGCAGCACCTCTCTCCACTGGCTGATGTTGTGCGTATCGTCGGTCCCAGGCCCATGCACATCAGATATGGAGTCAGCACTACTGCTGTGAGACAGCGCCACTCTGTGGACACAGCAGAACCACCTTGCATTTTTACAAACTATTAAATGCAGCTGAATATTGTAGGAATAATATATGCGTTCTTCTGACCTGGTTGGTGTGGTAGTGAGAGTAGCAAACAACATAGTGCATCCAGTATGGTTACGTAAGGCATAGGGCACAAATGGTTGTCTCCTCTTGGAGAGCTTCATATCCGCTGAAACAATGGCATGAATATAAAATAAGCCACAGGCTTTCATTAATCAGTGACAATTATACAACACATTCATTAACTCTGTAATAAGAAAGCATGATTTAAAGAAAAAGATGGCATCAGAAACTACCATTTAACACAAAACAGGTTTAATATATATGGTTGTAGGTTAAGGGACAGGGTAAATGAAGGGTTAGGGTTAGAGAACTCAGAGAACGAGGCTATCCTAAGCTCTATGACACCAAACACGATCTTCTGACTTCTCTATAGTTGGCTGCGCATCTATGAACTGTACCTCGGGCATGAATCTGCTGCTCGAGACAAGTCAAGCTGGTAGAGCTTCTAGTTCTAAGGTAGGCAAGAGGAAGACCTGACAGCAGAGAGAAAGGGTTAGGGAAAAGAGAAGAGATAGATACATGCTAGGAGTCTGTGGGAAGAGGGGAGACGCATACGGTCAAAGAGAAGGGTAGAATGAGACGCACACATCATGAGAGTATATGCTGTGGTCTTATCTTACAAACACTTTGAAAACAGCTCATTGTTAGTCACCAATTCAAAATGATATTAAGATTTATGTTTATATTCAAAAGAAATAAACCTGATTTAAACGGTTATTTATTTGAAAATACATTTATTTGATGGATTTACAGTTTCAAACCATTCAACATTAACTTGTCTAAAACTGAAGTGTGTGATTGTGAAGTGTTTTGATGTTAAAATACTATCCTACCATCCTAGCTTAAAATGTAGAGACAACAATAAAAAAAAATGTTCTGTAGGTTGATTTCTCAGGTTTGTCTGACCAGTGACCGACACAAAGAGTGTATGGGACCCCTGTTTGATAATCAGTATCTTTGTAATTACACTACCGTTCAAAAGGTCAGTAATTTTTTTAAAATAGAAATTAATACTTTTATTTAGTGAGGATGCATTAAATTGATCAAAAGTGACAGTAAAGACATTTGAAACTAGATTTGTATCACAAATAAATGCTGTTCATTTGATTTCTCTATTCATCAAAGAACACAGAAAAATGGTTTCCACAAAACTATTAAGCAGCACAACTGTTTTCAATATTGATAATAATAATAATAAAAATGTTTCTTGAGCACCAAAACAGCATATTAGAATGATTTCTGATTAAAATTCAGCTTTGACGTCACAGGAATGAATCAAACTGTAAAATGTATTTAAATAGAAAACAGTTAATTTAAATTGCAATAATATTTCACAATATTACTGTTTTTATTGTATTATTAATCAAATTAATGCAACTGTGGTGAGTATAAGAGACATGTAAAAAAAAAAAAATTATTCTTACTGACTCCAAACTTTTGAACAATAATGTACATATGGTGACACTTGTGGTGCAAAATTTACACCCTTCAGCTTGAAAAATTATGGATAAGGTGTATTAAGCTCTAATGTAAGCAAATATGTAACACAGTGTTGCAGTGCAGTTAATCTTTTTTTTAAGAGCTGAAAGAAAGTGCAGGTTAAGCAAACGGCTGTTACTCACTCTGGCCAAAGGAGGGGGGGTCCACTGATGATCCCATCCAAGACAAGGCGGCGGAGGACTGTGGCGACTGCTCGTCTTCCTTGCAGTAATCTGCTAACCACGAAGTCTTGGTGGTGCTGTACTGCTCTGTTTGTCAGAACGACAGACCACAGCAGAGTGTCAAAATTAACATACCACTCATAAATATGGAAGCAAACAGTTAGAGAAAAGCATGGAGGCCTATGAGTGTGTTTGACCCAGACTATGTACCCAGTAAGACCGAGGTGATGTTGACATCCAGCCTCTGCTTGGCTCGAACTCCGATCTTCAGGCGAGGAGGATGGAGCCGGCCTGCCGCCTGTCGCTGCCAATCCAGGAAACATGGCCAAGGCTCGATGAATGGCTCCCAGCCTATAGACCGGCAGACACAAATGTGTGTGCTCATGAATGTACACAGAAATACATAGTGAACAGTTTACACTCAGTTCACAATTAGCTCACATCTCAATCCTTGAAAATGACCCATATAGTCTTCCGTGGAAATGTGACATTAGTTAAAATGTGTCGAACAGAAAATGGTAAATGTGTCAAATGGAAAATTTTCTTAATATATATCAATTATTTTACATCCCTTTTTCCTCTGTTTTATTATTATTAATTTTTTCACAACTTCTAGCTTTAGTCTAGAGTCTAGAGGTACATTTTTAATTGTATATATATATAATGAAGGAGTGGCTTCGTAAGAAGCATTTCAAGGTCCTGGAGTGGCCTAGCCAGTCTTCAGATCTCAACCCCATAGAAAATCTTTGGAGGGAGTTGAAAATCTGTGTTGCCCAGCGACAGCCCCAAAACATTACTGCTCTAGAGGAGATCTGCATGGAGGAATGGGCCAAAATACCAGCAACAGTGTGTGAAAACCTTGTGAAGACTTACAGAAAACGTTTGACCTCTGTCATTGCCAACAAAGGGTATATAACAATTGAGATTGAGATTACATTTTGTTATTGACCAAATACTTATTTTCCACCATAATTTGCAAATAAATTCTTTAAAAATCCTACAATGTGATTTTCTGGATTTTTTTTTCTCATTTTGTCTCTCATAGTTGAGGTATACCTATGATGAAAATTACAGGCCTCTCTCATCTTTTTAAGTGGGAGAACTTGCACAATTGGTGGCTGACTAAATACTTTTTTTCCCCACTATATATACATATATATATATATACATACATACATACATACATACATACATACATACACTACCGCTCAAAAGTTTTGGATCAGTAACACTTGTAATGTTTTTTAAACAAGTCTCTTATGCTCATCAAGGCTGCATGAAAATGTTTGACCTCTGTCATTGCCAACAAAGGGTATATAACAATTGAGATTGAGATTACATTTTGTTATTGACCAAATACTTATTTTCCACCTTAATTTGCAAATAAATTCTTTAAAAATCCTACAATGTGATTTTCTGGATTTTTTTTTCTCATTTTGTCTCTCATAGTTGAGGTATACCTATGATGAAAATTACAGGCCTCTCTCATCTTTTTAAGTGGGAGAACTTGCACAATTGGTGGCTGACTAAATACTTTTTTTCCCCACTATATATACATATATATATATATACATACATACATACATACATACATACATACACTACCGCTCAAAAGTTTTGGATCAGTAATACTTGTAATGTTTTTTAAACAAGTCTCTTATGCTCATCAAGGCTGCATTTATTTGATTAAAAATACAGAAAATAAACAGTAATCTTGCAAAAAGTTATTACAATATAAAATAATGGTTTCTATTTTACTATACTTTAAAACATAATTTATTTATGTGATGCAAAGCTGAATTTCCATCAGCCATTTACTCCAGTCTAAAGTGTCACATTATCTTTCAGAAATCATTCTAATATGCTGATTTATTATTAGAATTATCATTGTTGGCAACAGGTGTGCTGCCAAATTTGTTTTTGGAAACTGCGACACTTTTTCAGGATTCTTTGATGAATAAAAGTAAAAAAGAACAGCATTTATTCAAAATATAAACCTTTTCTAACAATATAAATCTTTGCTATCACTTCTTATCAATTTAACACATCCTTGCGGAATAAAAGTTTTAATTTCTTTCAAAAAAAGAAAGAATAAAAATGTACTGACCCCCAAACTTTTGAACGGTAGTGTATATTGTTAGAAAATATTTCTATTTTAAATAAATGCTCTTCTTTTTAACTTTTTATTCATCAGAAATCCTGGGAAAAAGTATCACAGGTTCCAAAAAAATATTAAGCAGCACAACTGTTTCCAGCACTGATAATTAATCAACATATTAGACTGATTTCTGAAGGATCATGTGACACTTTATACTGGAGTAATAGCTGATGGAAATTCAGCTTTGCATCACAGGAATAAATTATATTTTAAAGTATATTAAAATAGAAACCATTATTTTATATTGTAATAATTTTGCCAGATTACTGTTTTTTTGATCAAATAAATGCAGCCTTTATGAGCATAAGAGACTTCTTTAAAAAAACATTACAAGTCTTACTGATCCCAAACTTGTGAGCGGTAGTGTATATGTATGTATGTATGTATGTATGTATATATATATATATGTATATATATATATATATGTATATATATATATATCGCTTTTAGCGACTTACAGTGCATTCAGGCTATACATTTTTTACCAGTATGTGTGTTCCCACGACCCTTTGCGCTGCTAACGATTAAAATGAACATATATATATATATATATATATGTTTTCATTTTAGTTTTCATAATTGTATGTGCTTTTCACATTTTCACTAGTATATATATGTTTTATATTCTATTTTTATATTCTATTTATACTTTAAGTTATTTACTTTATTTAGTTGCCAAATTTGTAACTAATTTTTAAATAATATTTACAGTATATTTTGTTCTATTTAAGCCTTATTTGAAATACCTGAAATTACCTTGTCATCTAACAAAGTTAAATATTAAATGTCCTCTTTAGCAAAACCCAAATATATGAATATCCATTTTCATACTGTCCATAATAATGATATAATGCCTAAATTCACTTTAGCTTATATAACAATATAATTGATTGTTTTAGACAAAATAGTACTCAGTTTTAATATTATGTATTGGTTATCAGCTATAGCATATAAATAACTATTAGGCAGAATTTTAATAGCAGTGCATCTCTACATTCCAGGTATAAGTTAGTTTAAGCATCCCCTTTCAATGTCTCAGATTTTAATTTAAACTCCATACTTACGGAGAGATAAAATGGGATAGTTCTATAAAATGACTCTTAAACCAGTGAGTTAAATGTTATTTGAACTGTAGAAAGGATTGACTAACTTTTGAGAAGGTACTGAGATCCAGGGTGGCACACAATGCTGAGATCTTACCTGAGAGTTCTCTGTTGTAATAATCTCCAGACAGAGTGAAACTAGCCTTGCCTTCCTTTATAGACCCAATCCTCTGGAGAACATAAAGACCTGCAATAGAAGAGAAAAGCTGCTAAAGAACGTCCTGCCTACAGTATATTTGATATTATGGAGTATCACAGTATGCGGCCATCCTCACGTGAGAAGGTGAGCTCTGCCAGAGGGACGTCACAGTCCAGGCAGTCATCGATAAAGCAGATACACACGCTCTCTGCCTTCACTTCCACTCCAGATAGGGGAGGAGCCGAGTGGCTGCTGGAGTCTGAGTCGGTTCGGCTTCGGCCAGACATGCTCTCTGCGTTCTCCAACAGCCATGTGGCGGCTTGGTCCAACTGACCTGTAATTCAAAACACACACACACAGACAATGGATCATCACACAATTCACACGTTTTTTCTGTGATTTTGGTAGACAAGTGCACTGGTGTACCTTTACAGTGAATGAGTGCCCGTCTGCAGTCTTCCCTTTTGAACCCAAGATCCTGTAACCGTTTAAGCTGACCCTCTAAAATAAAATATTTTAAGAAACTTCAGCAAAGCTTTTTAAATAAAGGGATAGTTTCCCCCCAAAATAAACAAATCTTCGCAGATATCTTTGAGATATTCAAATAGAAACAATATATTTTTTATCAGTTAACAAACCCAGTAAAGCCTCTGTCTTTTGCTTAAAGCTGTCCTTTGATTTGGATGGAGTGTCTGTGCTGGCAGTGGACGCTGAAATCTCAGCTTCTGTGGCAGTGTCCGAAGGGCCGGTGGATCCTGTGGTTGGAATGGACTTGGCTATTGCCAGGAAAAGCAGCACATCATTGTAGGAAAGACGGATGTCTAGAGCTGGAAACTGGATCTGTGGGGGAAACGAAATCTTAAATTGTGGACCTATATAGTTCATCCTGACCTGTGGTTCAATTTAACTGAATAGTGACCTCCAACAGAGGTGGAAAGTCCTCTATGTTGAAGGCATCAAGGAGTCCTGAACTGCTCTGGTACGTTGGGCTGCCACAGAGCTCCATTTGTATATTGACAGGATCAATGATAGACAAAGCTGTTTCCTGTTCACTCCCAAGTCGACAGGAGAATACCTAAGCAGGGGTGGAAGAAAACAAAAAAATTTAACTACAACACTGCTTTCTTTTGTCATGAATACTGTAAAATCATAGTATCACATTACCTCAATGCCTGCTAAGCTGCCAGAGAAAGGCCTGTCCAGAAGTTGAGGCTTGTAGGTGAGTACAGTAGTGCCTTTCAGAATGATAGCATTGGTGTCCAAACATGAAGAATCTTCAACGACCACAAACTCTGTCCCTAAAGGAAAAAAAGAGAGCAGAAATTAGACAATGCAATTCCAGATATAGAATTTTTTTTTATTGTAATAATATTTCACAATATTACTGGTTTTACTGTATTTTTGATTAAATAAATGCATCCTTGGTGAGCATAAGATCAAGGAGTCCTGAACTGCTCTGGTACGTTGGGCTGCCACAGAGCTCCATTTGTATATTGACAGGATCAATGATAGACAAAGCTGTTTCCTGTTCACTCCCAAGTCGACAGGAGAATACCTAAGCAGGGGTGGAAGAAAACAAAAAAATTTAACTACAACACTGCTTTCTTTTGTCATGAATACTGTAAAATCATAGTATCACATTACCTCAATGCCTGCTAAGCTGCCAGAGAAAGGCCTGTCCAGAAGTCGAGGCTTGTAGGTGAGTACAGTAGTGCCTTTCAGAATGATAGCATTGGTGTCCAAACATGAAGAATCTTCAACGACCACAAACTCTGTCCCTAAAGGAAAAAAAGAGAGCAGAAATTAGACAATGCAATTCCAGATATAGAATTTTTTTTATTGTAATAATATTTCACAATATTACTGGTTTTACTGTATTTTTGATTAAATAAATGCATCCTTGGTGAGCATAAGAGACTTCTTTCAAACATAAAACATTTAACTGCAGTGTATGTACACTACAATGGGTATTTTTATATACAGTCCAACCAAAATTTATTCAGACACCTTCAACATTTCTCACATTATCACAGTTTATTTGCCATAGTTTAGAAAATGGTAATAAAATATGACAAGAACTCACAGAGTTAAACTGTGTCAGAACAAATTCATCTTGATAATGTCAGATAACTTTGATAGAAGGGAATGTAATGAATTCGGTTGAATAGCTGTCAGCTGTTACATTCAAGTACACAATTAGATAATACCAATTTAGGTCAACCAATTACCAAGCAATGCTTAATTTTGTTCAGTCTGTGGTATAAAAAGGTCGCATTAGCAATTAAAGAAAAAACACTTAAGCAAAACAAGGTCAGGTCAAAGTGTCTGAATAATTTATGATACCAAATGTTTATCAATTTTACAGATAGTCCACTGTATGAAGAAATTTTGGGTATATATGTCACGGTTTACTTTATTTTGCTATCCTCACTTACATAAATGAACTATTGCCTGCACCCACTAGTAAAACAATATCAAAAATTATATCTGGTGTCTGAATCATTTTTGGTTTGACTGTAGCTTTTGAATTTTTGATCTAATCAAGAAAAGCCCTGATCTAATTCAATGAAATTTATACATCACAATTGTAAGATTTGTGTGTCCAAAAATGTCAGGACTTTACAATACACAGTATTGTAAAGATGTTACCTGTCACATTGATTTTGACCTCCAGGTATTTATCTTGAGTGACTGGCACAGTGGATCGTTTAGTGACCACGCCACTCTTGACTGTTCTGGGCATGACGGCTCCTGTGCCGCCTTGGTCACTGCTGCCACTAGGCCAGCGCTGGTGGGTAGGCGCTGCTCCTTTTTCTGCAGGCATGTGCAGAAAGTCCCTCACCAGCTGTAGCCAATCAAAAATGAGGAAAACTCGCAGATTGTTTAAAACCACCGTGAAGCATGAGGAGTCCCGCGTAGATCTGTGTGAGAGAGAATATATAGTAGAACAAGCATTTAGTCTTTAGATGCATTTAAATGCTTTCAGTGGCAGCCCCAGACCTGTAATGTAGCTCCAGCTGCAGTGAGGCTCGGTTAGCGCCGGTCCTGGACGGCTGCAGAATGCAATCAAACACATTGCGTTTCCCTTCTGTGGGGCCACTGCTCCCAGTGAATCGCGTGTCATGTGCCAGAAGTGAATGAGACACCAGATTCACAGACTTGGAGCTATTAGAGAAACTCTCGAACAGGAGCTTCGATTTCATAAAGTCAAACCTTTTAGGAGTAAAAGAGTAAGCACATTAGTTATCCCTATGGTAAAGAAATAAAACATTTTGAACAAAGAAGTACCTGGCCAAGGAGTGGTTATGGCCTGTAGATTTAGGGTTGTCCAGTAACTCCAGACTGACGTCCTTCATGTCCACCAGAAGAGACAGGGATGTGTACACATCACCACTTAACACGGTCTGCAAGATGACTCTTGTATTAATACATTGTGAATAACCTGCAAATATTCTTTTGGGCTTTGCCTTTAGTACAGATAGGACTGTTCAAGAGGGGATAGGAAGCGATGGTAAAAGAATCAAGAAATTACCAAATCTAATTTATAAACAAATTAGCCATTCTACATAATTCATATCAGTGGTCAGCAATATTTTAAATTTTTCTTGTTAATCACAGTTCCACTGTTTAACGACACTTCCATTAATACATTGTGATGGCCCGCAAAGCCTGAAAATTACTTTAAATAAACACATTTGCCATTCTTAAAAATTTATATCAGTGGTAATTTTTTCAAATGAAGGGTAATTTTTTAAATGGTGGCAAGCTAAAAATCATATGATAAAGAAATGCCGGTTTTAACTGTGAACAACAAAACAATTCGCATTTAAAAAGGATTATCAGCAAAGTTTCTGTAATAAGCTTACATAGGTGCTGGGGTCTTGGAGATTGTAAGGTCTGAGGAACTCCTCCACAGGCTCTCCCAGGTTGTGCTCCAAGAGTCCGCGGATCAGCTGATACCTCTCCAGGTCTAGGGAGCAGTGGACAGAAGACAGGCTGCCGTGGATAGACATGTCCGGGACAGCATGACTTAGTTCCCTAAGACAAGGTGGAAATGAAACACATGTTCAAAACAAAGACAAATAAAACCTAAACTGGGAGTATGTTTAAATAAGGCAGAAAAGCTTAAGATACATAAGGACAGCTGACTGACTTGTCAAGGTTGCGCTCTACTTTCAGCTTTAGATAGCAGCGCTCCTTTAGCAGCCTCTCTCCACTCCTACGAACTGCGTAAGATGGGAAGATCAAGTCTGTTTCCAGATGCTTTGCATCACTGTCACATGGTTCACAGGGCAGCCGCTCTGCTGCAAAGATGTCCATCTCCTGAAGGTCCAGAGCTATACAGTCCAGCAGACACACATGGTCTTCTGTAACACAAGGGCATGTCAGTTACCACATGAGTTCAGGTAGATAAAAATATACAGAAGGTATCTCAAGAATTAGTCCACTAGTAAAAATTTCCTCACAATAAAGTGCATCTCAGATTCTGGGTACTAACCTGGACTCGATGGCACATCTGCTTCTGGGATGCATTCGAGGCCAGGCTGGGGTCTGCCCAGGGTAAATCCAGACATTGTGCTGGAACTTGAAGACTTTTTATCAATAGTCTTCCTAGCATCCGAGGCAGACTGGGCATCCTTCACGCGATCCTTCAGGAATGATTATTATTTTGTAAATCAACAGCCAAAGAGAGATCATTTTAAAATTGCAACCAAAATATGAATTGTTAATTATAGAAGCAGTATAGAAATGTAATTGGAAATAAGATGTGTGATCTTAAAACGTTTAGATTTAAAAGATACTATAACAAAAGTGTGAGCTTAGTTCAGTGTGCACTGCAGCCAAAAGACTGACATAGAAAACAGTGTTGGCATCAATTCCACCATATATCACTCATGTAGGATAATTACTTCAAAGTCACAAATACTTTGCTAATCTTCAAAGACATGCATGGCTCACTTTTAATATAAAATAAAGGTATAGTTCACCCAGAAATGAAAATTCATTATTTACATAATGTCATCTAAACACCATAAAAGGATGTTTTAAATAATGTTTACATAGATCTTTGCCATACAAATGCAAATAAATAAATAAATAAAAATCAGCATACAGTACATAAAACATATAAGTGAGTAAATAATGAGATACTTGTCATTTTTGGGTGACATTTACATTAAATTTCACTGAATTGGAAATTCAAATGGAATTAATTTAATGTGAAACTCCTTGCATAAGTCATGAAAAAAGCAAAGAGAGAAGGGACACCATCATATTACCAAATAAGAAACACACATCCGATTAGCATTCCCTGATACCTTATAATGTGAGGGATCCTTGTATGAATTAGCATGCAAAATCAAATTCTTCAAACACAAATAATAAGATGAATGTTAATGTTCATAAACTGTTGTTGTTAATTTGGGTCTCATATTCACACAACCTGTAGACAACCACACAGGGATTAAATTAAAGGTGAATCCACACTAATATACTTTTTCTACAAAAAAACTGTGATCTTAACCATGCAGAGTAAAGAATGGGACTACATCCATGAAGCAATTTCCTCAATGCTTGTTTGAGAAATTCAATTTAAGCTATCAACCCTCAATGCGTTTCCCCACCCCCAAGTCTTTTTTACATTATGAAATCATTCTCAGATTGCATCAAACCGACAGTAAAATGCTCCTTAAATGCATCCCACAGGTGCAGAGTGGTGGTGTAGTGTGTATATGGTGATGGTAGGACTCACCAGAGAAGGGAAAAAGGTATGTGCCATTGTAAGTTTCTCTACCTTATCTCTGAGAGAGAAGGTGCCACGAGTGCCAGCAGGCAGGAAGCGGTTACGCACTCGGAGTTGGCCCAGGTTGGCCACTATGAGGCGTTTAGAGCGGGAGCTCTCTGGGATCAAGAGGACAGGAGCACCTGCCTCAATGTCCAGTAGCACACGCGGAGCTCGCTGTGGGCGCTCACGCACCTGTAAGGTAGAAGGTGAATTAAAACAATCCCCTTTAAAGATCACTGCAATGTCATGACGGCCTAGAATTAAATGGCATCTCACTACATGTCCGAATAAAGTCATCTATTTTTAAATGTTAAGCTAATTTAGAGTGATTATATTAAGGTGAACAACATGACAGCATTTTACATTTTCTGTTTATCATGTGCAGACCAACTCAGCACAAAGTCGTTCATTAAACTTCAAAGTTAAAATGATCAAATGAAACTTGTTTTCAGTTAGCATTCTAACATATTAGCACAGCGCTAACTGGTTTAAAAAGCACAGCATTTTGATTAGCTCGATCAAGAATGCACAATAACCATGTTGTCTAAAACACAGAACAAAACAATTATCTGTGAAAGCAACAAAATTCTCATTTGACCTACACATCTGGGCATTTCAAAATACTTCAAAGAAAACCAACCCATTTGCAAGATAACACTGATGGTAAGATGAATTAATCAAATCAACAAAAACCTGTTAAGTAGATCCAAATATTGGTACTTTTGCTAGTGCAAAGCGGAAAAAGGACTGAGAGCAAGACACAAGAATGTCCTAATGGGTAACTGCTGATCTCTAGCCTGTGGTATGTAAGAGGGGATTAGAGCCAGGACAGCTCAGTGTCCAGCCTCATCACCAGTGTCTCCAGTTTGAAGGAAATGGGTGTTGACAACAACTTGTATAACTCTATTTTGTCTCTGCAGGGAAGGATTGAGGACATCCAGCTGATTACCCAAATGGTTATCTGAGCAGCAATGGCTGGTCTGTTTTCCCTGGGATACATGCATCACTTACATTAGGTTGTAGTGCAAAGCAGCCTCAAGGTGGGCCAAATAAAATTTAAGGATGCTATCTCAACATTTCAATTTATTGTCTAAAGTTACAACTGAACAAACAGAATTCAAATGGGCCCTTACAGCCTGACCCTCAATGGCTGCTCTCTGCCTGCCCAGGACATCCTGTAGCTGTGTGAAGTGCTGGATGAAGGCCACCACCTCAGCCTGGAAGCGCTGGGTATGGACATACTGTACTGAGGCCATCTGAAGAGACACCTTCATATCATATTCTCGCTGTAAACAGGGGTCAGGTTCGCCATACCTGGAGATAGAGGCAATGTCAAAATTAAATTATGGACACAAAAAAATTTGAAAATGTGGACCTGTATGTAATATGCATAAAATGATAGAAAAAAAGAAAATACTTGTGTATGTCATAGACAAGGGCCTCTCCACCATGTGTTGTGAATCTCTCTCTGTACAGATCACCGTGGGTTGTCAAATCACTCAATGACAAACTTCCCAGACTTCCTTGCAATGCCAGATCTCCATCTAAAAGTGTGGTGTACATAAAACATACATTTTTAGAAAAAGCTTTTTTCTGATTTGAACAAATATTATTAAAATTATACACACCAATCATTTCCATATGAGTAAATAGTTTAGAGACACTAGCTTTAGCAAGCTCGTTGGATTTCTTCCTTAGTACCAGTGATAAAGAGTGAACCTGTGGAGGAAGTACACAAGTCATTTTCTTTAAAGTTTATACTGTCCATAATTTTTTGAATGTAAGGAAACATATGTTGTTCATTATATATTCTTTTTAAAAACATTTATTAATTGATATAATTATTAAAATTTCTTGCATTATTTTTTTACTGTACCTTTAAATCTAGCTTTGTATTGACCCTTTCCTCAATCTCTGTATACAAATCTCCCAGATCATTGAGGGTACTATTTTCCAGTGAGTGTTCAGGTGTAGGCTGAGGTGTGGTGGTAGGCACTTTCACAGCATGGTTATTAGCAGTAGAGCCAATGCCAAAGAAGTCTAGAATCATTACCCAGGTTTGCAGTGTGATGAGAATATCAAGGCAGTTGAAGTCCACATCCACACTACGGCCGATACTGCCATATCGTGTCTTAAACTCTGGGTGCCGCCTATCAACCATTAGCACGTTGATATGTACCAAAGAATCATCAAAGTCTGGCCGTGGGTGTGGAGACGGAGTATGGCGGGATGGGGATGGAGGAGGGGTACTGGGGCACTCTGCATCCTTCTTGCTCTTCCGACTGGATGCAGATGGTGTACTGGGGTGCCTTTGATAGAATTGGAAAACATTCTGTGCTTCTTCAAATTGTGCTGGAAGAGAACGGGGCATTTCTGCGCACAGAACATTGGACGTTGTTGGGCAAGATTGTGACAAATATTCCTTTGGACTGAAGGTGGAGGGCTTTGGTGCACCTCTGGACACCATAAGGTGTTTGTACTTTGATTCAGGGTTTTCCTCTAGCAGGTCTTCCATTAACAAGGAGTGAAGGGCTAGTTGGATGGAGACTGAATGGGGATGATCTTTGGTGAAGTCCCCCTCCAGGTCTTGAAAGCGCAGACTGACCAACCCTTGACATCCTTGGCTAAGGTCTCCACTCAACTGCACTTGCAGCTCTGAGACCCGAAAGATGGCCCTCACTTGGGTAAAAGAGGGAGGCTGGAGAGGGGGGCTCTTGTTTTGCAGTGGAAGTGTTGCTGAAAGGGATGAAGACAATGAGGAGTAAGAAATGCCAACATAAGGAGGGTCACGAGCAAAGAGTCCACCTTGCAGATCAGGGAAGCGATGCAGTTTAGTGGAGGAAGGAGTGGGAGGTGGTGGTGTGGGGGACTGACTGGGCGTAACTCTCTGATCTTCGATGAAAGAGAGATTATCGAGAGTCTGAAGGACCTGCTCATACACAGGCTTACACAGACACACCTGACAGAAAATGTAACAATTTAAAAATATGGAATTTACATATGACAAAGGGACAACTGTTATGCATTTGGGTAGTGCTTTACCTGGACGGCATTAACAAATCTTCCATCCACTTTCATTAACCCAGTGCTCTGGTAAGGTTCTTCACTTGAGAAGGTAAAATGTAAGTTTTCATCAACAGGGACTTTCTCAACAGTGAGCTGGATGGTGGCATCTTTGAGAATATGAAATGCTGAAAGAAGACAGAGATGGAGATGTTCAAAAGTGCCTTGAAAGGACTTAAATATAAAGAAGGGGGAAAAGCTTCATGAATTCACCAAATTTTATTTCCAACTTACCTTTTCCTCGGCTCAAGTACTCAAAGAAGTCATGTCGTGTAAATTGTGGCTCGTTCAGATTAATGTTGCCACCATGAGAAGGTGAGGGTCCAGACGTGGTGCTGCTGTTAAGTTGTGCTCCTTTTCTTAAAATCAAGTTGCTTGTGTTGACTGAATAGAGTCTTATATCTTTCACTTCAACCTGCAGTTTCTCCCCTTCTGAGTCATGCCCTGTAACAAAGTTTTGAATTCGTATGCTCCCTAAATGTCCTACAAGCAACTCAGGGTGACCAGGTTTTCTAGGAATAGACACAACTGGGGATTCTATACTGACATCTAGAGTCAACTTGACCATAAAAGAATCCAATCCTGGTTCCTTTTCAGGGACACAGAAATAGTCTTCCTCAAATGGGTCAAGTGTCCAGTTACACTGACTCTGCCTCCTAGATCTTCTGTATGGGTTCTCAAAGAGAGACACCATACCACTGTACTCTGCTGTTTTTGTTGCCAATACAGTAGAGACCTTTGTAGCTGCAGTTTTCAGCATAGACCGGAAGTTGTCTTCTACTTCATTTGCTGATAAACTGAGTTCTTTCAGGAACTTTGCTGAGTGGTTATAGTGTAAAGATGCCATCTGAAGTTGGAGGGAGCATTCTCCCTGAGATTTTTCCATAAATCGGAAACTCAAAGCTTCAGAGGGAGCCATGCCAGGAATGGAAAAGAATGCCACACCATCTGTAGAGGAGCTGTCTTCTACACTTCCAATACTGACCACAAACTGACTTCTGCCACCTTCCTGAGTCAAGTCTACGAGCTGAATGCATCCTAAAGAACCATTGACATCCAATCGACTTCCCATTGAAACATTGACTTTTGTGCCATTTACACTGGCAGTAGCAATTTTCATGCCTTTTTTCTCACCTCCTAAAACGGTCCCGGTGGTAACAGTTCGCAAAAGCAGCAAGTTTAACCTGTGAATTTCAACAGTTAACTCCTTATTCTGGACATAAGTGGACTGATAGGTATCCTCATTCTCTTCTCCATTAGGCAGTGGTGGTAGCTGTTGTGTTGGAGAGTTTTCATCTTTGGGGAAAGACTGCTGAAGGAATTTTAAAAGCTCTACTATGGTTTCAGGGTTAAGGATGATATCCAGGTTGTTGACCTGCATGGAGGTGACCTGAAGAGAGCGGTCCAAGTTCATAGACGGACAGTCTGAGCTGACAAACTGGTATTCCAACTTAATGAGTGCCTCCTGGTCTCTCAGGGGAGAGCCCCGTGGAGATGCCTTGTCAAAATTAAGATCCGAGGAGTCCCTGCGCAGACCTGGCAGTTCTGGAGATTTACCGTCTGGTGAGACAGGTGATGTGGGCTGGCTCTCTCGCAGACTTCCAGTAGGTACATCAAAACTTAGGTGTTTATGTGATGCAACAAGAAGATCAAAATCAGAGCCATACGTCTGCAATGTGTCCACAAGGTAGAGTCCATGGACTGTGAGGGAAACCATAGCATCATAAGGTCGCTTTACAAAATGTGACTTTGTTCCAAATACTTTCAGAACAGAAATATACTGGCCTCCACTTTCAATGCCAAGTTGCATGTAGTTGATGTTAAACTCTACAAGCAGAAGTCTAGATTCCACAAGCACCTCTCGAGTATGTTGCTCAAGTGTCATCACACTCTTGGTAAGATTTTTATCAGAACTCTGGAGCTTCCAATCACTATCTTCCCTCTGAAATATCTTCTCATGACGAAGTATAAGAGGGTCAGGGGATTTGAGGTTCTCCCCATGTTCGTCACCTCCATCTGCCCCTGAATTACCAAGTCGAGCCAGGCAGCTTCTCAGGGCAGTCATCTTCTCCAGGTTGATGTGCACTTTAAGGTCTGGTAGTGTTCCAGAGAGAACAGCCCCTGGAAACTGAGGGTCTGATGTGTATCGTAGCCTTTGCTCTAGCTGTAGTAGGACATTGAATTTCTCCACCACATGAGTGGGGCCCACTTCACTGTCCTGTAGATGCTTCCAATTGTCTTTATAGTGACCGACCATGATCTGGAGGTCATTGAAAGATAAGGTGTACTTCTCATATAGGTTTTTGCTGACAATTTGGGCACCTTCTGTTGACTTAAGGCTGGTAATATCACAGGGCCTCTCTTGACCTTTGACATCCACCTCTTTCTCTGGAGGTGGAGTCCCAGGAGGTGTTGCTAATGGTGTCTGGAATTCTTCATCACTTTCTCCTTCTGTCTGAGAGGTCTTAGGACTTGTTTTATGGTCTTCTGTGGGAGGACAAATAAAACTGTTACAAGTTGCCATCAACTGCAATAAAGTCAGAATGTATGGAAAGGCTACAGCAGAAAATTTTATTTGACCAGAACCAGTTACCTTGGGAATTAGTAAGAAGAATTCGCCCAAGGTCTACAACAACTAGCATGGGGTCTTCAGACTGAAAATCATCTGGGAAGATGACTTGAGGGGCACATATATCTAATTTCATAGTCCAGTGCTTACTGTTCTCCTGTGAAAGAAAAACCACAGCAGAATTATTACTTAATATCTAATTGAGACTGTAACTGATTGCAATTAAATAAAGTCCTCTCTTACAATGAACTCTCCAACTAGCAGCTGATCAATGGTTTGTCTGATTTCTGCCTTGGTTTGCATCTTCAGCTTGTTGTATTGCCTCCTGGCTGCTTCAGCCACTCTCAGCTCTAACTCAGACTGATATCCAAATCCTGGAAAATGTTATATAAACCATAATGAACTAATATTTCATAAAACCAATTCAAACTAATTTAGGATAGATGCTTATCCTTAATGCACACCCGAAGTGTGGACCCTTCCTTTGTAGAAAAACTCAGCCACTTTCTTGATAGCCTGAGGGTTATAAATGATATTGAGAGGACTGGTATTGACCTCCAGTCTCCTCTCAAATTTGCTCCTTATTGGATTACGTTCATAAATCATCTCAAAGACAGGTGGTGCTGATGATTCCATATCAGAGGCTGAAAAAATACAAAAATAGAAGTTCTTAATCAGCCTTCATAGACATTTATTTGTATATATGTATTTTCATACAACAGATATATGTTTTAATTTATAACTCACATAGATTGCTCATTTCTGTGCAGTTAGTCTGGCCAAAAGGCTGACTGATAGCAACAGCCACCTTGTCCTTAAAATGTAGAAAAGTTATGAAATCAATTATTACATTTCTGTCACAGATATTTTCAGCACATGAAGATTACTGTTCTATGGCAACAACTAAATTTAAATGTGAGAAAAAATCTAACCGGTTTTGGTGAAACAAGAACAGGAAAGATGGAGCCCTGGGTAGTGAGATCACGGAGAAACAGCCCACCAAGTTTCACTGTGAGTAATGAAGACTCTGAGCGAGGAAGAGACTCAACTCCGATCTTCACACCTGTGAAGCAAAATTAAAAATGTAAAACCAACCTTCAAAATTGAAGCCATTGAGACTTTATTGCAATAATAAGTATATATATATATATATATATATATATAAATAAATAATAATAATAATATATAAACCTGAAAACTCTAGCTGAATAACCCCGCTCTCATTCAAAAGAGGTTTCATTTTGTCTTGATGGTACAGGGTGACAGCTGCTTTCTCAAGGATAAAGTCCAACCGTGCAAAGAGATGATCCCTTCTTGTAAAGGTATTCAGTGTTTGTGAATCCTCCAAAGGATCAAAGAGATCATCTGTCTCAGCTGTTTGGAGGAGAGAAGGGACTTGATACATGGTGCATAATACTATGAAAATGTTCTATATAATTGTAATTTAATACAAAGAGACATTTGTAAGAAATTAGTACCTGCAGAAATTATTTAAAAATCATCTTTTTCCAGTTAGCATTGATGGAAGACTCACCAAGAATTTCCCACTGGGCAGTGCCAGGTAGAAGGTCATCTGATACTGGTTGTCCATCTGGCCCTCTTTCACTTCCTCCATACCAGCCACCCCAGCCTGGGAACCAAGACTGCAGATACTGGATCATGCCAGAACTCCCACTTTTAGGTATAGAGCCTGAGGGACAGGAGGCTGGGGTCTCATTTATCATAGGCTCTCGTAGACTCTAAATGGATATGAGGGATGAATAAAATACATGATTAATTAGTGTTAAGTGAGACTGGATTTAACAAATGTATGGACAGTGATTATATCGATAATACTATTTTCAAATAAAATGTATTTCTTCAATATTTGGCTACACAGTATCAGCAATGACTTTCAACTCTGACATTTTCAAAGACCCACAACTGTGCCACTAAAGTAAGTCATCTCAGCTTGCCTCTGCAATTTCCTCATGTTTGCGGAAGGAGACATAAACAGTGTCCCGGAGAATCTGCAACTCCTCCAGTGTCTGTTCATCTTCAATCCTCTCTAACTCACACTATTGATGTGAGAGACACAGATTACAGATTATGTAAGATTCCAAACTTAAGAACCACTCATGCAAAGGTGAATACTGAGACATTGTGGCAATCTAACTCTTCAATCCTGTAAATCCATAATTCTTACCTCCTCCTGTGGACTCAAAGTAACTCCCTTAAGCCTCTGGAAATACAGGCTAGTGTAGAGTTTGGCATCACGCGCCCTGTGCAGAGCAAAGTCCCAGCTTCCCTGTCTCCGCTGTTCTCTGATCTCATTCAGGTTGGCATTAATGGCAAACATCCACCACTGTCGACAGCTTCAACATTAAAAGGAGATATTATTCTAGTAAAAAATACCATTAATGAGTAACAAAATATTTTTCAGGTTTTAATCAACATGACCTATTAAGAGGTTTTTAAAGCTTATTTCAAAACATATTTAGGCTTGTTTGTAATAGGAAAAAAAGAAATCTCATTACTTTCCAGAAATGGGATGTTTTGGTCTCCACTTCCAAAAAAGCATCTCCCTTTCTCGTCGGTCCAGTTCTTTAAAGAATGCCATAATCTGTTGATACTGAACCTGAAAACAAGCACCAATTTAAATCATAAATGTGAGTTAAACAGTAAAAGACGAAACTAAATGAAGTTTCACATATAGTATATTTTAAATGAACCAAACCCAGTTTGGTTAAAGTCACCCAGAAAAGGAACCATTTGCAACTACTTTTGATGTTCACATTGAAGCAGATATAAAAGGGGACATCATCGCACAAATCAATCAATCAATCAACAAAAAGTGCTCAAGTTTACATGTAATGTCGGGCCAATATTCCTTGGAGTGCCAGAAAACAGCCTAAAGGAAAGGTTCACATATGGGACCTAAAAAAAAGTTACCTGTGACAGACGAAGTGAGAGGGGTTCCAGTTGCACTTGGCCCTCAATGCGAGGCGTGTTACGAGATCGTAGCGGCTCTTTAGAGGCATTCCTCCTCACCAGCACAGAGGCACATACTGGCTCAAATATATACTGATGCTCACGGCTCTGCATATATTTACTCATCATCTCCTGTAACAGACAATTGAATTGATCGAGAAAAAGTTCACAAAAAGCACTAGCCTTTGTGCTATTGAGTGTCCTTCCTTACATTATAAAAAATTTACCTGTACGTCTGTTGAGGGAAGATCTCCAAGCATGCTGCACTCCGTGTCCCAGTACACACTGAATTCACCAATTTCCAGCTCCTTCTGCCGAATAAGCTTCTGAGCCTGTGAATAAAGAATTTACCTTTCATGTTCCAACATGTAAAGACAGAGCCACTTCATGAAGATACCAAATAATATGGATAACTCACTGGTTCTTTGGAGCAGTTCTGTGCAGATACATTCTTGATACAAACACCAAAGGCATAGGGTTTCTCAGGGTTGGAGAAATCATCTTCAAATCTTAAGTGGACACCTTGAATTTTCAACTAATAACATACAGAATAGCAAAATAAATATTTATTTATGAAATTAAACTATAACAAGTGCAAGGAAAGAAGTAACTATGACAATACTGAAAATTACCTCTATATTCTCAACTATTCTAGTCACAACAGACGCTGTGACAGAGTACCAGTAAGATTCTCCTTTCTGCTCACATTCACTCTGATAAAATACAAAACAATTATTAAAAACACACATAATTGAATTGTGCATTTCATATATAAAAAGTTCAAATTGATTCATAGAGAACAACACAAAAAGCAAGCATTAAAAACAACAGTGAAATATTAATATAAATAAAATTTAAATACAATTGAAAGTGTCATTAAAAAGATATATCCTTAGAACTGTGAGTGCTTGGTCTCATTTTAATCATTTCAATAGCAAAAATTTGTATTTTTAAAGCATAATGGCTAAAATAAATAAATAAATAATCAGCATTAGAAGACCAATCAAATAGAATGGAACAGACAAATAAATCACTTACAGTCAATGTATATGTACACTAGTACACAAGTAAAATATGAAAAACGTCAGCATTTGACTACAGCAATTCAACGACATTTTATTACCAGCCTGTACCTTCCACTTGTCCTCTAGTGCCTTGAGCAGCTGTTTCTTCTGCTCCCTCTCAGCTTCTCTTTCTCGCACCTCATCATATTCCTGTGGGGGGGCAGGGCCGATAATCAGGTTCAGCTGGGACATGCAGATGACCCATGGGTCACTGTGCGGTCGATAAAAAGGGATCTGGAGGGTGATCTTCCCAATGACACCTGAAAAAAAGTACACATAATATTTATGAAATACACAGAATTTTGCATACACACCAGTGTTCAAAGGTTTTTTAAAAAAATTTTTAGACATCTCTTATGCTCATTTATTTGATTATACTACAGTAAAAACAGTATTATTGTTAAAGATTTTTACCTTTTACTCTGCTCCCTCTCAGCTTCTCTTTCTCGCACCTCATCATATTCCTGTGGGGGGGCAGGGCCGATAATCAGGTTCAGCTGGGACATGCAGATGACCCATGGGTCACTGTGCGGTCGATAAAAAGGGATCTGGAGGGTGATCTTCCCAATGACACCTGAAAAAAAGTACACATAATATTTATGAAATACACAGAATTTTGCATACACACCAGTGTTCAAAGGTTTTTTAAATTTTTTTTAGACATCTCTTATGCTCATTTATTTGATTATACTACAGTAAAAACAGTATTATTGTTAAAGATTTTTACCTTTTAAAATAACCCAATTATCTATTTGAATATATATAGTTTGCAGAATTTTCAGCAGCCATTACTCCAGTCTTCAGTGTCACATAATCTTTAGGAAATCATGCTGATTTGCTGCTCCAGAAACATTAATTATGGTAAAATTTTTAGTATAGGGACCAATTCTCACAATTAACTAGTTGCGTATTAGCATGCCTATTATTAACATATTGGCTATTTATTGGTTCTTATAAAGCGCATATTCTGCATGACCATATTCAACATCCCTAATCCTACATAATACCTAAACTTAACAACTACCTTACTAACTATTAATAAGCAGCAAATTAGGAGTTTATTGAGGCAAAAGCCATAGTTAATGGTTTGTTAATGGAAAGAAATGGACCTTAAAATAAAGTGTGACCCTTATATCAACGTTGATAAAAGTTGTGCTTAATATTATGTGTAAACTGTGATAACGTTTTTTTAGGATTGTTTAATGAATAAAAAGTTCAAAAGGCCATTTATTTCACAGAGAAACCTTTTGTAACATTATTAATATATTGTCTGTCATTTTAGATCATTTTATTGCATCTTGCTGATCAAAGGTATTAAAATCTTACTGATACAAACTTTTGAACAGTAATGTAATATTTAATAATAATAATATTTATGTCTATTAATACCATTGAGAAATTGATAACAATTCCTAAATCTAAGAATAAAAAACACATGTTCTCAAATATCATCATGTCACAGCAGAAGAAGATCCAGATAATCCTGTTCTGACATACTTCTGCTGTGTAAGAGTTTCCTTAATACCCACAATTAAGATCACAAGATGCAAACACCTAACCCTTAGTTAGCATATACAACATTTCAAACGATGTTTGTGCAAAGACACCCAATAAGCATCCGATAATAAATCAAAATAAAATCCATTAATTTAGGTTTAAAGATGCAATTAGATTAATACCTAAAACATAAATATTACTTCTGACAACTATGCTTAAAATGGAATACAAACACAACATCAATACTCCACTCATCACTGGCCAAGGAAAAGCTAATTTACTCAAAATAAGGTTTGTCCATCTCACAGTGGCCACCATGCTGGGATAACATAAGTCATGATCAGCCGAATAACTGCTCACTTTATCTTGAAAAGCCCCTCTATAAACAGACACGTTTGTTGCTTAATAAATTAATCATCAGGGTATTTCCATAGGGGCACGCTGACATGTGTAGTATAAAGTCCAAGGTGACTGTCACATCATCCAGCAAAACAAACAAATTGCTTACTGAATCTCTAACTGGCTACAGCCCAAAGGCTGGAATACCACTAACCTGCTTTAACCTCAAAGGGCAGATCAAATCCTCGGAGAGCATCTTTTCTTAGTGGGAGGTTCTCCAACTCCACTGCCCCTGGATCAAAACAAAATGCATACTTCACAAAATGATACACAACACAAACAGTAAGCTCCAATTAGCACACACAGACTAAAACTAATGCATTCAAATACCTTTGAGAAGAGCAATAGAGAGCTGGTCAGTGTTAAGGTTGCTCACATATTTGCCCAGATATGTGTTGAGCACCCAGGCAACAAGTCCCTCCAACATTATAGGAAGGGAAGAGTGCACTGGGATTAGTCAGTTAATGTAAATCCTAGCAGGCGATGAACTTCACAGTTAGCGTTCACTCCAGTCATCTGAAGTCTGAGGAGTCAAAGAAACACAAACAAAACACAAAGTTTGTAGCAGTGCTTTGACTTGAAGGCCCCTATTGCCATCAACAATATTTGAAGGCCCCTCGATTTATCTAGTTGTTTGTGATTTATTGAATAAAGATTAAGGGCTTCTTATCCAATAAAATATTTTAGAGCTTGGAACGGAAAAATCTAAATTCATTACAAAAATGGCAATGCCCATGGAGTTATAAGATTTTATTACTTTACGTGACTTTGCCAGGTCTAGAAAGCACACTTAAAATTGTCGAGGGAGTGAAAAAAGAAAGAAAAGAAATCTAATTGTTTAGCTGTGTTTTTTTTCGGAAAGGAAATGTACAAAACTTTTAAGAAAAAAAGTCTGAAAAAAAAAACATGGACATGATTAGAAAAAGTTAATTGGTCTTTACAAAAAAAAAAAAAGTCACATTTGTGATCTTCATTGTCAAAAATGACCACCATGAAAGGAAAAAAAACAAAAAATACAGAAAATTATTTTGGGGCTACAATCTACAGAGTTGCAAGTATGAAGTAGCATTCATATGAAAAATCTAATAAAAGTAATCACACCATGGTATTACATATGATTTTCTTTATTTCTCCCACCGGATGGTACCAATCTGCCTTCCATGGATTGGATTTTAAATACCTGCTATATATTTTTTTACTTAAACACTGTATAAATTGAAAATAATATAATTTATATATTCTTATATTTACATTATTTTATATAGACATGCATGATTAATAGTGTAGTATCATGAAATTCCATCAAAACACAAAATTACAAAGAATAACTATTATAAAAACAAAATATGATATCTTTAGTTCATTATGAAAAATTCACACTAATTGTCTTCGGAGTGTTTTGAACACCGAGAATCACAACTCTGACTCCTAAACGCATAATATCAGGAGTTTAATACTTGCTTTGTCTAATTTGAAATCATCTTAAGGCCAGGACGTTTCGTGAGGCCCCCTAGTGGGCCCTGGCTCCCTGGTTGAGAACCACTATCCTAAACAATTATTTGCCACACTAAAACAAACAGACTAAGACTAATATAGGTGATTTTTCTGAATATCTGCCAGACAAATTCTACAGTTTGTACAGCAGAAACTTAGGAGTTGACAGCCTCAGTCACTTTAACTGCATCTTTTCCCATTCAATGAAAGTGAGGCTTTCGTTTTGCAACTCATGATAGTGAGTCAATTTAATGACAGAACATTCGTTTTAAAGCGGACTATGTAGAAAACTTACCATTGTTATGAGACCGTCTGCTCCTCGGTCAACCGCAGTCTATGATCATTTCAGTCCAAATAAAGCTAAAATCTCCACTGTCCAAGCCAAGCAAAGTCCGGCTCTTCGAAGAGAAGATGTCCTTGCTGGCTAAAAAGAAAGTAAAATATCTCCTTTCTTTTTAAAGACCCTTACATAACACACCGCAGCTGACAACCACAAACGAAAACAGCACAGCTCTCTGTGACTCAAAGGCAGTGACACTGGGGCCGCGCTAGCATGTGCGCTCGTCCTTTAGCATTGCGCGACAACTGCCTGCCAACTTTAAAACATGACAAACAACTGGACAGAGTGACCGGTCACAGTCAGCAGTCTAGTTCTGCATTGGTCCGAGTCTCTTGTGAAATACGCCCTGATCTGTAGGCACAGTTAGTCGTGGGTCCTCTGCTCTCATCTCTCAACTTCCAACATGTCAAACTGAATTCATGAAACGCTTCCTGGAACCTGCGGCGCTTCCGGTCACGTGCCAAAACAAAGCGATTTTTGCCTAAGTCATTGGGGCAAATGGTCGTCATGTGACATCTAGCGTTTGGAGGGCGATTTGATAACACATTAATTACTGTTGGGCTATTTTCAGAGCTGGCACAAATATGGAATCTTGAGAAAGTAGATACAGCAATATCAGCTCGACCTATTATTGTGCGCAGTCATATCGTTTTCTATGGGTGCAGTTCCTGTTTCCTACATATGGGGGCGGAAGAGTAGCGCGTAAAGTGGCGGCGGTGCCATTCAACTTCAATAAGTTGGCCAAATGATAACATTTCGAGGTAAGAATACTTGGTCTCCTATTTAAATACTACAATTTAATTATATAATCGATTTACAATGTCGTATTATATTCGTTTACTACATAAACAGAACACCAGTTATGTTGGAAAATTCAGACAAAAATAATTTTAACTTCAGGCGTCACAATTTCTTCAAAAATACCATAAAACTGCTTTCAAAATTGGTCCATATCACAATGAAAGCCATTAAAAACAGTAGCAAATACGTTTTAAAAATGTTTTATAATGTATTTAATATTAATAAAAATATATTTATAATATGAGTCATGATTTAATAGAACACACACACAGAGAGATGATAGCTAGATAGCTAGATAGATAGCTAGCTAGCTAGATAGATAGATAGATAGATAGATAGATAGATAGATAGATAGAATAATGCATGTCAAGGCTTAGCCTGTGTGACAGATAGGCTACAGAACAACAACAATAATACATTTTTATATGATGTAAAATGATGAGATGAAGTAGCTTCAACAATCAAATTTAGATTTACTGGTTAATCAAGTTGGCTTAAAGGAGATTAACTTTTAATTGAAGTCAAATTATTATCTCTCAGTCATACTGCCTATAGTTTATAACACTCGCACACACTAATTTATACAAATGTATTATTAAGTGCACTGTGCGGAGTTATTATATTTAATAATCATTACATCTATGATCTATCTCATTTATCTCTACCGTCAAGCAGCAGTGTGATCATGCATCTCTAATTACTAAATTTTACTACAGAGATCCCATGAATTCATTAGATCTGACAAATTGCACTAAACGGTGTAATCCATGCAGACCCTATAACCAATGTAATCCCCCAGCCGTACCAGGACGTCCAGAGGCCGTAGGGGTTGTTTTCTCATTTCAGGGGCAAGTAGACATGAGGACTGCAATATAACAAAGAGTGAAAAATTTAAGGGGGTCTGAATACTTTCTGTACCCACCGTATATCTTGAGATGAAATACACCACTCTTCTGCTGAGCAGAAAAAATAACAATAATCCCAGCACATGTGGAGGTCTGCACCCCCCTGGCTGGTCGTGTGCAATCACATAATCCCAGCCTGCCTACAATAGCATAGAAGGCCATCTGTTCAGGTCATAGCCCTTTAAAACTCCACATCTGGACACTGGAGTGGGGGCAGTGCTCTTACTCTCTCTTTCAGTCTAGACCCCCCCCCGGAGTTCACAATTGAGATGACATATTCTGTCACTCTGTATTTTACGTAACACAGTCATGCAATATAGAGATTCTTGATATCTGTATGTATGTCTGTAAGCATAAATATCTCTTTTGAAGGTAAGAACATACAACTGTATAACTTAACCTGAATATAACTGTCTGTAACTTACCTTTACCAGATTCCAAACCAGTGGTTCTCAGCTAGTTTTGCTTCAAAATCAGGATTTTACGTTGGACATCAAATGGTAGTTTTTACAAAACCCATATGTCGAAAAATAAATGTCAAAGTAGATTTCAAATATACGCTAAATATATGTTGTAAACTGCAGTTTAAGAAATATTTATTCATTTATTTGTTTAACCTTTCTTTTGCTAAAAATATAATGTACATCAAGAGGCAAGAAAATATATTTCTAATTTCAGAATACATTTTGGGTAAAAAGCAAATATATATATTTTATACATAGCAATGCTTTTTGAAATCGAAACCTCTAAAATGAACACAACGTGTCTTCCTTTTTAACCACTATTGACAGGCAGTTCATACTGTAATCACACTCACCACTGTAAACTAACCAGCATCGGTGTCAGAAACAGTGAAGAGGATCAGGATGCAGGGTCATGCTGCTCTTGTTCTCAGGTCTTAGTCCACCACTGGATAATGAGTGGACAGTTGAAGGATCGGTTTCATTTGCCCTGAATGTAAAACAATCTTGGTCCCTGTCCAAGTAAACAGGCCTTTACACATACTTTCATATGACACACCCTAGCTTCCTCTTCAATTGACCTTTGACCCCTACCAGTTAATCACCTTTACAATCAAATTGATAGGAAATTATGTAAGTTTTAGTGTTTCACAATGTTACAATCTTTTAATAAAAATATTCACATTTAATATTCTAATATATTATTTATTATAATATATTATAATACATTAAATATATTATTTATTTTCTAGCTAATGGCCATCTAAATCATACTAAGGAAAGGAGTTAACGGTAAGGAAACAGTTGAACATGCTATAAATCAAGTCAATTTTAAGGAGAGGAAAGTTGGTTAAAAGTCAGTGAGAAATGGCAAGGGACAGGAGGAGACTTGATTAGTCAAATATTCCAAAGCCATCCTCAGTAGCGGAGTCTGAATTCAACATAACTGGCCCACAGACACGTAACCATAGCAACAAGAAGATCTGAATGTTGAAGAATCGTAGCCTCATTTTGCCAAACTCTTTCCTCTGTCTCATTCAACTTTTCGCCTAGAAAATGAGCACAAAAAAAGCATTGTGTGCTTTCCATCCTCTCTCATCTCCATCAGAGGGGATGTTTGTGGAATCTATACCTCTCTGTCGCTTGCTTTCATCTGTCGTCTGTTAAATTCATGACGTCACTGTTGCGAAGTCATGGATATCTCCCAACCACAGCATATATATTAAGCTCAATTTTAAAAGCTTTCATTGAGACAAAAACCTCCTCCAGCATCAACCTAAAACCTAAACTAAACTCAAGCAAAATGAGATTATATAAAGGCACTACCATTTGCTCTATTGTTATGTGCAGTGCTTTCTGGGTCAAAGGAAAAGAAGGAATGATACAGCATGTCACTGGCTGCACCTGCAGGAACTTACTGTTATTTTCATGAGATGGTGGCAGAAAGAAGGACTGCTTCATCTAGTTACAATATGGCCTAGACTGTGACCAGTTTTCTTGTTCAGAGACCAATTTATTAATTATTTGAGTGCTAAAAAGTGTAGTTAATTAATATAATATAATCAGTGTTGGAAAAGTTACTTTGGAAATGTAATACAGTAGGTTACAGATTACAAGTTATTACCCTTTTTTAAACGTAATAAGTAATGTAACTCTTTTAATTACTCTAATGTAACTTATTCCATTTGATTACTTTTTAATTAATTTTCTAATGAATGTTTTCAACTGATAATCATTTTCAAATATTTAAAGCAGGCAGGTTTAACCTTATAATAGGACTCAACTCTGATTACTGTCAGACTTTCAAAATCCTTCATTTGAATAAAGATGATAAAATGTAGATTTTATGGCATCAGACTTTAGCACCTCTGTTTACTTTGAGATCATTTGGAGGTTAAATACTAATATACAATCATAACAATAGTTTAATAGCTATGATACTGTTTTTGAAATCAAATCATTACATAGATATTACAGGAAACACTGGCATCTAACAATGCCTTGGGACATACAGATTAGCAAACAGTTACATCTTAAAAAAAAAAAAATTAAATAAATAAATAAAGCATATACATAAACCTATCACTCTAAAAAATGCTGGGTTGTTTCAACCCAATGTTGGGCCAAATATGGACTAACCCAACTGTTGGGCTAAAAAGCTAATTTAAAAATGTAACCAAAATTTAACCCAACAGTTGGGTTAGTCCATATTTGACCCAACATTGGGTTGAAACAACCCAGCATTTTTTAGAGTGTAAATAGGAAATAAAATAGTTATCGAATAACCATGAAAACTCCTGAAACATTGTTGTCTCATATTTTAGAGCAGTCAATGCAATTTGGGAAAAAAATAATTAAAATATAATATTAAAATAATAAAGAAAATATTTAGAAAAATCATTTAAATGTGTGTGTGTGTGTGTGTGTGTGTGTGTGAGAGAGAGAGAGAAAGAAAATATTTAGATGTAACCCCCTTTGTAATCATTAACATTTTCATAAGTAACTGTAACAGATTACAGTTACATTTATTTTGTAATTAAATTATGTAACTACGTTACATGTAACTAGTTACTCCCCAACACTGAATATAATATAATATAATATAATATAAAAATTTATTTAAAGAGTGCTACCCTCTTGGGATCAGGTACAATATGTGTGGAAAAAAAGATTAAGGCATAATAATTGATCTTTTTAAACACTTTGGCGTCAATGTTTATTTAGTCATAACATAAAGTAAAAAAGGAAAGAATGTTACGAGACAAAATCGACATAAAATGAAGGACAAAAATTTCCCTTTTAATTTAGCCTTTAAAATACCTTGATTGAGTACTTGATATACAGTATATAATTGCAACCCATCTGTAACTACAGCAAGCGTATTAAGAGTATGCATGACATTTATGAAGTCGTGGATAACCAAAAATGTCTTATGATATTTATAATAACCGAATTGACTGGTGATTTGAAACTTTTAGATGAAAAACATGTACAGTATGTTTATGTTCATTCTTTGGTGATAAGTGCCATTATGATTTTCTGTATGAAAAATGGCTTACAGTATGGCTCACTGGGATTGTGTGCAATATGTCATCTGTACTTTAAAGTGCAAGTAGCTAAACCTTACTAAAACTGAGCAAGATTCATGTACACAATACCAAAAATAACTGCAAATGTAGAAAATACTAATTACCTTGCACATTTCCATAAAAAGGCTATTTGATGTCAAAATATAATGCTGATCACTTTTGAATACGGGGCATGAGACACTGCATTTTCAGGAACAGTTTTAGTCTTAAGGCTCAATTCGATCATTGGTGTTCAAGTATAAAAAACACAATGCTCCATTCAAGCATCACGGATGAAGGTTGTGAGATGTGAGACGGCTCTAGCAGCCTCACTCTAGTCACACAGGGGCCTAATTCAGGGTTCTTTTGTCATGGAAAAAGCTTTTTCACCTCTTTATCCAATCCCTTGGCTTCCACTGTGTGGTGCATTATGGGTCATTTGTAATCTCCATTCTGTCCAACAAGTCCCCTCAGTCCTCTGCCTCCTCTTCATCTGTCCTTTTGGATTTGAGCCGCTGGAAACAGTGGATAGTGGAGGCCAGAAAGAAACTGGCAATAATGGCTGCCACTGAAATACAAATTCCAGAAAAAATGACTATGAGATAATCAGTGAGAGTCAGCAATCCCCGACACTCCCGGAAACTGTCCTCAGAAAGCACACTGAGGGACACCTGCCGCCCGTCCCCTGGAAGAGAGCACTCCATACCATCTAACCCTGGAATAGAGAAAGACAGAGAAGGGAACAATTATTATTGAACATATACAATTTCAGAAAAGACCTTGTGGTGTATCTTAGATTTTTCTTAACTTTAAAGACTAAAAGATAAAGTATATTTTCAAAGTACATTGAACATTTATGTAAAAAAAAAAGAAAGAAGAAGAATTACTTTTAAAAAATGTGATTTCACATTATCTGACCTCTTTATTTGAAATGCCTTGATAAAAAGGGCACATTGAATCTTTTGGTGAAGAGTCCATGGAACATTCAGTTTAGTCTCTCATGACTAGTGTTCAGTTACCAGACTTGTTTGATTTTCCAAACCAGCTCACATGTCAGGTCACTAATGTCACAAGCATCCTCAGCAGCACAATATCATGAACAGACATTATCAGTTTTTTAAAATCTCAACAATTTCAGCATATTTCACATCATATGATGATAAAATGATAAACCAATCAGCACAAAATTGCACTAAGTATATATACTGAATTATGATATTTCAGGTACATGGCGCAATTCAATAAAGCAATAAAGTGTATACTGTATATGCTGTTAAATAGCTTGTGGTCAGTAATTTAGCATATTAGAATGATTTCTGAAAGATCAGATAATGCTGAAGAGTAATGACTGCTGATAATTGACAGGAATAAATAAAATGTTATAATCTTATTGGTTTTGCTGTATTTTGATCAAACAAATAGCAAAAACTAAAATTACACATTGCTAATTAAATGGAAAGTCCATCTGTTTTTTTAAATTCATTTTTTTAATTTCAACTGTCTGTTTCAGTTTATATTTTCCATTTAATTTCTTTTTGTTCAGCATTTGATGGTCACATATCCAGACAGCCTATCGCTTCAAAGGATAATAAATGAGCAAGCACACTTCATTAACACACACTCAATACTCAAGGCTATATACTCCATTTGAATATGTGCACTAGCACTCAATGCCATTACATTCAAGTGCCTTTCTGATGGCTGAGCTACACCTAGAATGAGCTTGTTTTCCAAACTCATGCTTGATCTGCACTGGAAAACAAAGGGCTTATGAGACTGACACATCTGTTTGAGATCAGGTTGAAAAAGGCATCTATAGGAATTATTACTAAATAAAATGTTAGGCTACAGAAATTAACATATTATAATCAGTATACAGAAATATGCCCTGCTATAGAATAGTGGTATTATTACGTGGAAATTTTTGTATCTAGCAATAATACTGCAGCTATGACTCAGAAAACTCCTGTTACATAACGGCAAGATAAGATGCGAGATGGGATGCTTTCCAATTTAGTTTTTCTTTTTTCCCTCTCTCTTTATGAGAAACGTTTGTGAAATATTCCTCGTTGGTGTGTATTTTGATTTTCACAGAGGGAGGTTTAATCTCCTTTCAGCCGTGTGATCAGCGGACACCAGATGACAGATTTGAAGCGGAACATCGCCTACGTAATACAGCCACGCTGACAGACAGACACAACAGAGCGGCAGAGCTCCACAGCCCCATCTCTCCCCTAATTACATTCACGCTCAAAACCCCTTGTGATTTCGTGTTGCCGTTTGTGCTTTGGCAGAGAGAAACTGGGATTTTTGAGGTAAAATAATAAGAAATGGCATTCTCATCAATATAAACCCTCCGTGTCATAACACAATGCCACCATGTTTGTTCATGTCATTGGCCAAAGTCAGTTGACATCACCATCAAACGTGTGAGGCAGTAAGTGCGGATGAGTCACTCCATCCAGAAGGGGTTTTCCACATGCAGGGGATTCAGTGACCTCAGCCTCCTTTGTTGGGTCTGTCACGTGGCCGTTTGCCCAGCTCTAGGAGCTCATCTAATGTTTTATCACGCCAGAGCTTCAGTGTTTTACGCTGGAGATCCCCGAGAGCGAAAATCACATATTACCAACACGCGCACACATGCTTTTACCCATTTAGAAAATTCTCACAGCGGCCACAAGCTCAGTCAGCCGACTAGTGTCCTGTCACCACATATGTGTAACACGAGGAAGAAACTGCCATGTTCTTATGTTTGCATCAGTGAAATGAATCAAAGCTGCACTTTTGTAGTGTAATACAGATGAATATATGAATCCCATTATCATTAGGTCTCTCTATTCAGATTACGCTGATTTCATTCAATAGATTTGATGTGCTCAAAATCCTGTAGACCTGAAAAAATCCATCCTGTTTTTTTGTTGTTGCTACAGTTACAGAATGCATGCATTAATCTTGTGGTAAATTGTTGGCATAATTGTGATATATTATGATGCGCGGTAACCTCTCAGGCTCTGTCTTTGACCTTTGAGGGTTGTTTAAGTGTGTGCCTGTCACATACATGTATGTTACTTCACATGCTTTGCTTACATACTCAACAGTGTATTTGGTGGAAATCTTGGTTCTTGCCCCTGAAAGACTGAATATCCAATTACCAGGCAACTAAAAGCGTGCCAGAAGTGTGCTATCATCAGTATCACATTCAATGTTGGGTTGAATAATGGATGTAACGTGTTCATCCATACCCAAGTGCCAGAATTACAACGCTGTAAGGGAGTTTAAACTAGTGGCCCTTGGACTATCTGATTTAAAGACTACCTTTGGATCTTTCACAGGTGAGCCACCACAGACTGTGAGAGGGTTAGAGTGATTCAAAAGGTCTTTAGTGTATGAAAAAATTATGACATTATTTCATGCAGATCAGGAAAGCAAGATTTAAGCAGCTTACCAGTTGGGAGCTTGTGACGATTCTCCAATAGCCACAGAAAGAGTTTGGCAAAGTTGCAATTGCACAACCAGGGGTTCCCTTCCAGGCGTATCATCCGCAAAGAAGGCAACTGGCTCAACACCTCAACGTCCAGGCCAGAGAGGGCATTCCTCTCCAGCTCGAGCTCTCGTAAGGAGGTGAGGCCCGCAAAGGCATCCTTGCTGACCATATTCAAATACGGATTGTTCCCCATTCGTAGCTTGATCAGACTACGGGATTCCCCGAAAGTTCCCGAGGGGATCTCAGTCAAGTTGTTGCTTCCCAGGTCCAGGTAGACCAGTCTGGAGGATGTGCTCAGAGTCCCAGGCTCCAGCCTTGTTAGGGAGTTATTCCTCAGATCCAAGTACACCAAATCACTGTAGAGAACTAGGAAATCAGAAGGGATCCAGGGAATCCAGTTGTTAGACAGAAGGAGTCTCCGTACGTCCAAAGGGATGGAGTCTGGAAGACGGGTGAGTCCTTGACCTGTGCAGTCCACGGTGTGATGGTCTGGACACAAGCAGCTGGATGGGCAATTGTACCCCCAAGTTAACAAGGTAGAGGATAGCAAGGCAAGGAAAGGCTGAAACCAGTGAACACATGAGAACATTGTCAAGAGGGTGCGAGGTGAAGGGGAGATTGGGGGGATTAAGAGAGGGAGGTTTGGAGAGGGGTTGAGGAGAGGGGATGGGGTAAAGGGTCAGGGGTCGAGATACTAGGAAAGGGGACAGGGGCGCATCTGGAGATGACAGGAGTCAGGGTTGTCGCGAAGGCATCTTTCCTTGTCTCCTAGATTGCAATCTACAAAGTCTTGAGCAACAGCAAGCGGCTACAAAGACACGAAGCTCTGTTTTCCACGAGATCATGTAGCAGGCAGTGTGGGTCGTGTGGCAGCCTGCTGGCTCTGAGCATGAAAGGGGAGGAGAGACCGCGATCGAGAGAATGTGGGGAAGAGAGAGAGCGTGCAATGCAAGGGATTAGCAGAGAGGTAAACAGAGACGAGTGAACCAGAGACTGGGAAGCGCTGGGGGTATGGAGAGGGGAGGGGAGTGTGACGACTGAAGGGGAGGTGTAGTCCACTCGGTTTACCCACAGTCGAAAGGGAATTCTGATTCTTTAATTTAAATGTACACTATTTGCTGATCCGTATCTTGGTCCATACGCTTCTGCTCTTGATTGCGTGCCATCTGAACCGTGGTGCCCATAGCACATTTGACCCAAGGCTGTGGTTGCAAGTCTAATTCCATCCTGGATAAATGGCTAATGACTTGTTGGCTTCGTTTCAGTTGTCCTCCGATTCAGTCGGCGTAGTACATCATTTTATATTCTGGCTCCATTGCCATGGTGATGGATGTGACGATTAACATGGGGCTGTGAGCATACAAATTACTGCCCTGAAAGTGAGAGATGGTGACTGTGAATAACTGTGTGAACCTCAGTGAAGATGATCATTGCATGCTACAAATCAGAAATTGCGTCACAGCTGCACAACTCCCATTATGGCTGTCCTGAAAATCACAATGCTATCAAAAAGTCCACATATTATATGAATTGAGAGGAATAAAAAAAGATTTTGACAGTACCTCTTCTCCAGCGCGCTCATGAAAGCGGTCATTACTCATTGCTTTTCCAGCTGTTGTTGTTTATTTTTATCGCTCTGTGTTCTGAATTCATGTTTACTCCTGTGCTGCTGTAAATCTCCAGGCAAATAGAACACATGCTGTGACCACAGACAGCTTTCCTCTTAAATCACACGCACTGGAGAATAGCATGGCACAGCCCAATGGAATTACACAATACTCCCATATAGGTCATTTTTTAACCTTGACCTTTCTGGCAGGCATCACCAGGGGGAAAAAAAGACTTGCCTTTGACCTTTTTCATGTGGCACATCTTTGAAAAATATCAATTTGAAATGTTACTTCCCCCGGTGTCCCTGTAAAAGAAACAAATGTCAGGTTCATTAGTGCAAAGGAGGGTAGGTACAGGATATATTCTCAGTAGGGCATTTGGCAGTGTCAGGAAAGCAGTGCAGATTTTCCATTCGCAATTAAAGTCTGGCACATGAATAAATTATAAATATCATGAGCAACATACTGTTTGAAACAGTTGGGCTGTGGATGGGACACAACAGGTAAGGACACGAACAAAAGGTAATGCTACTTACTGCGATTTAAAAATATGGCTTGCGTGCAAGACAATAAAAAGCCAACACTATCTCTCAACCAATTCGTACATATTTTATAAAGTGGCTAATTCATACAAATTCGTATGACCTCACTCATGCAATTTTTGTATGACTTGTCTAAACCCCAATGATGAGTAGAATTAGGGACGGGTTAGGGGTAGGTAATTCATACGAATTGGGGAACTCATAAAATGCGTATGATTTAGCAAAAAGCGTATGAATTTGTATGAGTGAGGTCGTACAAATTCGTACAAATTAGCCACCTTATAAAATATGTACAAATGGCCATGTGATTGAGTTGAAGATGCCGATAACTTTGTGTGCCTTGCTTTGGCAGGGTTGAGTTGGTTCTTTTACAGAATCGTCAAGGAGGGTGCATGACAGGGCTTAGTGGAGAAGATCATCCAGCTCAGATTTTCTCACCAGGGTCTTTAAAGAGAAACATGAGATAATCCCATATACACACACCGCAAGAAGACCATGTGCCAGCATCCCCAAAAAGAACACCTGTCAGCCTCGGCTGAGGACATGGTGACACACTTTCCTTCCAGGTACATTCTGGGCCCTCACTCCGGATGATCCTCACCAACATACCCAAGAGCAGGATACTGTCACCCTACTGAACCTAAGCAATGTTGAGACAACTGGCCACAAAATAAATAATGGAAAAAAGCACCAATAGTCACAAAATATGAATGTCTTGGAAACTAGGACACCCACTTGAATGCACAGCATCGAAGTCCTAACTACGAGGGATCAACGAAACTGGGCCAAGTCATTAAAGCACTTTCAATCACAACCGTACTGACAAATTCAAATTATGTGGATATAAGTGCACCATGGTATATGCAGAATTACATGGCCACATATTTAGTAGATTACAGGATTACTGGATTAATATTTCATTGTACTTTTGGTGTGGTTTGTTGTGGTGGTTTATTCCACTGGGATTAAATAAACACCATTGTCCACTGCAGCCAATGAAGTGACACTACAGTTATCAGATGGGCATGACAGTTTGATCATGTTTCAAAGACTAGCCATTGATGCAACTTTACTTGACCCCTATTTGTCAAGACCGTGAGTGCAAAACTGGTGTCCAGCAAGCTACCTGAAACATTTAACGCCACCAAATTAGTTGAAAAATGTTTCCAGAACACTCCCCATTTCTGCCATTGGTGGGATAGTCACAAATCACCTGCAAAATGGATTTAATGAATGACAATTTAGAAGGAACAACTGGCAAAGAACAGATGTTCTGAATTCAGGCTCCACACAGAAGCACCCAGATCACAGCCAGAAGTTTTCTAATCTTTCTAATACTACAGCTTGAGAAACTTATTCCCTGTCTCTCTTTCTCTCACACACACATACACAGGGTATTGAAAGCTCAGTAATTTGTTTGCTATCTGGGTGACAGTAGAGGATGCCATTAAAACAAGACTGGGCTGGATAGATTGCAGGAGGCGTAAGTCTTTAGTTCAACTGGCAGAGCAGGTCAAATACAGATGGCTTCCGAGGGATGATGTTACATGCCTGCAGAAAACACTTTCCAAATGAACTACAGGAGAATAAATGGTATAGGAAAAAACATAGCAAATTAGTGGTATTTCAAAAAAGCTGAAATGATCTTGGCAAGGAACAGATCAAATATAGGTAATACTTGCGGTAATACTCTCAAAATATTGAGAGACCTGTAACAAACTGTAACAAACTTGTTTAAAGATAATACAGCAGCATGTCATACCAGAAGCACATTAATCCAAGAAGAACATGGAAACAATACTTTGGACAAAAAGTAATCTGTCTAACAAAGTTCAGATAATCATAGAAAGCATAAAATAATTCATATAAATATGAACTATTTTAACAATAGTTTTGATTAAAAAAAAAATACTAGTAACATTTACATTTTGTGGTTTCACCAGTAATTGTGCTACAGCAGATATGCTTCTTATTAGCATGTCAACAGACCTCATTTTGCAGTCTACAACTCCCCCTGGTGGTCTGGAGCAGTACAACACCACAAAATAATCATTTAGACTTTTCTGTAAAAAATAAATGACTTATCACATGACCCATGACACTGACCCTTGCTCCATATTTTATTGAAGAAAAACATAACGGGCCACAAATGTTCTTTCATAGAAAATAAACCAATAGCAATACTACAAATTATTTAACTGTAACATCATTCACAGGGTTACAGTAAATTTACATTTATACAAAATCCAGAGCCTCCTGCTTCACTCACAGTGGTCATGGTGGCCAGTACAGTGTGTGTGTATGATGGGTTAATACCAATGAAAGTGAATGCATACTATTGTATGCGTGTACATGGCCTAATCCACAGTCATATGTTTACCACAAAGAAATGTATTTTTTATCGAATAGAGAGTGAAACGGAAAAAAATTGCCACATTACAATTAAAAATGGTAAAAAAAAGTTACACAAAGGTGTTTTCTAATATATTAACATATGTACATTCTTTTCATACAACCTTATGTTCTGTCGTCATGGTAATGACATACAAAAAAAATTAAATCACAATGACAGTCCACTGAGCCTGAAATAATTTTTTTATTCCCTTTATGAATTTGATTCCTGGTGCTTTCGTGAATTGTTAAATTTTCAATTAAAAGGGAAAGAAGAAATGGTTTTGCAATAATAAATGATGTTGCTAACAAACCGTTGCACTTTCAGTTTACTAGAAATTTGCCCAACACTCTGAAAAAAAATGCAGTTTAATGTAAAATGAAAGCATGGAATATAGATATGGGCATATTTACCTAAATATTGCAGCACATAACCATTAACAGTTCTGAGTTTGTCAGGCAAAGCTTTACAAAGGACAAATCAGCCTGTCTCACATTAAAAGTCAGTATGCCTACGGAGGAAAACAAGCAACGGTCAGTAAAAGAGGAGTTCGTGCTGAGAGAGAGCGAGTGAAACAAAAATATGTGAGATTCAGACCTATTAAGAAAGCGAACAAGAGAATTTCTATACAAGTGTAAAGTGTTTAGACGAGGAAGACCAGTCAACAAGTGGAAGCACATTCACTTTAGCGAGACGGTGTCACAGTGTCAACTCAACAACTATTTTGGGTTACAAATGTGCCGTGCTCCAGGAAGAGCAACAGACTAGAACTGCTTATTAACCAACACTGTATATACTGAAAACAACAAACAAGCAAGCGTGTATTTTGCAAAGTACTTTACAATAATGATGAATATGTCATGAAGTTTAAATGTGTCAAACATGTCAAAGATATAAAAAAATATGGCCAGTGAAGTTTTTCACTTAGTCCAAGCTCATACTGTCAAAATGACCTTTGCCACACCACTAAAATTCAGATAAACTGCACAAAACTATACAAATAAGAGCATATTGTTGTTAAAAATGAATAATTCATAAAACATATCTTTCAATAAAAGCAGACTTTAAGTATTTTCTAATGTGTCTTTTGGTCTCCCTCTTTTCATCTCATTCTTTAATTTCGTAAGCTGCTTTTTGTGTGTGCAGTGCTTCAATTGTGGCAAGAACGTAATACTATTTAATGTGGACAACAAAACTTCTACAAACTGGGTACAAAATAAGGCCCGAAAATGAAGTTGGACAGGCCAAATCCAAATTTCAAGTGGGAGACAGGGGCATTTAAAGTGTTCAAACCTAGCTACTTTCACTCTAATCTTATGTTAGATAATAGCTTGTCAAACATCTAACAACAAAAACATGGGATTAGTGCCTCTAATGCTTTAAAAAAAGTAATTGGACAACAAATTGTACCCTATTTGCGAAGTTCCAGAATGTATATATACACACATAATTATATATGCATATATATACATAAATACAAGAAATTGTTAAAATAGCG
>NW_015505316.1:2219221-2235332 GCF_001515645.1 Sinocyclocheilus grahami | reverse complement strand
GGGACTTTTTCAAAACATGGCATCGGATGAAAAATGAACACTAAGGGACACTTACTATTGGGATAAAAAGTAAACATCAAATTAAATCCGGCATGCACTTCTATTATATTCTGTCGGCAGGCTCTGTGAGGAAATCAGCACAGGAAGTGCTTTCGATATGTGACAAGAACATCTGTAGTACAACACTGGTGCATGATTATATGGTTAATTGGAAAGTAAGTGTTATAAGTATAAAACATAAATAAAACTCATGAAGAAAATAAAAAATATCAAATTATCAAATTTGTACAAAAAAAACATACTGAACCAGTACTGGTTGCTTTGCCTACTATTCACATAGTTGAAGTTCTATAATAGTCATCATATTGGCAAATTCTGCAAGCACAAGATCCATCACATGGATCATTCCTCATCATACATGAGCATCACGCATGTATAATTGTTTCTCCTTTTTTCTTGCTATTAGTCCACAGTCCATTTCAGATGCACACCAAAACAAAAGTTTAAATTTTAAATGATCCTGTCAATACATATCTGGTGAATATGGTTGAGAACCAAATCATTTCAAAGACTAAATGGGCCAAAATAATGTGCAAGTGGCTACATTTACATGCATGAACAACCTTTTCAACCCTTTTATTTTGCATTTGAAAAAGCTCTGAATAAATGTATACCCAATATAACACTATCATAAAAAAATTACTGCATTGTATTCTTATTCTGTGAATTCTGTGACATATTCTTCTAATATTTGAATTTTAATGGGTGCACTTTATAAATGTTTTTTTAATGGACCCAGAAGGTGTTCAGAAATACTTTCATTTGTTGATTTCAGAACTAATGAACTTTAACAAAAATAGTTCCTCGGCAGGTAATTTGCAGGTAACCTATAGCACATTTCATAATGTAACAATAGAGAAAGCTGCTTAGAGCAAGGAATTTACATACAAAAGGCAATTATTTTTATGCAAAGGGTATATTTAAAGAGGCCACCACCTTAAAGGGGTCATATGATGCTGCTAAAAAGAACATTATTTTGTGTATTTGGTGTAATGAAATGTGTTTATGCGGTTTAAGGTAAAAAAAACACATTATTTTCCACATACTGTACATTATTGTTTCTCCTCTATGCCCCGCCTTTCTGAAACACGTCGATTTTTACAAAGCTCATCGGTCTGAAAAGTGAGGTGTGCTCTGATTGGCCAGCTATCCAGTGCATTGTGATTGGCCGAAAACCTCAAGCGTGTGACGGAAATGTTACGCCCCTTACCGTATTGTGATGATGCCCTGTCCGGCCGGACCGTAACATAAAATCATGTCTGCATTTGTGATCGGAGAAATGACAAACAACCAGCACTACTCTACACTGCCCAAAACTCACGTTCGAATCATCAGTGGCAAATTCTTTAAATATAAAAAACGTACTTGCAGTCTGTGAGTCAGAACAGCCGGCATTGTAGTCTACTCTCCCAGAATCAGGAAACAGTCCTCCATAAAATGCGCTGGACACATCTGAATATTTGGGTTAAACTGTTCTGGAACAGTGTTGTAAATACAACTTAACCACTGATTTCTAGTCGTGTCCTCTTTTGGAAGACCAAACAAAGTAGTTTCGCTGTCACAGCGAAAAAGCGTCACACACCGCGGCCTTGAGTGAGTGGAGGCGGGCGTGCTTGAGAACGGCGCGGCCAGTGGATTCGACGAAGGAGCGGCCGGCGGCAACCACATGTGACGACCCTGGGCTGGACTCCGCTTCGTCCACAGTGAAAGCTGATCCGGCGATCCACAGCGTGAAGTTGATGTATTTCCTCAGCGACCAGCACGGATCAGCTCCAGGCATGACGAAGCGGATATCGTCCGCTTTTGGAAGGCCAAACAAAGTAGTTTCGCTGTCACAGCGAAAAAGCGTCACACACCGCGGCCTTGAGTGAGTGGAGGCGGGCGTGCTTGAGAACGGCGCGGCCAGTGGATTCGACGAAGGAGCGGCCGGCGGCAACCACATGTGACGACCCTGGGCTGGACTCCGCTTCGTCCACAGTGAAAGCTGATCCGGCGATCCACAGCGTGAAGTTGATGTATTTCCTCAGCGACCAGCACGGATCAGCTCCAGGCATGACGAAGCGGATATCGTCCGCTTTTGGAAGGCCAAACAAAGTAGTTTCGCTTTCACAACGAAACACACAGCGTCTTCATGACATGGCGGCGGCAGCAACAACAATACTACAGCGAGAATAAAAGTTACGCCTTCTTTCTTTGCGTGAACATTTGGGTGGCGTTATGCAAATCTTCCCACATCGTGACGTAGACATGTGGGGGCGTGTTAGAACAAGCCGTTTTAGGTAGGCGTGGCATTCATGTAAAATGAAAGCATGGAATATAGATATGGACATATTTACCTAAATATTGCAGCACATAACCATTAACAGTTCTGAGTTTGTCAGGCAAAGCTTTACAAAGGACAAATCAGCCTGTCTCACATTAAAAGTCAGTATGCCTACGGAGGAAAACAAGCAGAAGTCGGTAAAAGAGGTGTTTGTGCTGAGAGAGAGCGAGTGAAACAAAAATATGTGAGATTCAGACCTATTAAGAAAGCGAACAAGAGTATTTCTATGCAAGTGTAAAGTGTTTAGACGAGGAAGACCAGTCAACAAGTGGAAGCACATTCACTTTAGCGAGACGGTGTCACAGTGTCAGCTCAACAACTATTTTGGGTTACAAATGTGCCGTGCTCCAGGAAGAGCAACAGACTAGAACTGCTTATTAACCAACATTGTATATACTGAAAACAACAAACAAGCAAGCGTGTATTTTGCAAAGTACTTTACAATAATGATGAATATGTCATGAAGTTTAAATGTGTCAAACATGTCAAAGATATAAAAAAATATGGCCAGTGAAGTTTTTCACTTAGTCCAAGCTCATACTGTCAAAATGACCTTTGCCACACCACTAAAATTCAGATAAACTGCACAAAACTATACAAATAAGAGCATATTGTTGTTAAAAATTAATAATTCATAAAACATATCTTTCAATAAAAGCAGACTTTAAGTCTTTTCTAATGCGTCACACAGTGAGGTAGACATGTGGGGGCGTGTTAGAACGAGCCGTTTTAGGTAGGCGTGGTTGACTCTTAACTTTTATAAAGAATATCTCTTTGGATTTGAGACTTTAGTCTTTGCAACTTTACAGATCTTCTTTATGCACCAAGAGCTTGTAACACTCCAAAGATAAAGGAAAAATTGAAATCGCAACATATGACCCCTTTAAATTAGAAATGTATTTTTAAATGTCTATTAAATAATAGATATACCAACAATTATGTGGTTTATTAGAAATACTGCAAAGTCAGAGATAATACTGGAATATAAACTTGCATGTAAATGCAGCCAGAATGACATTTATGTATAATTTTGGCCATTGGCCACTACAGCTTGCCTTCAGTGTGCTGGTACTGTATCGAGACCATAGCGGTCTTGCGGGGATCTGTTCTTGATCAACCCCAGAGAAAGTGACTACTGTTGGGCTCTGGACACAGGGCTCGCTGAGGGGGGCTTCTTTCTGTGAGGAGGGCCACAGGGGTCTGGTGTGCACAGGCTGGTCCCAATCCTCCACTCTTAAGAATCAAACCTCCACCGACTGGATCTGGTTCATTTGGGCTCGCATCATCTGCACACTATTGAGAATCTTCTTCTGGTGGCCTGCCAGTGTGACTCCCACCCTCAGAATGTCACTGTGAGGACAGAAAGAGGGCATCAGAGAAGCGACTGCATAGTGTCACGGTTAAAGAATGATCTAAGCAGACAAGACTATCTATCAAATTTACAGTAATAGGTTTCTGGTGGCTATAGCATCTCGTTCTCTAACTTAGTAATGAATATGATCGATGTGAATATGTTGAGCTGTATGGAAGATAGCGAAAACATACTCCATAGTCATCTGAGACACTGCTTCAAAGGTAGTGAGGTCTTCATTGGCAAAGTTCTCTTTGTACTGGCTCATTTTGATGGCGTCCAGCCATTCATCCACTGTGCTGAAGCTGGAGAAGTCTGGTGTGCTGCGGTCCAGCAGAGGTAGATGTATGCTGTAAAACACCCACAGAATCAACATCACTAAATGGGACTTAAATCAGGAGCATTAAAAAATGGATTCTACTGTTTTCTATTTAAATATATTTTACAACGTCATTTATTCCCGTGATGCAAAGCTGAATTTTCAGCATCATTACTCCAGTCTTTAGTGTCACAGAATTTTTCAGAAATCATTCTAATATGCTGATTTGCTGCTCAAGAAACTTTAAGGATTTTTTTTTTTAAATAGAAAGTTTAAAAGAACACTTATTTGAAATATAATTTTACCATTATAAATGTCTTTGCTGTCATTTTTGAACAACTTAATGCATCCTTAAAATATTAATTTACAAATTAAAAAAACAAAACAAATCTTACTGAACCCCAAACTTGTGGATGGTAGTGTACATTAAAAATTGTAACAAAAATAAAGCATTCTTGGTGAAATGGAAGTCTTTTATGGACAAATCATGACCTATTTTTGAAACATGTTTATTCTTATAAAACATTATAACTTTGTTTGCCCATTAACATTAGTTGTTACTCTTCAGTCTTACTTTATATTTTTTGATACTTTTTTGTGTATTATATACTATATAATATGTATTATAATATTATGTAATGTATATTATGTGTAATATTGTGTATTGTATAATCTGTATCTGTAATTCAATTTAATACTTAATTTAAAAATGATAAATTGGTCATTTTCTGTATAAACAATGTATCTAAACTTAAAATAGATTTTGATTAATTAATAAACTTAAATGATAAAATACTAAAAATATACTTTATATTTTTTGATACTTTGTGTATTTGTGTATTATATACTATATATTATGTATTATAATATTATGTAATGTATATTATGTATAATATTATATAATATTGTGGATTATGTATTATATATTCTATATCGGTGATTAAATTTAATAATTTAATTAAAAAATGATAAACTGGTCATTTTCTGTATAAACACTATATCTTAACTTAAAATAAATTTTGATTAATTAATAAACTTAAAAGATAAAATACTGAAAATATATAGTACAAAAATCATCACTTTAAAATGCAAATTAGGCATGTTTTTTTTATTTTTTTTTACGATTATACAGTTCAGACAAATGAACTGAACATGATTCAGTGCTCAGTGCTTGCTGCCCCCTTCCAGAATCAAATCTCTTACCCTGAAGAGAGAGGGGTGGTGGCCTTCAGGCTGCCAGGATTACGGATCATCTTATCCAGAGTGTTAACAATCTGATTGAATTTCGGACGGTTGTTTCTGTCCTTCTGCCAGCAGTCCAACATTAGTTGGTGCAGTGCATTTGGACAGTCCATAGGAGGAGGTAACCTATAATCCTGCTCGATAGCATTTATTACCTGGATGGACGGGAAGATAAATGACTTATTAAGCATACTTAATAATACATCAATATAACAATACAATAAACATTTTATACACATCTTCTTGTATGCACTATCATATGGTGTTTAATGACATTGCCTGTCCACTAGGGGACATCCTTATCCAGCTCTTCATGAAAAAAGCTTGATTAAAAACAATCATCTCTAGTCATCAACATTTAAGAATTGATTTCATACATCTTGATTGCTCATGTCCCAGTAAGGTCGCTCTCCATAGGACATGACCTCCCACATTACGATGCCATAGCTCCACACATCACTCGAGGACGTGAACTTCCTGTATTGAATGGCCTCGGGAGCAGTCCATCGTATTGGAATTTTCCCTCCCTGTGTGGACACTGAATTTAGTTAGGAATATTTCATCAGCATAAAGTATTAGGCACTGCCACATAGCATTAGGCCACATGACCCATTAAACACACACTCACCAGGGCGCTTGTGTATGTAGGATCTGACGTGTCATCTTCCAAAAAGCGAGAAAGCCCAAAATCGGATACTTTGCAGACTAGATTGCTGTTAACCAGGATGTTGCGGGCAGCCAGATCACGATGTACATAGTTCATGTCACAGAGGTACTTCATGCCAGCTGCAATGCCGCGCAGCATGCCAACCAACTGGATGGCAGTGAACTGGCCATCGTTTTGCTAAGATGTCAGAGAATACACAAAATATAATCAAATTATGTGTTTAACATAGAGGATACACATATGTTTCTTCTCTAGATTAAGGAAAAAAAGCATTTCTAACATTTTAAAATCAGCCTTTCTAACAAAACATCTTTGTTCTGTGAGCTTGTGTCACAATCTTGTGGCGAAACATCTGGACTTCAGTCCAGCTGTGCCTCTCAGCAGACACATCTGGGCCTTGCCCAGTGGGATCCTGGGTCAGTTAAAAGCAGCACAAGGACAAGTGTCATCACACACTGTGAAATAAAAAGCTTAAATAAATTGGTTTTAGGACAATGTGTGGGCAAAAAATATGAGTTATTTTTTAATTAAATGCCAAAAATCTAAATTTACAAACCCGATGTAGCATTTAATCATGATTAAATGGCACGTGCAGCCTAATTAAAGGTGCACTTAATTTTTTGCACCTTTAAAAACCCACTACAGTTCAAAAGTTTGGGTTTAATTGATTTCTTGTTTTTTTTTCAGCAAGGCATGCATTAAACTTATCAAAAGCGATAGTAGAGATATTTATAATGTTTTCTATAAAGATTTCTATTTAAATTTCTTTTAAACTTTCCATTCAGTTTCAAGTTTTTGACAGAGATTTTAAGAACTGTTTCCAACATTGATAACAATAAGAAACGTTTCTTGAGCAGCAAATCCGCATATTAGAATAATATCTGAAGGATCATGTGACACTAAAGACTGGAGTAATGATGTTGAAAATTCAGCTTTGCTATCACATGAATCAATTTAATTGTAAAATATATCAAAATAGAAAACAATTATTGTAAACTAGATAGTAAAGTTCGTAGACAAACTTTAAGTTGGCTTGAAAAAGCCTAGCCGGTAAGTTTGTAAAAGTTTTAAAAGCTTGAAGTTTGAAGGTTTTCAGTTTGAAGTAGTTTGAAATACTTAAAATAGTTTTAAGTTTGAATGTTTTGAATGCAATACAGTCTTATCAGAAGAACAGACATCGAAAAACAGATTGCTAGAGTACCTGGGATGGCTTCTAGGGTGGCTGCTAGGGTGTTTCTAGGGTACCTGGGGTGGTTGCTAAGGTACTGCTATGTGGTTGCTAGGGTACTTGGGGTGGGTGCTGCTATGCGGTTGCTAGGGTGTTATTGTAAATAATAATAATAATAATACTATTTCATAGTATTACTGTTTCTACTGTATTTTGTGATCCAATAAATGTAGCCTTGGTAAATATATATATTTTTAAATCTTACTGACCCCAAACATTTGAACTGTAGTGTAAATGTTTACAATCATGTATACTTAAATAAAATAGCCATATCATAAAATCTATTATATTCTACATAGAGCGGGTCACCTCTTGGTGGCAGGCGTGTTAAGATGACCTAAACAGCTGAATTGTACTGCCATTGGACAGTTTAACTTTATTAATGATGGTTAACTGAGAAATGAGCATTTCTAAAATGGCATCGGTAGCTGAAAACATTTTTAGCATGATACTGCTTCCACACCACTAGGTGTCAGTAAGTCCAAGACAACTTACAAAATATCAGTGTATGTTGCTGTTGTTATTTTCTTGCAGCAACACTGAAACTTACCCGAAGGAAGGAGTCCAGTGATCCGTTTTCCATGAATTCAGTGATGATCATTACTGGAGTGCTCTTGGTCACCACTCCTTCCAGGTGGATGATGTTGGGATGGTCAAACTGCCCCATGATGCTGGCTTCGCTCAGGAAGTCCCGCCGCTGCTTCTCAGTGTAGCCTGATTTCAGAGTCTTAATGGCCACCAGAATCTCCCTCTTCCCAGGAAGCCTGAGATTACCGCTGCATACCTCTCCAAACTCACCTAAAAGTTCAATTATTAAGACCAGTTGGTTACACCTCAGGAAATGTCATTTATAATTCAATTAGATGAAAATAATTAAATTAGCAGCCTGGTTTACTAAAACTTTGTTGCTCCTTTAACAATAATTAAAGGTGTGAACACATTAAAAGCTCCAGGCTTTTGCTAGATTACAGCTGCTTTCTAATTAACCGTTGATTTGCTTATATGCACTCCACTAACTAGATGAGATGCAAAGATGTTGGTTAGGCTGCAAATCAGCACTCTATGCAATTAAATCTATGCATATTAAAATATTCCTAATTTACGTGAAAAGTGACATTCACCTGCACCAATGACTTGCTCGATTTTCACACAGGTGATGTCTATTTCTTTGGCGAACTCACGCACTGCCTCATTGGGATCCTCATATGTGAAAGGATCAATGTAGATCTTCATTCCTGGAGACACTTGGAAAAAAAAACAGGAGCTGCAGTGTATGCAACATAAATTCACCAAGGCTGCATTTACTTGATCAAAAATACAGTAAAAACAGTTATATTACTATATATTATATAATAATAATAATAATAATAATAATAATAATAATAATATTACATAATTATTCTTATATTATGATGAAAATTTTCGGTACGCGTCTTTAGGTTTGGTATACATGTGTACCGAAGAAATACAGCACTGTTTTAACCACTGAGTTAAATTTCATTGGTAACTTCCAATTTTATATATTGTTACTTTGACAAAAAAAAGTCTCATCTTACAAATTATGACAATTTTTTTAGGAAATTCAATAAATGTTGTTCTTTGCTGTGGCGCAACAGATTGCCGTTTAAACGGCAGTTCAAACTGCAACGCAGAGTGCGAGTGAACGTGATCATCCCTTCCTCTTTACTACTAATTTTAACGCAAAATGAACATGAATGAACATCTGCCTCATGTAATCGCTCAATCAGTGTTTCAACCGCGGAAAGACGTCAAAAAAATGTCACGTAGCATTTGCATTTACCTCAGGCAAATCATCCACAGCTTGTTAATTCATTAGAGAAATGAAGTCTAGAGAAGAGTATTTTGTAAAGTATTATACTTAATACTAAATAAATATTTTACTTTACCTGTTAGTGATGTCTTAATTATTTAATGTATGTTTAAATACATCTGTTATGAAACAAGTTATGACTGCTACAGTGTAAATTAATACTTTACGGTATTTCAACAACAAATAGAAATTTTATAATTTAGAAATTAATTTAAAAACGGTTTTCTGTTTTAATATATTTTAGAATGTAGTTTATTCCTGTGACAGCAAAATAGAATTTTCGGCAGTCAATATTGTTGTAAACAAAATGTCACGTAATTTTGTGCAACTTAATACATTTTTCCTGGTGCCCTGCAATGAATAAAAAGTTCAAAAGAACACCATTTATTGGAAATATAATCGGATGCAAAATGTACTTTTACATGTTGTTTGAACTGAAATGTGTCTTTGCAGTGTGCGTACACAACCCACCCTATAATGATAAAAATCCACCCAGTTTTTTTTTATTTATTTTTTTTTAAATATCGATAAATCATGACCACTTTCTAAAATCAAGCTGTTCTCAGATTCTTGGCTGTGTGACATCACACAGGCCAAGGCCCCTCCCACAATTGTCGATTGACACTGGTGTTTTACATTAGATCCGCCCTGAGTAAGCTGTCATTAGTCCGCCATTGTTTCGACACCGGAGCAGGAGTAGACAAGAATGTCTCCTAAGCGATGTTTTGTTGTTGGATGTAATAATGAACATAGCAGTCGAAAAGTTCAAAAGAACACCATTTATTGGAAATATAATCGGATGCAAAATGTACTTTTACATGTTGTTTGAACTGAAATGTGTCTTTGCAGTGTGCGTACACAACCCACCCTATAATGATAAAAATCCACCCAGTTTTTTTTTATTTATTTTTTTTTAAATATCGATAAATCATGACCACTTTCTAAAATCAAGCTGTTCTCAGATTCTTGGCTGTGTGACATCACACAGGCCAAGGCCCCTCCCACAATTGTCGATTGACACTGGTGTTTTACATTAGATCCGCCCTGAGTAAGCTGTCATTAGTCCGCCATTGTTTCGACACCGGAGCAGGAGTAGACAAGAATGTCTCCTAAGCGATGTTTTGTTGTTGGATGTAATAATGAACATAGCAGTCGTCATTTACTCCCAACATCTGAGCCGCTGAAGACGCAGTGGGTTACATTTGTTTCATTCGTGATCCAGCTTCACCTCCAGAAGAAGGGAGTGCAAGTTTTTTTAATGAATTTTGCAAATCGCCTTTCCTAATAATGTGCTAGTTAGCAAGTTTCACAATGAATGCGGCTAAAATTTACAGCCTCTCAGAGAACTGCGCATCACCCCACGGAAGAGAGGGGTGGGGTGAGCAGAGCTCATTAGCATTTAAAGGGAAATGCACTGAAACGGCTTGCAGTGAACAGAGCTGTTTTTGACGTAAAAAGGATGTTGTTTTACACTACCATTGAGAAATTTAAACTAACTGAAGTATGTTACAGACTTTTCATTCAAGACCCTAAAGAATCATATCAACTTGTGGGAAATGGGCATCCGATGACCCCTTTAACATTATAAATGTCTTTACTGTCACTTTTGATCCATGTAATGCATCCTTGCTGAATAAAATATTTCTTTCAAAAACTTTTTTACTGACCCCAAACTTTTGAATGGTAGTGTACACAGAAAGTTGACTCAATTTGTCTCAAATATTTTTTGTTTCCACATTTTATATTACAGTATCGTTGAAGTCTTGGTTCTGATTGGCTGACAAACCTTCTTAAGCTGTTGATTCATCTTCAACAAATTTTTTTTTTTACATGTGTGACACCTTAATAATTTGTCAACAGTCACTTTCTGGATTTTGTCAGACATGCCACAGAATATTCTAATGCCAGCTAAACACAAATAAATGTGTTTCCAAGTGGCAAAGTGCTCCTTGCTGTCAAATGTTTCCATTTTCATTCAAAGGGAACGTGGCTACATGTCGAAGATTATTATTGAGAACAAGTAGCATGCTGTGATGGCTTGGCCACCGGCTCATGTTTCTGGCTTTGCCCTCGCCACACAGATCTAAAATTGTGGTCCAGCAGACTAAGGGTAAAGCTATTTAAGAGACCAGAAAGCAGTTTTTGCCAGATTGTAGCACCTGAAAAATGTGACTATTAATTGGGAAAGTAGAAGAGCAAAATCAACGTGTCTAGCGCCAAATGTCTGTTAAAGTCCAATACCTTCAGTCATTGTTTGGAAGTACATCTTCCCACTTAAACGTCCAAAGCCCGCCACTGTTCTGGCCCGAACCTGGAACACGTAGATGATCCCCGGCTTCAGTCCACGGATAACTGCTGTATTAGTCTGACTCCGCAGTAGAGAGGAGTTCGACTCCGCCGTATTCTAGAATAAATGTCAGTGATTCAGTTTAATTTCTTTTGGTTTTGCTGCTTGATCCATTTAGTTAATTAAAATTATGTTAATGTGACAGTATTTGAACTTTTTAATCACAATTTAATTGAACTGCAAATAGTTAATTTAAATAAGCCAAATGGAAGTCTACTAAATATATTTTGTTGGGACTACATTAACAATTTCATTAGCATAACAGGATATACAGAAATACAGAACTTCTCAGACACACTGGAAATCGATTTGAGTGTTATGTGTTAAACTAACATAATCTATCCATGTAGTGTATTTAATTTAATTCTTTATTAAATTAAAATAACAGGCACTTCATGTGGCCTGAGCTCTAATTCCACCCTTAATTAATCTTAATTTAAATTTGAATAAGAACATAACTAATTTATCCCAAAATATTATTTAAAAAAAAAAGGATTTTGTGAAGTTCACCTCAACTGAACTTCACTGAATGTTTCTATTTTTGAGAGAATAGCTGGACATTTTTGAGTGTGTTCGTATTTGATGACTTATTACCTTCTCATAATATTGCAGCTCATAGTCCAAAATGACTCCATTGGGCTGGTCTGGTTGGGACCAGGACAATGTGATACTGTCCACAGTTCGACTGACCTGATGCATGATTGACACAGCAGATGGAGCTGTAGAGAGGATGATAAAAAGGAAACAATTAAATGAGAAATAAATATTGCTGGATACATTAAGTGTGGGAGTTCATCTGAGAGTCTTTTCATGAAAACTAGGTTCATAATAAGGATTGCATTAGAGAGGTTTAGATCACCACACAGAATCTCAGCCAAGCCAAGGCCCCTCAGCATAAAATAATGATTTTCATTAAGAACATTAAAATGAACACATTGCATAATCCTTAATAGATCAAAAGTTAGTTAAAAACGATTAATTCATTAAAACCGATCCTGAAAATCTTGTTTGTTTTAATAAGTTAATATTTTTATTCAACAAAGATACCTGAAAAGTGAGAAAGTGAGAGTACAGACTGTTATAATATTACAAAAAAGGTCTATTTCAAATGAATCCAGTTGTTCTTTTGAACTTTATTCATGAATTAGTCCTGAAAAGTATCAGTTTTCACAAAAATATTAATCAGCACAACTGTTGTCAACATTGGTAATAATAAGAAAAGTTTATTGAGCATCAAATCAGCATATTAGAATGATTTCTGAAGGATCATCATGTGACACTGAAGACTTGAATAATGATGCTGGAAATTCAGCTTTTCCATCCCAGGAATAAACTGCATTTTAAAATATATTAAAATAGAAAAAAAAGTCATTTTAAACTTTAATGACATTTCATAATATTACTATTTTTATTGTATTTTCTGATGAAATAAATGTTGCCTTGGTGCACATACAAGGGGATTTTTTCAAAAAATATTTAAATAAAATTTTTTTACAGACCCTACACTTTTGAACGGTAGTGTAGGGACGTTTAGATAATCAAAGTTTTTGACATTTGGAAAGCACTGCAACAGCATATAAATTTCTCCCTAAGCACAACAGCATTTCCAACAAAGATCAGCTTTAACGTCTACAGTTCTGGAGCTCCCATGCTAAACTGGCCACGGCGTTGCTCTCACAGTCCTCTGGCATCCGTGCAGTTTTGGATATAGAGGAGCCATTATATCAACTGCAGCTTCAGGCTGACTACTAAAAGAAAGACTCTGGAAGCCCATGTAACACTTCATTATCATTTACAAGCTTAAAGAAGCAAAAAGACAAGCGTGAAAGCTGGCAAACACTATGGCTGCTGGTAAAACTGCACTTGTGGTTTAAAGATCAAACAAATCACGGTGCCTTAAAACCAATCGATGCCTTGAACAGGGTTCAGCTGTAGCAGTATATGAGGTTTGCTCATGGCATGCTTGCTTGGGCTTGTAGGGAGGAAAGGGATTCTGTTTATATGCCAAATACTGATTCCCTAGACATGCGTGATAAAATATAATAGGTAAGACAATATCTGAGCATTTTAAGACCATTTGAATCTTTTTTCAAAATAAATTGGTCAAATAAATGACACTGATACTCTTTCACGTGTGCCATTTCTGTATAATTATGGCTGTTAAGCCCAAAGAAAGACGTTTTATACATTGTATTTATAGTTGGCATAAAGTTGATGGTTGATCGCTCAGAGAGTTCGAGGCCTCAGGTTGTTATGCTTTCTCTGTTGTCGATCAGAGCTCAGGAATATTAAGCACACAATGTTGTGTAAAAAATATGTCTTGTGCTATTTAGTTTCTCTGTAAACTTCGATCCTGAGCTTTGATTAAGTGTTTTTCCATGCGCTAGTTTCAATGGGCAGAACAGGCCCTGTGTCTTGATTTACTGCACTGAATGATGGGATGGTGTGTGAGGAGGATGGGATTGTTGAGAAGTCGAGCGTGCCATTGTGTATGTTGGAGAGATTCATCCAAACAACACTAAGAAAGACCGATGTGATTAGACTAACACTCCAAATAGGAAGACGAACCATTTCAAACAATCACAAAATTCAATTCCTCAGGCGCATGTAACTTTTTGACCCCCATAATTTGTTGTTGATGACAGGACTACACTAGGAAAATATCAAAGACAAGCCATAATTTATTCACACTTGTGTCTTTTGAAACCTGTATGACTTACTTTCTTCAGCGAAACAAAAAACGGAAGTTTCATGGAATGTTCAAGCTGCTCTTTTCTCAATCCAAAATTAATGGTGACCAGCAAGATTATCAACTTAAATTTCAGTCTTTCCCTCACACAAACTATCATATGGCTTAAGAAGACTTGGCATGTAGTGCACAAGTTGTATGGACCACTTTTATGGTATTTTTGGTCCTTTTTGAAGCCTTTTTATTCCTATGATGGCAAAGATTAATTTCAGTTTTTAGTGTCACATGATCCTTCAGAAATCATTCTAATATGCTGATTTGCTGCTCAAGAAACATTTATTATCATCATTTTAAAAAAAGTTGTGAGGCCTAACATTTTTTGTGAAAACCGTAAATAAATTCAATTCAAAATAACAGCATTTACTTAAAATAGAAATCTTTTTTAACATTATGAATGTCTCTACATAACTTTTTTTTAAATAAATTTTGATGTGTCCTTGCTAAATAAAAATAGAAATTTCCTACAAAAAAATTGAATGGTAGTGTATATAAAACTCACTGGAATGGCAACAACAAAAATGCTATTAGCCTTTGAATCTTGTTTATTCTAAGTAGCCATTGTTCTTTAACAGACCACAGTGTTTTCAAGGAAATGCAGTTTTCTAAAGTTCAAGAAACTCCAGAACGTCTGGAGAGAATCCACCACAGGTCATTATATATGAAAATAAGTTATCTTGGTTTGATGAGGTGATTGGTTTTCCAAAGAGTCTGCAGTAAGTGGTACTTCATCATTCCACTGCTCTCTTTGACGGCAATTTATGAGAAATACAAGTAGTACTCTCTCAGTGAAAAACATAAATTCATATGTCCTTGTGGTATTCCGGAGGAGAAAAAGAGGAACAGATTACATGAGCAGAATTTTCACTGCGGCAAATGACAAAGTAATTTCCTAGTTGACAGCAGCTTAAAACAAAGTATTAAAGACTTGAAAACATTAATGGGTATACCTATAGGCCTAATGTTTTTGAAATGTTTTTTTTTTTAAATAGTCTTCTCGAAATTCCTTCCCTGAGGCTAAATATCCTTTCGTTATTTTCTTGTACTGTTTTTACTTAATCAGTAATTCTGTTAATCCTGTATTTTATAAAAACCATTAGCTTGTAAGTTTCTCAGGGCAACATTATTAATAAATCCCTGAGTGTGGGAGGACGTTTATAGTTCCTGAGTGCTGTGTAAACCCGTAGCTGTTGAGCTCATGCTTGGGCTCTGGCTGAGCAGCCGGTCCTGGCATTGTCCCTCTCTCTGTGTTTGGGGGGATGCGGGTGGTGTGAGGTGGATTTTTGTCTTTTAATGGCAGCAGTGAAGCGGTAATGTGGACTGACAGGCACACCGGTGGAGCTCCAGCCTCCAGTGATAGGGCCAGCGAGTTCACTGCAGCACAGCCGGGGGCACGGCTCTCATTAAAATGCTCTATTAAACACTATTATGTTCCTTTTGAACTGGCTCTTTTTGACTGGCATTATCCCTGAACAGAGCAATATGACAAGTGTTGTGGACTAGATTTCATTTCTCAGATTAAAATTGAGGGAACATTAGAAATCTGATCAGGTGAAGATAAAAAGATGCAAACACATCACTTTCATGATGGTGTCCTATAAAACTGAAGACACTCAAAGCAGCTTTCGGTCGGAGAAAAAAAACTTGGCAATGTGAACAGTGAGACTCACAGAGATACTAGTGTGTAACTACAGTCTTCTGATGTGCAAAATTGCATATTTTCAAAACCAAGCCGGTGGGTTGCCTGAATAGACAGCTAGACAACTAATTGTTTTAAAAAGGCTCTAAATAGTTTAGCTGGTTTTGGCATCAACTGATTACAATTAGACACATTTCTTAGGTGGTGTTGCTGCATAAAAATTTAAATAAATGAATAAATTAAAAACTTAATAAAAATAAATAAATGAAACCAAGTAAAAAATGTACCAAATTTGATAGTATTACCATTTTATTCTAAATATTAGCTGGAAAAGATTATGTAAGAATATAATGTATAA
>NW_015505316.1:2198093-2218093 GCF_001515645.1 Sinocyclocheilus grahami | reverse complement strand
AGCTCTTTGCACATTTATATATTTAGCTACTTTAATATTTTAGGAAGGAGATAGAAAGGTCCATGACATCAAAATGTTTGAAAACCCCTGAACTAGTCTCATACTAAATATAATAGATCCTTATACTAAATTCTAGAAAAGTTGCCCGGCAACACACAAGCTTGTGTAATTCAAGGTTGAATCCAGCCCCCAGCAAGTTACAAATATTTTGAGTATGAACATCATCTGCGATGTCTCAAACTGTTACCTGTGTTTACTGCTGTCTTACCGGCCTGGTTTGTGGTGATGTTGACAGCGGTGAACTGAGGTGAGAAGGGACTCTGGTCAGACACTCCATTCACAGCCTGGATCTCAAAGGTGTACTGCGTGTGGGCCAGCAGGTCACTGATGTGGACCCAGGGATGGGTCAGGCCCAGCTGGCGGGGCACGAACTGCACATTGTCACCGCAGCGAGTGCAGGCCCCTCGACCCGAACCGCAGCTCTTGCAGATTACGTTATAGACCACGTCCTCCCGGCCTCCGCTCTCTTTCGGCAGATCCCACTCCAGCCGCAGGGAAGTCTCGTTCACGCTAGAAATCACTCTCTGGGGTGCAGACGGAACCGCTGTGGAAAGTCAAACCACCTTGCCTCATCAGCAAGTCCACGTCTTATCGGGACAGTTTAATTAAAACCAGCCTAGGAATAGATTCTTGGATTATATGGTGTAAGGTTGCAAGAAAAAGTATGTGACACCTAGGGCTGAACGATATATCGTTTCAGCATCGATATTGCGATGTGTGCATCCGCGATAGTCACATCGCATGATGTGCAATGTTTTGCACATCATATGATTTGTTGTGTCGCACCGCATCCAGTGTAGACAGCATCACTGATTATAATGGGTTCATAGTATTTTGTTGCGCCGCTCGCGTCCAGTGAGGACACCAGTGTTAATTTTGACAGCAAATTTTGATTTAGTTTTAGTCATAGTCTTTTGACTAAAATGCCATTTAGATTTAGTCATATTTTAGTTATCTGAATTGTTTTTAGTTTTAGTCTAGTTTTAGTCGACTAAATATGATAAGATTTTAGTCGACTAAATCTACAGTAAATTTAGTCGGCTAAAATCTAATGGGTTTATTAAGCATTTCTCTAAAATTTCCAAACTCATTATATAGGTTTGATATTAAAGTTTTATCATGATAGACACAGATTTAACTGATGTGACACACAACATGCCTTTATGTTAAAATAAATAAAATAAATGTGGTTAAATAAAACCACTTCTCACAAAGAACAAGAACATGGTCTACTTTTTAATGAAATACCAATGGTTATATAGGCTAACTATGCATTCTTTATAGCAACTTGCTTACCATATTCTTCATTCTTTCAAGAAGACATATTTATTTCTATAAATAAATTTAGATTAATCTTTAAGGCTACTAAAGTTTCTCAGTCAAGAGCAGTGCGTGATTTTCGGTTTTTCTTTTTGTTGCTTGATTAACATCAATGACTCAGACAATAGCAACTAAATTAGGCTGCTGTCTTTTAAAAACCGAATGCACGGCTGCAATGGATGCAATGTACTGATACACGTTCTCCCTACTGTTTACGTTCACTTAAGACATAATCAACTGTGTTTACGTGAATACTCGTCAAAACGGTGTAATTAAGACATAATTTTGTGTGTAATCAATAATCATCGATTTTTTTCTTTCCAAATAGAGCTATTTAAGTCATCTGGTGATTTTTTTTTTTTCATATTGCAATATATATCGCAGAAAAACAAAATATTGCAATATGAGTTTTTTCCAATATCATGCAGCCCTAGTGACCCCCTTTGAATTAGTCATAAAATTGAATCTCATCATCAAGTCACAACAATAGCCCACCTAAATTGTCCCTAAATTAGGCCTTTGTGATGTAAAGTAACTTTACACGTGGCTTTTTTCCCCTCATAATCTGCTGGGCTGCTGACTCGAGCACATTCTAACTGATTCGTCTTGTCTCTTTATGATCTGAATTTCACTTATTCATTAGCCTATTATCACTGCTCTTTTAAAAAAAGAAACTGGATCAAAGTAATCTCCGCTTTCTAACAAGCCACATTAAAGTAATAATTTCATAATGGGTAATGACAAGAGATGAAAAGAGAAGTGGTTCATTGTAATGTAAAACAAGAGTGAAAGGGAAGAATGTTCTCCTCCCTCTATTCTGGACACAGTGCAGCAGTTCAGATTACTGACAGCGTAGAGCACTACTCCAGCATTCACACAGGCCCAGCCTCCCCAAAAGAACAGAGCATTATGCAAATCCCATCGGGCCAATCTCGCTGATCACTGAGTTACAGCACTAAATGAATGTTCAGTGAGTTGCACACTCATTTTCTTTTTGCTGCACTTAACTGAAGCTCTAAGAAGGGCAACCTCATGGAAAAATGAAAAGACAAAAGACTTCAAGAATGTGTACAATACGAGTCTCCAGTGCTGACGTAAATGATGTTTCTAAGTAGGGATGTCAAAATGACCGGTACTTTGTGACTGAAGCAGTTTACTGCAACAGCAGTTCTGTACAGTATCAACTCAATTCTAAAACTTATTTTAATTTTCATGTGTGTATTTGAACCGGTGCATTACAGAATGACTTGAAGGTAAATTGTAGCTTAATAAACTGCTTAGAATATATTTTGTCATGATATATTATTATTATTTACTTATTAAAGAATGTAATAACAATAGTAACAACATATTGTTGTTAATGTTATTACATAACTTTTTAAAATATAATTTATTATTAATAGTAACAATATCAGTGTTTAAATAATTATTATTAAATAATAACTTTAATAAAATAATAAAATTCACTGCTCTTACTTTTTCCATTACTAGAAGTGCACCAATAATAAACTTTTGTTTGATAAGTTGATAAACATTTTTATTTGATATACTATGATCAATACATTTTGGATACTAAAACTCTATATTATTATGTAAAAATAAAATTCAACTATTTAATGATACAGCTGAATCCCAACATACAGTATGAAAAAAAAGATAAACATTTTGACAATGTCTTGCAGTGTAAATTGTAGCTTAATAAATTGCTGAGGTCTATTACATCATGATATATTACTATTATTATTTTAATTATAAAAGAATTTAATAACAGAAATCATATTTTAATGTTGTTGTTATTACAAAACTTTTTCAAATATAGTTTATTAATAATAATAACAATATCAGTGTTCAAATTATTATTATTATTATTATTAATAAAAAGTAGCTTTATTAAAATAATATAATTCATTGCACTTACTTTTTTCATTACTAAAAGTGCACCAATAATAAACTTCTGTCTGCTAAGTTGATAATTGTTTTCATTTTATATACTATAATCAATACATTTTGGATATTCCATTTCTATATTATTATCTAAAAAATAAAATTAATCTATTTAAATCTTACAGTTGAACATAACATAGCATATGAAAAAAATGTTGAGATTTACTATTAAATTAAAACATTTTTAAAAATTAACTTTGAGTGTTACAGTAAATCAGCAGCACAACTAAATATTAATGAAGAAATAATAAATCTTATTATCAGCAAGTACTCATAATTAAAAAACCACTAATATCAGCCGATAACCATAACCAATATGGAACATCATGCATCCTTATTTGTTACCATCTGTACTGAGAAAATCCTATTGCTGAGTGCTTTGAAGATAATCAAAATTGACTAGATTATATATTAGATTAGTTTATGCCTAGTGTTTTAGACATCTTCTGGAGCCTGCCACATTTTATTCAGTTTCCCACTTTCTGAACAGAATCAAAATATACAGTAAATAACAAAAATATACAAAACATTTTTTTTCTGTTATTATATTCGGTCATTGTGATTTTAATGTTCACGTGGGAATTCATAGTAACAACTTAACGTATTTCGCTGAATTATTATTTTTTTTTAATTTTTGAATAATACTTATTAAATCACCATACTAAAATCAAAAATCATAAAATGTAATTCCCCGTGTTTTTGGGCATTACTCCAGCTTGCTAACATGACAATCTGCCTGCATTGAGAGTATGAATGGGAGCAGCAGCCAGTGCGTGAAATTATTATGACAACTGTTCTTGCAAACTGATTTGCTGAAAGTATTAAAATAGCAAACATCATGTCTATTATTTCTTTAAAGCAACTTTAAAACAATACATATTATGAAAAGTGCTACTTAAATAAAACATAATTTAAAAAATAAAAAAAAACAGCTTTTTTTCCCTTCAGTGTCATCTGGTTGAGTACCACAACCAATATCAGAGAAGGTAGCTAGAAAGATAATTTGGATCACGTTTCAGCTGTTTTTGTCCATATTAAGGAAGTCAATAGAGTCCAAAACTTTCAAGCTCTAAAAAGGATATAGATATCATATGAAATATCATCTAATGTCTGCCTCATTGGTTCTCACACGTTACATGCCATATTTAATGGTCTTTGTACACTACCATTCAAAATCAGTAAAAACAAATTCATTTATTCCTATGATGGCAAAGATGAATTTTCAGCATCATTACTCAGTCTTCAATTGCATGTAAGCCTTCAGAAATCACTGTAATATACTGATTTGCTGCTCAAGAAACATTTATTATTAAAGTTCAACAGTTGTGCTGCTTAATATTTTTTGGAAACTGTGATGCCTGTAAATTTTTTTCAGTGTAACATCAGCATGTAATTGACAGATTTTACATTTTTGGATGAACTATCCCTTTAAAGTGAGACACTGCAGGTGAATAGGGTAAAAATATTAACTAATACCGGTAGTTATCACCTTACTTACCCAGTTGATTGATTACATTGATAATTGCAAACATTTTTTGTATTAAAAGTTTTCTAAAATGTTATGTTTCAATATGCAAATGAGGCATTATTTAATGAAATATGCACTAATTTGCATACACATTTTGCAAAAATCTGAACACTGGATGAAGTCAGTTTCAAAATTCTTGTTTAATTTTTTTTGACATATTAGAGTCAAATGTTTTTACAGAGGGAATTTCTGTCAGATCTCTTTTTGTCACTCCATAATTCAGAAAAATCTTTGAACAGCCAGAAAACAATATATTTTCACAATTTTGGGGGGAATAAAATATTGTATACAATCAAGCAAATTATCTATATGCACAGATCCCTCTGTAAAAATCTTCAGAATATATACAGGAATAAAAATGTAATGTTTGGTGTGTGTAAGTGCTACTGAAGTGGAGATTTATGGCTCAGTGTAGGAGAAAAAACTCATTTTGAGGAAACGGCCTTTAAAAATATTTATTGTAATTGAAATCTATTGACACAAATAGATAAAGTGCTATAAAATAAGCACTTAACAGTGTCTTTTGGATGTTTTCTTTTCACTAGTCTTTATCAACACTTTATGAAAAGCCAAAAAGCCCAAAATCTCCAAATTGACAGGCGCATGAAAAAAATAGTGTTTTGCCTGCAGTGTCTCCCCTTAATTGTAAGTTATTGATCCTAGCAGGTGAAACTTTGATATATTTACATTTCTAGTGAATAGTCAGGACATACAGTACGTCATGAAACCAGGACTCTCTCTGGTGAACCGGGACGTTACCATATTTATAATTTAGAATATACTTAAAAATGAAGACTACACCATCCAGTCATGCGACTGCAGAATGATATGTTAAATTCACGCAGCAGTTTAACAAAACCCAAACTCGCATCATTTCCCAGTCACAGACTGCAAGACAGACAGCATCCTTTATTTGCTCACACCAAATCGGTCAACAGCTGCCACGTCTGCCCGTCGGCCAAAATAACCTCAACGCTCATAATAATACAAACTTTTGTACCACACAGAAATAGCCTACTGACTCCAACTGGGAATAAATCAAAGGTTGAGGGTAAATGTAATACGTGTCACATATCATCTGCAGGTGCAAAGCAATCAACACTTACCAAGAGCAAAGTGTGTTCTAGGAAGTACAATGAAACTCATTCTATTAGCCTAATACCCCAAATGGCTTTGACAGTAAAACATTACTCTTGGCTGGCGCTCTCAGCCTATGATTGATGACAGAACATTCTCTTTCTGCCAGAAGGAATATAAGGCTTCCACGCTCACACATCAGAGTGAGTTAGTGCGGTGGACGCGGTGAATGAGGTGTTGGTTACAGTTGAATGAGGCAGAGTGGGTGTGAGTGACAGTGAACAGGAGTGGAATTAAATCTGTGGTACCACAGGGCTCCACAATAGAGACCATGCCATGTGAGAGGGAGAACGACAGCAGAACAATATCCCGCCGACATATTAGATGTGTGCGCCGTGTACTGTACATGACTGGAGTATTTAAGTAGGTGCTAATGGAATTCTGGGAGAAACTGATTAAAGACCTTTGTGGCACCGCACATTTTTTATAATCTTTCAGATCTGTTTATCTTCATTCCTGTGAGCAGTTGTGCTTTTTTATGAGGCACATTTTACAACAGGGAAATCACAGCAAACACTTTATTGGCTCAGTATAACAGTTTATCCTTTGGTGAAAGACATTAACTCACTAATTTAAAGGTGTGTAATTTTCTCAATGTTAAAGTACTTTCTTCCTTAAAATGCGGAGACAACTATAAGTAAGACATTCGTAGGTTGATTCTCTCAAAGTGTAAAAACTGTGGGTCTGTTTGTTTGAGAATCTAGACCAGCCCAATACACCTCATCCAATGGCATGAGTTTGGGGGCGGCCTATCTGTTTGGCTGACCAATGGAAGATGAGGGGAGTGTTTGGCATTTTTGCAATTCCGTTTGGAGATGTCATGAGTGGTGGTGATTTTGATTCACTGAACAAATCGTTGTAATATAATGAACCAAACGATGAAATTAATCAAAAGAATAATTTCACTTATGTGTTAAGTGAGTCTTAAAGGGTTAGTTCACCCAAAAATGAAAATTCTGTCATTAATTACTCACCCTCATGTAGTTTCAAACCCGTAAGACCTTCGTTCATCTTCGGAACACAAAATAAGATATTTTTGATGGAATCTGAGAGCTGTCTGACCCTGCATAGACAGCAACGTTCTGCGTCACACGGATACACCGTTTCCGTTCAGATCAAATCACAACAACGTAGGAAACAGAACCGGCGTGACGCAGCTGACACAGAACACCATACGCTATTTACGTCCAGTGGATATTTTCCAAAATGGCACCAGGGTGATGCGGAGACGAATTGTTGAATAAAGTCGTTTTTTTTTTTTGCTTTTGCTTTCTGGACTTGGGAACATTTCAGATGCGTTGCTGTTTATGCAGGGTCAGAAAGCTCTCAGATTCTATCAAAAATATCTTAATTTGTGTTCCGAAGATGAATGAAGGTCTTACGGGTTTGAAACGACACGAGGGTGAGTAATTAATGACAGAATTTTCATTTTTGGGTGAACTAACCCTTTAAGGTGAAATCCGGTGGTTTTCAATAGGGACCTGCAAAATCAGGAAAGTGATTTCTGTGTGAGAAGTGCTTCATACATCAATACACTATTGACAGTGGACAGTGGGAACTTTATGCAGAAATTTGTGACCACTCCTTTACATTACATCATTACCAGTAGGTGGAGACTTATTGAGTCTTACTGACTCATTAAAGAAATAACTGACTCAACAGAATCGTTCAAAAACACTTATCTTATCCTTTATTAAAAGGATGGTTACATGGAATTATCTATAGAAAATGACAAAATAGCCTAAATAAATGAACTGGGTTTCAAAAACATCCTTGAATCATTTACTTTGTGTATCATCGTGAATCAATTTAACACGTTAAATAACTAGGATAATTCTTCCACCCAGGATTGATTCATATTTCGCACTGAATGAACGACATGCCCCCTTTCATTCAGCCGATTCTCATTCATGAACGACATGTCCCAAATCGAGTCTTGTTTAAACTCGAAAACGCCAACTCATTCACGAACAACATGTCCTAATTTGTTCATTTCGCTTACTAATGAGATGTCCCAGTTTGTTCAGTGTTTCCACTCAGAGTCTCGTTCAGACTCGAAACACAGACTCATGTAGTGCATTCGTTCAGAAGGTCCAACCAATGAAATGGTCCTTCACAGTCCACACTCGAATGCTACTCGCTCGTGCTACAGTCAGCCTTTTAGGGTAGGAAAAACCACCAAAGTAGTCACACGTTTAAAAATGAGAGACTTATGAGTAGGCCTGGGCGATAAAACGGTATCGATATTTATCGACGGTACACCTTCTTCGATAACGATATAAAAAATGTTCGATATAGTGCACGATATAGGCACGTGCTATGAGTGTATGCTGAAATTAGTGCTGTGACTGCCTGTGATGAGGAGATTGTGAATACAAAAATTTATATAGAGTTGAATTTAAAATAAACATTTGTATTTGAATGCAAAAATAGTACAATCAAATGTTAGGAGTGCGTCAGGGAGCATCACCAGTGGAGCACGAGAAAATATTAGAGAAATATAGAAGCTCAATGCGGAGATCTTGATTAGGTTAAAACCGAAACTAAGCCATTCACACAGAACGCATATTCAGCTCATTTTTTAGACAGACAAATATGGCTGCTGCACTGGCGTCTCACACAAGAGATGTAGCCATGCAAAGTTAAAACACGTCGCGAATTTGTGGAGGTTTATTCCTTTTCACTGCGTCTCATATGTTTTTAAATACAATCTGAGTGAATGGTGCCCTCCTGTGGCCTCGGGAGACAAGCCATTTAATCGGCATGTAAAACATTAGAAATTAGATATTTGTTTAATTTTTATTGTGTGTTTGACTGTTAAAACAAAAAATATTTGTTGTCTCAACAAATTGGGTTAATTTAAAAATACAGTGGTTAAAATGTAAAAAAAAAATTCTATTGCTCTTAGTTTTAAAAAAGGTTATAAAAAATGTCAATAATTATCGATACCGAACGATATGAAACATTATATCGTTGATAAATTTTTTTGCTATATCGCCCAGCCCTACTTATGAGTCAGTGCATGGTGACTAAATGAAAACGATTCGTTTACTTAAAATTATTCATTAAAAAAAATTAAAAAATACAGAAACATCATTTGTTCCGTAACTCAATTGACAATAAATGTCTTCAAAACATAACAGCTAAGCCACAGCACAGTTGCAATGACTGAACTGCAAGTAAGCTGTATTTTGTAGCTTTCATGATAAAAGTTTTTTTCATGTCTCAATCTCCATCAATCAGTCAGATGAATCAAGCGTACACTACACGACTCCATCTGCACACACTTCGTCGCTTCATAAACAAGCTGCTCGGCTCAAAAACCACAGCCTGAGATCACAGCGGTTGACAGTGAGGAAATTAAATCTGCAGGAAAGAAAAAGGTCCATTCTTCCTCAGACAATGCAGAGACTGACATCACAGGCCTTTTTCATTGACAGACATAATTTCATGCAGTATAAGATATGGATGCAGTCTTTTGTAAGCCCTCTCAACAATTTTCTTGGCCAACTTGAGGCCACAGATGTGTATGTAACCCTCCTTGGCAAAGCAGGCGGTTGGAGAGACATTAATATCCATTAGAGGTGCCGTGTCAACCTGCTGAACTCATATCAGGATTCACACAGGGGAGTTCACTTTAATGGGGGTGAAGGACTGAACTCATCTGTGCTATACTGCATGCCTGTCATCTACATATCAAGGTTGAATGAAGAATTTAAGGAGTTACTAAGGTAATGAGCTTTTTCCTTGAGCATCCATGTTTCATGAAGCCTTCAAATGAAGTAGCATTATTTGTGTTTGAGGAGTTTACTCTCCAACGAAACACACATTTTGCTATTATATACAATAAACAGACAACTCAGTCCTGTACTTCAATTTGTTTAGGATTTCAAACTGGCTAAGGACCCCCAAATATGAACTTCCCCTGGTAGGGGACCCTTTCTAAAATAAAAAGCCAGGTATATACACAACTGTTCAAAAGTTCAGGGTTGGTAAGACTTTTAAAATATTTTTTTCATTTACCAAGGCTACATTCATTTGAGATTAATTTAGTAAAAAGAGCAATAGTGTGAAATAAAACACTTTAAAATAACCGTTTTCTACTTTAAAATATAATTTATCCTTGTGATGGCAAAGCTGAATTTTCAGCATCATTACTGCAGTCTTCAGTGTCACATGATCTTTCAGAAATCATTCTAATATGCCGATATGCTCAGAAACATTTCTAATAATAAATTTTTTTATTATGTTGAAAACAGTTGCGTTGCTTAATATTTTTGTTGATTTGTCAGTAGGGATGTAACAATGAACCGCGAGCCGGTTGAAAATCGATTCAAATATGTGACGATTCAAATCGGTTGAGATGCCAAACAAATTGCGATACAATTGGAGTCGGAGCTTACATGAATGTATCTCTGAGGGGAACTTACTGTCTTTAGAAAAGTGTACGTGGTATTTTCTTTTCATCTTGCCTCTGAACGATGCATATTAAAGTAGTGTTCATAAGCAGCTCTGCTTTGTTTACAGCGGTAACCCAGGAAGCACTGTATCACTGCTGTTCATAAGCGCCACCTGCTGGCAGAGAGTGAATCTGCGTCTCATTCAGCTCATCTGCTGTTTCGTTCAGATATGATTTATGTAGCATAGATTCACAAAACTAAAGTCAGACATTCTGTTTTTGCTTAAAATTTCGAAATTATACAGTCTAATTTAGATTAAAAACTGCTCATGCTGCATGTAAGCTGCATCTTTGTTTGGATCATGATTAAAATGCAGTGGTTGCCTCTAATTTTAAACGGAAAGAGCACAGACAAAGCCTTAGTTTGTTTATATGAAGAGATTTATTTTATTTGAGCAACTTTATAATTTGATTTGGGGTTTGTTTTAAAATGTCAATTTTAGTTATATTTTAATTTCACAAAGAAACGTTCAGCAATAGCCTAATAAAAGGACACCTTTTCATACTATATAATGTCTTAAATCTCATTTTGTTTAAAAAAAAATAATCAAATCGTAAATCGAATTGAATCGTGAGTTGAGTGAATCGTTACATCCCTATTTGTTAGTAAAAAAGTTTTTAAAAAACCCAGCATTTATTTGAAACAGATATTTTTTAACAATATACTTGCTGTCACATTTGATCAATTTAATGTGTCATTCGTGAACTAAACTGAATTTCTTTCAAAACTTTTGAAATGTACACTGTTAAATATATAAAAAATAAAAAGGTTCTTTATTGGCAGTGATGGTTCCATGAAGAATTTTTAATCTTTCTATCTTACAAAAGGATCTTTACAGTAGAAAAAGGTTATTTAGATTATTATAATGATTTTTAAACAAAGAAAAATGTTTATTTTAAGGACTGATCACTGATAGCTTCTTTTTCCACACTTTTCCAATAACCGATTTATTCATTAGAAAGAATGGGGGAAAAACTTGTTAAATACATTAAAGTTTACTGTGTCACACATTTTATGTTAACTGGTCTAATTTAGATTAAAAACTGCTCATGCTGCATGTAAGCTGCATCTTTGTTTGGATCATGATTAAAATGCAGTGGTTGCCTCTAATTTTAAACGGAAAGAGCACAGACAAAGCCTTAGTTTGTTTATATGAAGAGATTTATTTTATTTGAGCAACTTTATAATTTGATTTGGGGTTTGTTTTAAAATGTCAATTTTAGTTATATTTTAATTTCACAAAGAAACGTTCAGCAATAGCCTAATAAAAGGACACCTTTTCATACTATATAATGTCTTAAATCTCATTTTGTTTAAAAAAAAATAATCAAATCGTAAATCGAATTGAATCGTGAGTGAATCGTTACATCCCTATTTGTTAGTAAAAAAGTTTTTAAAAAACCCAGCATTTATTTGAAACAGATATTTTTTAACAATATACTTGCTGTCACATTTGATCAATTTAATGTGTCATTCGTTAACTAAACTGAATTTCTTTCAAAACTTTTGAAATGTACACTGTTAAATATATAAAAAATAAAAAGGTTCTTTATTGGCAGTGATGGTTCCATGAAGAATTTTTAATCTTTCTATCTTACAAAAGGATCTTTACAGTAGAAAAAGGTTATTTAGATTATTATAATGATTTTTAAACAAAGAAAAATGTTTATTTTAAGGACTGATCACTGATAGCTTCTTTTTCCACACTTTTCCAATAACCGATTTATTCATTAGAAAGAATGGGGGAAAAACTTGTTAAATACATTAAAGTTTACTGTGTCACACATTTTATGTTAACTGTCCTGAACATACATTCAGAAAAAAATAAACAAATTAAAATAAAATAACCAAATAATCTTATTATTTTTAGTGCCTCCCACAGCAAACTGCACTGTCACACTACAGGAACCTGAAATATCAGCCCAGTGAAGGTACGGTCACAAGCAGTCAGACAGCATGTGATGAGCCGGAGCAGAACAGCTACCAACCGTCAGTAAACACAACTAAGAGCTCATCTCAAGAATGTATAAACAATCACCACAGTGAGCCTCCACTGATGCTTCTAGAAGCTTGTTAACACTTAGAATAGCAGGAAGTCTACCAAAAATCAATTACACACTCACTAAAAGAATCCTTTATTTGCACATGCTGTTTATGTTGTTGCACCCTATACAGTAAATGAATTATGAAAAAGTAACATGTCAAACATGCCCAAAAACCTGATGTTTTATATGTCAAAACACCACATTTTGCAGACAGTTCTGAGTGCTGAGATGCAGAAATACCTCAGCTGGCTCTTAAAACATTCAAATGAGCTAGGTTTACGTCTGGATATATGCCCAGTTATGATGCTTTTATAATGATCATCTTTTGATGAATTAATGCTGTCTAGATGAATAGGAACTACACAAACATTTATTTTAAACAAAATTCTGTGGGAAGCAATACTGAAGCACTAATTTAACCAGGCAATTTTTGGGGGGCTGACTTTTGGCAACTGTTTGTGGATTACTGTGATGTTTTTATCAGCTGATTGGACTCTCATACTGACGGCACCCATTCACTGTAAAGGATGCATTGGTGATCAAATGATGCAATGCTAAATTTCTCCAAATTTGTTCCAATGAAGAATCAAACTCATCTACATCTTGTAAGACATGAGGGTGAGTAAATTTTCAGCAAATATTCATTTTTGGTGGACTGATCCTTTAAAATTAAGATGCTTTTTAAAAAATCTTATTTATCTTATTCTACTTTTATCTTATTTTTCACTAAAAATATCAAAACCACTTTAAAACAAAATATTTATAATATATCTTAAATAATTGTTTTCCCCTCTCACATCATTGGTAACTTTTTTTTAATAAACCTAACAAATTTTTTCACTTCAAATAAATTATGTTTAACAAAATGCAAAGGGGTCTTAATATTTTGTTCTCTTTGTTCCCTGGTTAATTTCTCATGTTTTAAAGACGTTTAAATATGTCACTGAAAAAACACGGATCAAGAAAAAAATTTCATATAGCGTGATCTGCTATGTTTGGTCTAGAAATTCGCAAGTGCATATGTCAAACATATGTCCAACAGCAGATGTCTTCATAAAATGTCAAGACACAACAGCTTGAGCAAGTTGAACACTAATGCACTTAGAGCTCCTTATTACACTGAAGTCTAGTACTGTACATTCTTACAGAACAATGACAACAGCTGTAGCATGTATTAGCTCACACCAACATCTTGTTTTCATCCTCAGTCAAGGTCATTGATTCCCACCAATGTGTGAGGGAACTCTCCCAGACGTTCATCACCATGGCTGAGTGCAACAGAAGCTTCAGATTAATCTTGAATTCTTATGAGACGGCCGGGATTACCCAGCAGGACAGGACAGAGCCTGGGAGGCACTAAGACAGGAATCAAGCCCCTCTGTACCCAGAGAGCCAACATGGCCAAGCAGTGCCCAAACTAGTCGTGTAATCCGAGGGGCGACTGGCCAAGACACATGCTTGAGAGATCTGAACATAAACCACAAGAATAAAGCAAAGGAAGCTCTAGAGAGTAAAGTCATTAACAGTCTCTTTCATGCTTTTATCATCACTAATGTCTGGAATCTGAATAATTATGGGCCACAGCCAGACTGAGTTGAAGGACATTTAGGGTGTACAGTCCAGAGGGAAGAAAACAAATCTTTAAAATACTGACAGGCTCATTTAAATAACAAAAACTGATTTTTGTGTGTGTGTCTATGGAAAATGTGTTCTGGCCACAACATTAAACACTCACTAGTCTGTGTTGGATTTAAATGAGAAGAGGCCTTACTCATTTTTAGGAGTGACAAATGTCGACATAATTGTATTGATAATCATAAGTATTTGTGTGTAAAGTGTTTTAGAACACATACATTTTTGTACATCTGTATAAACACTGAAATGAACGTTAAGGGGTTACTCCACTCCAAAATTACATTTATTTTAAACAAAATTCTGTGGGAAGCAATACTGAAGCACTAATTTAACCAGGCAATTTTTGGGGGGCTGACTTTTGGCAACTGTTTGTGGATTACTGTGATGTTTTTATCAGCTGATTGGACTCTCATACTGACGGCACCCATTCACTGTAAAGGATACATTGGTGATCAAATGATGCAATGCTAAATTTCTTCAAATCTGTTCCAATGAAGAATCAAACTCATCTACACCTTGTAAGACATGAGGGTGAGTAAATTTTCAGCAAATATTCATTTTTGGTGGACTGATCCTTTAAAATTAAGATGCTTTTAATTTAAGATATTTTGGATGAAAACCGGGAGGCTTGTGACTGTCCCATTGACTGCAAAGTAAATTACACTGTCAAGGCCCAGAAAAGTATGAAAGATATCGTCAGAATACACTCTTAAAAATAAAGGTGCTTCAAAAGCTTCTTCACAGCGATGCCATAGAAGAACCATTTTTGGTTCCACAAATAAGCATTCAGTCAAAGGTTCTTAAAAGAACCATCTCTTTCTTACCTTTTTATAATCTGAAGAACCTTTTTTCACCACAAAGAACCTTTTGTGAAACAGAAAGGTTCTTCAGATGTTAAAGGTTCTTTATGGAGACATTTAGACAAAAAGGTTCTTCTATGGCATCGTGAAGCACCTTTATTTTTAAGAGTGTGGTCTATCTGTCATCAGTGGTTCAACTGTAACGTTATGAAGCACCATTATGGAGAATATCCTCTGAACTCAAGCAGTGTACGCTCTTCTGTGTCAGCCGCGACACAAAGATGCGTTTTCTACGTGTATTTACGCTTTGATTTGAACGATAACAGCGCATCCATGCAGCGCGGCTGACACAGAAGAGCGTACGCTGCCCTCTGTACCCAGAGAGCCAACATGGCCAAGCAGTGCCCAAACTAGTCGTGTAATCCGAGGGGCGACTGGCCAAGACACATGCTTGAGAGATCTGAACATAAACCACAAGAATAAAGCAAAGTTAGCTCTAGAGAGTAAAGTCATTAACAGTCTCTTTCATGCTTTTATCATCACTAATGTCTGGAATCTGAATAATTATGGGCCACAGCCAGACTGAGTTGAAGGACATTTAGGGTGTACAGTCCAGAGGGAAGAAAACAAATCTTTAAAATACTGACAGGCTCATTTAAATAACAAAAACTGATTTTTGTGTGTGTGTCTATGGAAAATGTGTTCTGGCCACAACATTAAACACTCACTAGTCTGTGTTGGATTTAAATGAGAAGAGGCCTTACTCATTTTTAGGAGTGACAAATGTCGACATAATTGTATTGATAATCATAAGTATTTGTGTGTAAAGTGTTTTAGAACACATACATTTTTGTACATCTGTATAAACACTGAAATGAACGTTAAGGGGTTACTCCACTCCAAAATAAAAATTTTGTCATTAATCACTTTACCCCCATGTCGTTCCAAACCCGTAAAAGCTTCGTTCGTCTTCGGAACACAATTTAAGATATTTTGGATGAAAACCGGGAGGCTTGTGACTGTCCCATTGACTGCAAAGTAAATTACACTGTCAAGGCCCAGAAAAGTATGAAAGATATCGTCAGAATACACTCTTAAAAATAAAGGTGCTTCAAAAGCTTCTTCACAGCGATGCCATAGAAGAACCATTTTTGGTTCCACAAATAAGCATTCAGTCAAAGGTTCTTAAAAGAACCATCTCTTTCTTACCTTTTTATAATCTGAAGAACCTTTTTTCACCACAAAGAACCTTTTGTGAAACAGAAAGGTTCTTCAGATGTTAAAGGTTCTTTATGGAGACATTTAGACAAAAAGGTTCTTCTATGGCATCGTGAAGCACCTTTATTTTTAAGAGTGTGGTCTATCTGTCATCAGTGGTTCAACTGTAACGTTATGAAGCACCATTATGGAGAATATCCTCTGAACTCAAGCAGTGTACGCTCTTCTGTGTCAGCCGCGACACAAAGATGCGTTTTCTACGTGTATTTACGCTTTGATTTGAACGATAACAGCGCATCCATGCAGCGCGGCTGACACAGAAGAGCGTACGCTGCTTGCGTTCAGCGGATATTCTCCAAAATGGCGCTACAGTGATGCGGAGAGACACAGAGGAGACGAATTGTTGAATAAAGTCGTTTTTTTTTTCCTTCACATACAAAAAAGTATTCTCGCCACTTCATATCGTTACGGTTGAACCACTGATGGCAGATGGACTATTCTGACGATGTCTTTCATACTTTTCTGGACCTTGACAGTGTAATTTACTTGGCAGTCAATGGGACAGTCACAAGTCTCCCGGTTTTCATCCAAAATATCTTAAAGGGGCGGTTCACTGTTTTTTTTTCCTAGGCTAGATTGTGTTTATGGGGTGCAGTCTAACATGTTAATGCTTCGTTTAAAAAAAAAAAAAAACACATTATTTTTCACATAATTTACCTGTATTCCACACTGCTCTGTACCTTCTCTGAGAAACGCACTGATAATATCCTGCTTTTATGAAGCCCCGCCCTCAGAAATAGGCGATGGTTTTTGAATTTTGTGAATCCATTAGAATCGTTAGAAGACAGAATCGCAATTCATATATGAATAGATTTGTACGTGCACCTCTAGTTTTCTCTTCCTCTTCTCTAAAGCAGCGCAGCATGGCCTCGCCCCCTTTGCTGCCTTTTCCCAAGGGCAGGGTTTATCTGGGTTTGTTACATCACAAACCCGGGAAGTAACTTGTTGAAGTCCCTACCAGCCGTTTTTGTAGGCATTAAACTGCCAGAATTTTAAAAGACGAAATCTCCATTTGCATTGAACTTTCAGCTTCGTAACTTTGCAGATATTGTTTATGCTCAAACAGCATCATTACACACTAACTAACGTTAAAAAAGTGAAATCGCAATCAACCACCCCTTTAAATTGTGTTCCGAAGACGAACAAAGCTTTTATGGGTTTGGAACGACACGACGGTAAGTGATTAATGACAATTTTCATTTTGGGGTGGAGTATCCCTTTAAAAAATACAGTAAAACTGCAATATTGTGAAAGATTAATACAATTTAAAATAAAAAAAAATTTTGTGTAAAAACTTAATTTATGATGAAATCAAATTCAAAGCTGATTTTTTTGGCAGCCATTACACCAGAATTCAGTGTCACAAGATCCTTTAGAAATCTTTAATATGCTGATTTGCTGCTCAAGAAACATTTCTTATTCTTATGAATGCTGAAAACAGTTTTATGCTCTTTAATATTTTTGTGGAAACTGTGATACACTACCACTGAAAAGTTTGGGGTAAATAAATTAAAATAAGATTTGACTACATTACAGTTTTACTGTATTTTTGATCAATTAAATACAACCTTGGTGAGCACAAGACTTTTTTCAAACACACTCACACACACAAATTTAATTATTCCAACTTATAAATTATTATTGATTGGGTACATTTAATATAAATTATTCATAAATATTTTTGTGCACATGTAAATACTCTCATGGTTTAGATGCTGTCAGTACTGTTTAACATCGATACATTCATATTGAACATTTTCACATCCAAACATATAAAAACGTGTAAATATTATCCTATATATGAACACCATGCTGGAAATCTTCAAATATGGCAGCAAATGTATGACAGCAAAAAGCAAACAACCATATTCTCTTAAATAAAGCATTTTCTGTCAATGCTTTTCTAAGCATCATGACAGGACTCTCCCAACTAGCACCTGATACCCACAGACAAAAACACACCTCAGTTGCTTCATTGTGCCTGCAATATAGAAGCACTCAGAAGTGCCAGCGTGGATTGATTTTCTTTGTGAGCTTTATTTTTGATCCAATTTATGCAATTTTGTACACATCAGCTCTTTGCATGTGTCACTGATAAATGTAAGAAGTTGAGAGACACAAAAAGCTTTCAGGCTGGCTCCAAGGTTTGTTACCTCTCCAGATATTGATTTTAGTCACACTATTCATGTACAGAGCTCTACTATACTACAAATGCAAAAACATATTTACATTTTCAAGGCTCAGTGCGTTAGCACTACCGAAAAGGGCAAAAAATCCGTAACACTCCCAGTTTACCTGCAAAGCTATTTCCCTCAGAGAGTGATTTTGTTTTATTCATTCACAGTATTTGGTGTTAATATTTCAGTGCTCACAGACGCCTCAGCCTCGGCTCTCCAGGGAGCTTTTTTCTGCTGACTGCCTCCATTGTGCCGTGACTGACAATCCAAATGTATTCATTTCATTTAGAGTTGTAAATATTAATGGTGTCAGCTCCATCTGCTAACCTCTACCTGAGACAAAGATTCATAGAACAAGCTCTTTTATGTGACGTTATGACACCCGGACCAGATCTTACTGTGTGGTGTCAACATCATGCATCTAAGATGCTTTATGTTCCTTTTGTGAGGTTGTCAACCGTATCTGAATGTGTCACTCAGCGGCACTGTTGGGGACAGAGCTAGCAGAAATCGCTCGGCAGCAGCGAACAATGAAGCTGATCCGACAGCGATGAGTGTTTCAGATGGGGCATTTCAATTGCGGGTCTTCTGTATGGATTGGTAAGCATTCAGACGGTGATCCAGAGGCTTGATTAATAACTTATTCAAATGACAAAGGTAAATACGCCTCGCACAAGTAAACAGGTTTATCTAAACAACGGTCCAGAGCAATAAATCAATTCAGGGTGGCAGCTCGCTAAACCTCTTAATTGTTTGCAACAAGTCAATAATGCTAATCTTGTCCTTTGTCTATACAAAAAGACACTAAGCGGTTAAATATACATTACAGAGAGCACTGTTTCTCCCCTTGGGTCAGCATGCAAAGTCAAAGCTGATGCGTCTTGTGTCAAACTAGATAATAGGACATTTATAAAATGCTAAATTAATATACTGTTGGAGATGGTAAAGAGAGAAGATTAGCAGTATTGTGTAGAACAATGCATTTAAAATGGCTGCTACTGCAACATTTGTTTCTAGTGTTTTGTGTCAGCCTTACCAGCACACTAAATTAAAGCGACAGTTCATCCAAAAATGAAAGGTCTGTCATAATTTGCTCACCCTCATGCTGTTCCAAACATGATTTTTTTCTTTATTCTTCATAGCAGAAAAAGGTCCAAATAACACTCAACAAAACTGACTTTTATTATAGAGACAATAAATAAATAAATAAAATGTATAATAATAATAATAATTATTATTGTTGTTTATCATATTTTACAAATTATATATATATATTAACATAATAACTAGGGACGTAACGATTAACCGCGAGCCGGTTGAAAATAGATTCAAATCGGTTGAGATGCTAAACAAATCGCGATTCATTTAGGGGTAGGAGTTTATATGAATGCATGTCTGAAGGGAACTTACTCGCTTTAGAAAAGTTTAGATGGTATTTTTTCTTTGTATCTTGCCTCTGTATAATGCATATTAAAGTTCATAAGTGCAGAGTTGCCTTGTTTACAGCCGAAACCAAGGAAACGCTTTAAGCGCCACCTGCTGGCAGAGAGTGAATCTGCGCCTCATTCATCTCGTCTGCTGTTTCCGTTTCATGCAGATATTTTTGTATGTATAGT
>NW_015505316.1:2176605-2198029 GCF_001515645.1 Sinocyclocheilus grahami | reverse complement strand
CATGTATGCAGCATCTTTGTTTGGATCATGATTAAAATGCAGTGGTTGCCTCTAATTTTACAAGGAAAGAGCACAGACAAAGCATTATTTTGTTTATACGAAGAGATTTATTTTATTTGTGTTACTTATTTATTTGATTTGGGGCTTGTTTTAAAATGTCAATGTAGTTTTGTTATTTACATTTACATTATATTTAAATTTGGTCATTTAGCAGATGCTTTTATCCAAAGCGACTTACAAATGAGGACAATAGAAGCAATCAAAACCAACAAAAGAGCAATAATATGCAAGTGCTATATTAGTCTATTATTATAGTGTTTTATTTCAATTTCACAAATAAATGTGCAGCATTTTGTCCAAGCAATAATAAAAGGACACATTTCATTTATAATTTGTCTTAAATCTAATTTTGTTAAAAAAGTAAAAATAATCGTGAATCGAATCGTGAATCGAATTGAGTTGAGTGAATCGTTACATCCCTAATAATAACAATAATATTCTAAATATATTTATAAAAACAAAATAATAATAACAACAAATAATTAATGCCAAATATTTAATTCTAAAACAAAAACAATTAATAACAATAATAATAATAATAATTATTATATTTATTAGTATTACCATTATTATTTTTATTGTTGGTGTTAATATTTTACAATTAAATACTGAGCAACATAAATTTTATAATAATCCTAATAATAACAATAATGTTTTAATTACAAAATATTTAAATATACAATATATTTTTTTAAATTATTAATTACAAATGATTCATAATATTAATAATAATAATGTTGAATCCTAATCCTTGTCTTAATTTATGCGTAGAAACATACCATGAATAAACATACTATGAATAAAACGACTGATGTTGACTGAATGTATACCTTGAATGCAATGCAAGTTGCTTTGGATAAAATCATTTGCAAAGGCATAACATTATTGAGGATTATGTATAGTATACCTATGTTAGGTTAAAATGATTTAGCCCAAAAATACCAAATAAAATGTGATGTGACACCATATTTTTTGTGATCTGTATATATTTCTTTTTATGGGGAAGCAGTCCTTGCTCAGCGTTGGAAGCGAGGAGGAGACTTTGCCTTGTAACTTTTTCATGACATGGTCTATTTTTAGAGCTACAGGTCTATGGTCTTCACGCACGAACATGCATTAATGTTTTTGGTCAACGTTATTTTAAAAGCACTGTGGCTATGTGTCATTGCGTATGCTACAAGTATGCTAGGTATGCTAACTGTAGGAAACACGTTGCAATATATCTTCTGGTGCATGTCAATTATTAGGGCCATAACGGCCATATGTGTGCCCTCAATATTGAGATTGATGGAGAACTAATATGGGTTTTCAATAGTTGCTTCCTACATTTTGTAAGCCATTATGACCTTAAAGCAGACTTTAGAACACGGACAATAAAACAGTAATATATTAGTGGTTTCTTTCTGTATGTCTTTCAAAAAGTTAGTTGTTATAATGTCCTGCTGTTAAAACAAGCCATGTTAGTTTAAAAAAATGAAAAAGTCAAATTATCACACTTTTCTAAGTAGCCGCAGGTATGTTCAAACTATATAATTTTCTTGTCTTGTTCTCTACATTCCCTCCCTAAATAATCATCCCTAAATGTCAACCACCCACATACAAATGACAACTACATTTTTAATGCTAACGTCTTTACTAAACCGATTCAGTAAGCTACAATAAATCCTTTTTTTGGAATTTGCTGGTTGAGAAGACAGACGAAAAAGAAAGAAGAAAAATGGATAAAATCCCATTTCAACAGCAGCCCGTTCCAATCAGACGGCCGTTGGCTGAGTTTGGGATTCAGCCCCATTTCACAGCTGCACAACAGAGACCGCACTTGCCCTATTTCTCTGTGCCCCCCGCATGGGCCTTTTGTCACTCATTCAAGCAGGTGTGCCAATGTGTGAACAGAAATGACGAAGGCCAGCCTGTTTGAAGCACCATTTATGTCCCCATGTAGGTCAATTAGCTGTGGTTTGATACGCAGGAGGCCTTTGACTTTTCCAAATTACATCTGTGACACCGTGCAGCACATCGTAATCTTGCCCAGATGTATAATCACCATTCTTAGGGTTGCACAATTTAGAACAAAACTGACATTGCGTTATTTTGATTTTCTGAAATATATACTGCAATATGAAAAATACAGGAATTTTCACCATATGACTTGAATAACTTTGTCTGGAAAGACTGGGATGGTTTTGTTGGGGAGTGTATGTACATAGGGGGAGAAGAAATTTTTTTTTTTTTTTACTAAAATAATAATGGGGGAAAACTTAAATTTGGGGTTTCATATGACACAAACCTCTTTCAGTGACTATTTCAGAATTTAAAAAAAATCTTTCCACTTGAGTTTTTGTCTCACATTCCCACTGTTTTTAACCAATTCAATATAAATTTCAATGAAATAGAAACATTAGTTGGTACTGATAGCCTTGTGGGCAGCGCGCTCACATACAGAATCATGGCACCACGGACGTTCCGAGTTCAAATCCCGGCTCGTGGACCATTCCCGATCCTGTCCCCCCTCTCTCTCCCACTTTGCTTCCTGTCATTACACGGTCCTATCTAAATAAAGTAAATAAAAAAATATTAAAAGGAAATAGAAATATTAAAGAAAATCATAAATATATTGCAATAATACTATAGAAAACTAAAGTAAAAAAAGTCTACTAAAGTTATTTTGCTATGAAATAATACTAATATTTACATCTTAATTTCTACATTTTCAATCAATAAACTGTCAAGCATTTATTTTTGTAGGTTGCAAGCAAATCAAAATATGTGCTTCTGGTTTTAGAGCGAAGCTCGACACTGTGTTCATTTACACGCATGCAACATATGTGACCCTGGAGCACAAAACCAGTCAAAAGTAGCACGGGTATATTTGTAGCAATAGCCAGCAATACATTGTAGGGGTCAAAATTATCGATTTTTCTTTTATGCCAAAAATCATTAGGATATTAAGTAAAGATCATATTCCATGAAGATATTTTGTAAATTTCCAACAACTTTGAAGGCGATTTTCTCAGAATTTAGAAAATTTTTGCACCCTCAGATTCCAGATTTTCAAATACTTATATCTCAGCCAAATATTGTCCTAGCCTAACAAACCATACATCAATGGAAAGCTTATTTATTCAGCTTTCAGGTGTGTGATGTATTTGAAACAATTGACCCTTACGACTGGTTTTGTGGTCCAGGGTCACATATGATATTTGTCTCAGAATGGCTTGATTCACAGTAAATTACACTGAAAAAGCTGTCTCATGATCTACACTTAACTCTAAAAATGTTAAAGAACATTTATTTAATTAAATCATAACCTGCGAAATTTGACATTGCACTAATGGCAAATTGTGATATGGAATTTATTTCATATATCGTGCAACCCTAACCATACGAGTAGCATACTGTGGTAAAATAAATCAGTTCAGTGTATGGGCCCACATAAAAAGAGAACAAATAAAGCCCTCCTAGTTGACTTTTTTTGCCTGGCCAGTGAAGCGTTTTCTTTCATGGTGATGTGAGAGGAGGAGAGGCACTGACAGTCCTCGTTTCCGTGACATTGCCTGGCCGCTGTCGCCTGATGGATGAGCACTGGACTCCTGAAGGGCCTTTGATCAATGAGCCCCTCATCGATGACAACAGGACACCTGCTTCCCATCAAAGAGACAAGGGCCAGGCAGCTCCGGTGTGGACATCCAGCTCTCAGCATTGATTAACCCCGTGCTCCACTGAGGCCTCATCTTTTATCTCCATGCAGGTTTTCATGTCTCTCAGAAGGAACAGGAACTGATTGTGGACAATTTGTACTCGCTTTTAACGGCAAGTTTAGTATTTGTACTGAATGGTATACACCATAAAAAAGCTGCTGTCAAAAAATTACATTTAAAAAATTAAAATTACAAGACGTTTTGACTTTAATTCAACAAGCAACACACTCGGAGAGCTAAAACTCTGACTTGCCCTTATCGTAAGCCTAACATCTTTAGACACAAAGGTCAGCTGAAAAACAGTGTGCTTCAATGCACAGTCCAATACACGCAAAGCACTACCCTGAAAGCCTTTAAACAAACCACGCTGAATGCTGACATAAGCAAATGATGAACAAGAGAGTGACATATACACCACAAAGAAAAATGGCAGGACACAAAGCATTTTCAGTCAGTTGCATCATAAAAATCGCACAACATTTATAACCCAATAAGCCCAGATACTGTATATTTTGAATGATTATGTTATAAACTCTGAAACATTATTCAAGACAGCGCTGTTGATTTCCACATGTCTAGGCAAAGGTTGTTAAAATAGTAATAAATGAACAGAAACAGACTAAAACACAGGTTTGTACTAAATCCCTTTCAGTAAATTTGTAGTCAACTATTACATTTTGAGAAGGTATTGTATATGGCACTTTTCACCAATATGTACACACTGCAATGTCCCATGATATTTAATAAAAAAACAAAAAAAAAACTTAAAAAGGGCACAAATACATGGATTTGATTTTTGTGACCTATTAGATGTCTTTGTAAACTACTATCCAATTTAATTTACCTTAAAATTAATTAACCATTAAAAATATTACATTTCTCCACTTAAAATCATGACTTTGGCTTGATCCATCTTAAAGCAACAGATTAAATTTGTACTCATTTTAAAACCCAGTTACCTACTATTATTATTGTTATTACTATTATTATTATTGTTGTTGGCGCTGTTTATAAGATATAAAAATAATACTTATTATTAATATTATCATTGTCTTATTTTTATCATAATACATGGACAAAATATTAGTAAAATTACTATTATTTAAATAATATTAATCCCCACAAATAAAGGTTTTAAACAGAATTTAGATAAGTATTTTAAAAAATGTTTTTTTTTACAAAAATTACAAATACAATAAAAAAACAATTCAGCTCCTATGTTATTCAATTTGACCTCCCGAGGTTGATTTAACTTCCATTTGCTGAAATAAAAGAAGAAAATGTTTTGTTTAACCATTCTGTACTATATTTATGGTAAGTGCCATATACTAGAAGGCCTTCACACGGGTTGTGAAGTCATGGAAATTACACTTCATTATTACCTGCAACCACAGATAATTGCAGCACTTTCAGATAGAACATAACAGTGTAAGCATTACTTAAACATAGTCAGAATGCATGTGTCAAGCCTTGAAATTCATGGTTTACATACATTTTACAAGGCTGTTAAATGCTGGAATCTGAACGTTGTAAGGTGTGCAATTATTTTCAGGGAAATGCACAGCTAAAGTAGTTCCAGGCAGGTCTTGCCCGTATTACATGGCCATATCACTTCGCCAAATGATTTCAGTTATTTCAAAGGTTACAGCTTACAACAGCAAAAGAACCAAAACCCACAATGACACTGACCATCAAATAAATATAGTAAACAATAGAATAAAAATGACAAATTATTTCCATGTTTTCACAACAAAATTACGTTTTATTATGTACAGAAAGCACATACTCTCTTTCTCCCTCTATCTCTCCCATACAATCTCCCATGTTTGTACTATGCGTGTGCGTACACACACATGGTATAAACACACACGCACAGAAATGTGTTGTCAGTGCTGCTCTGATGATATTATCAGTAAATAAAATGTGACCCTGGACCACAAAACCAGTCTTAAGTCGCTGGGTTATATTTGTAGCAATAGCCAGAAATACATTGTATGGGTCAAAATTATAGATTTTTCTTTTATGCCAAAAATCATTAGGATAATAAGTAAAGATCATGTTCCATGAAGATATTTTGTAAATTTCCTACTGTAAATATATTAAAACTTAATTTTTGATTAGTAATATGCATTGCTAAGAACTTCATTTGGACAACTTTAAAGGCGATTTTCTCAATATTTAGATTTTTTTGCACCCTCAGATTCCGTATTTTCAAATAGTCGTATCTCGGCCAAATATTGTCCTATCCTAACAAACCATACATCAATGGAGCTTATTTATTCAGCTTTAAAGATGATGTATAAATCACAATTTCGAAAAATTTACCGTTATGACTGGTTTTGTGGTTTCAGGGTCACAAATAATTTATGCTACATGTTATTTCTCACTATCTAGGTAGGTAATAACGGCACTGTTCTTGAAGCATATAAACTAAAAAAGTCACTATTAGTAAAAATGCTGCTGCCGAACTCTGTTGAGAAACAAACCGACTCAGGTGATTCACACATGCTTAATCTCTCTCTCTCTCTCATAACTCCATTAATAACTGCATTAGTCTGCTATAAATGGTTGAAGCATCCGTTACTATGTCTAAAATGTTGTTTTGGAATTAGCAACGGAAGCGTGGGATGAGATGCGTAAGAAATTAATCCTACACAAGAACGTTTAAGGACAAAAACTGCCAAATGTCTTGAAATACAACATCTGAACAATGTCTTGAGGTGTGGTAATGGTAGTATAAGTGGAATAATTGACTCCAGTCCATTGAATTATTAGAAAATAATGCACACCTGAGGTGTAATGGTCACGACACCTCGGGTGTGCATTATATTCTAATAATTCAATGGCCCATCGGCAACAATTCCTTACATACACTGAAAAAAATAAATCAGTAAAATAACAGAAAAAGTACTGGCAGCTCATTACACACGACATTATCCATACATTTTATGGACATTTCTGTTAACTCTAAAACACAATGCAATGAAGTGTTAAATTCAAAATACTGGTAAAACCCTTTAACAAATTACACAGTATATTGTGCCCTATTTTTACAGATTTTTTAAAACACTGTATAACAAATTGAATATTAGAGTGGATCGTGACACATGGAGGTTTTTCACAGAAAGGAGAAAGATCAAAGAGCTGATACAAGTCTGGCTTAGTAGAATAATCAATAACAATCATCATCATTTGAATAACTATTCATCCAGCTCTAGATACAAGTCAGTTGCTAGTGAAACTTCTGCATCTCAGCAGCTGCAGTGTCTATCACAGCAAGCAAAAATGGCATGAAAATATCTCACTACACAATAAAAACATCCTATCATCATCATCTGCATTCGTAGCTAAACAAAAATGTCAGTGAAGTAATATCCATGTTTTGTGAGATACAGAATGAGGAAGCAATCCAAACAAATCCTCAATAATCCACTACTGGACATGACAGAAAACAAAAGCTGTGGATTACTGGCCTGGCCTTGCATGATCACTTACCCTTCTTCAGAAGTATGAGATATATTTTTAAGGCTAAAGCTTTTGATTTAATATCTAGGGACTGTAACATAACCCTGCAGCCCAAGGGCAAGAGGCACATCTATAGCATCTGTCAGTGTGCAAATAAAATATGCAGATATTGTATGTGTGTGGTTTTCCTCTGCATGGACAAATACCAATCTGATTTGGTTTCCTTATAGCTCGACTAAAGTCTCTTTACGTCCAGTGCTGCGGTGAAACAAATTGAAATACATCCTGTGTCACAGGAACAAATAAGGTAGCAGACAACCTACCTGCAGCAATGTGCTGCTGAGATTGGATTAGAGAGCTGTACCTGATAAAGTCAGTTCAGGAGACAAGCTCCAGCACCCTTCTTTACTGCCATGCCGAATAACACGGTTCATCTAGGGACTATCCAGACCCCACATCCAAAGTGCATTCTCACTGCCATATATAATTACATCCAGACATATACAATACCCTGTGCCACGGTGATTGTGTCATATGCCTGATATTCTAGAACCATTTCCAATGTGATGACATTGAAGAAGCCCAAGTGATCTATTGTACTGTTGGGCTGGGTATCCATAATGATATCCTCATTTTGATTCAGTCTTGCTAAAACATTTAAACATATTTTTAGATGAAAATAATAATGAAATAAAACAAAAATATCAGATGAAATTTTTTTTTAAATGCAAATTAGAAATGTTGCCTTGGCAAATAACTAAAATAAAATGTGTTAGTCTGCTGTCACTAAGGCCTGAACGCATCTAATATACAGGCACGCATCTGTTTTTCTCTTAGCTGTTTACTTAAATAGTTGGTTATGTCTAAAGTGAATGTAAACCTTTTGTGTTTTTGACAATATCAGATGCAAAAGATAACTTAGTCTAGTGTTGGGCGATATGCTCCAAAGTCACATTGTCCTATCATCAGCCTGTGAGATCACTGATACACGATATTATTGTGCTAATTTATTTAATCATTTAATTTCATTGCCAGAGAGTGAACCAACTCCAGGGTAAGGCTTAAAAGCAGCCTAATGTTAGTTTAATTTATTAACTAAATATATAAAATATTTTTAATATAAATGAATTTGTATTTAACATGAAAATTATTTAATAGAAAAATTGTAAGTTACTAATCACAATGCTTACATTTCCTCAAACAGCAGCTACAGAAAACGAGCAAAGAACATTTACATTATCAAAGAACATCATCACGGACTTCAGTCTAGCATGAGTTTATGCACTTTAAAATAAACCCTCCCATTATAATCAGTGAAGCTATCTCTTCTACTTACTTTGCACGTACATCTGCACTTGTTTATGATGACAGAATTCGCAAGAGAGCAGAAATTCAGTCAGCAAGCGCGCACTCAACAAAACTCCAGCATTGACTAATCTGAACGCCTCTGATTGGTCATTGCATTCATAAAGTCAACGGAATCATGTGTGATTGGTTATAACTCGCAACAATGTAAAAACACGTAAAAAGAAATGATGGGACAAATAATCCCTAATATTAATTAGATGATATTACTAGCCTGATAGTATTACTAGCCCCAGGCGATATCTCTGACAATCGTCGATAAACAATACTATTGTTTATCGGCACAACCCTAATTTAGTCCAGTAATCAGGCAATGTTTAACATGCTTCCTAATGAATCAAATCACACCAGTAATGCCGATCATTGCTCAAATAAAGATTACTCGATGTATACTGCTGATTATCTACAAAGAACCTGATTCTTTACCCAGGCCAGAACCGTCTTATGATGTGCAGAAATCTGAGGCTGAAGCTGAGGCTATTCATTATTTATTTAACATTGCTGGCATCCGGCACTGTAAAAAATGTTTTGTCAGGCTACCTAAAAATGTGCTTCATGTGGTAACGTCTAAATCATTCTGACAACATCCAGGTACACCTACGAACGTCCTTTCGTAGGGTCAGATCTGCTGGAAATTGCTCCCTAAGTAACAACAACAGTTTCACTTTTTAGTGTGCCATTAAAACCAAACCAGACCAGTCAAGGATGAGATTGGCAGACTTTAAAGTAGTTCATCCAAAAATGAAATTGATATTCAATTATGAATTACTCGGCTTAATGTGGTTTCAGACTCTCATTTTGATACTATCTTCATTAGACACAAAAATAGCTTTTAAAGGTAGAGATCATGTGCTGCTGTCTAGATCCAAAAAGGAACTATAAAGTACTATGAAGCTCTATAAAGTCTGTACGACTCAATATTCCATATCTTCTGAGACGGATTAACAAAACTACTAACCGAATCAACTTTTTAATTTTCTAGTATGAATAAGTTAGCATAAATTAAAACTAAGTTAGGAATTTATCATTTTTTATGAATGTTTTCTTTTTCCTTATTATTATCATCTTTATTCAAACTTAAAGGGATAGTTTACCCAAGAATTCTGTCATTGATTACTCAACCTCATGTCTTTCCAAACCCGTAAGACCTTCGTTCATATTCAGTACAGAAATTAATATATTTTTCATGAAATCTGAGAGCTTTCTGACCCTCCATAGACAGCAAGGGTACTACCATGGTCAAGGCACAGAAATGTAGTGAGGACATTGTTTCGCTTGAACAATGTCTTGCAGGTTTGGAACGACATGAGGGTGAGTAATTAATGACAGAATTTTCATTTTTGGGTGAACTATCACTTTTAGTTTTAACAAGAATTCCTGAAAATAATATATATAAAAAAATGCAAAACCAAGTGCTGAACTTCCATCATGCCAGTTAATCAAAATTATAACAATATTTTCTGTCATCAAGAATTTTTATTTTTATTTTAGTGACATTCTTATGAACTTATTAGAATTTAATTTAAGACATTTCTTAACTATTTCTTTCAGAAGATTTTTGTGCAATAAGCCCCTAAAGCCACACAATGCAAACTTTATATACATTGTCTTTATATACACTTTTGATCTTTAACCGCAGCTCTCAAATAGGACGCCTATGGTAGAATTTCTATGGTAGAACTATCAGAATTTTGAAGTTATTGACATCCAAAATGCATCATGGGGCCATACACTTTTTGTCCTTTTTGGAATTTGACAGCCTGTTGATCTTAAAAAGAAAACCCTCAAAAATAACAGAATATGGGTTTGGAATATCACAAGGGTGAACAAATAACACAGTATTCAAATACTCAGTAATCAGCATTGAATAAGAAACAAAACTCACCTCTACACACAGTCCCGTTGTCCACAGACTCATACCCGGCCTTGCACACACAGCGCCCGATAGGTACCAGCCACTCCCCATCTCCATTGCAGTACAGTTTAATGGGAACATCCACTTCCTCTCCATTAGGTACACAACTGCCCCGGGCAGACACCAGAGAGGTACTCTCCGCACCTGACAAGGTCTCCTCAAAGATGGCCCCATTCTGAATAACTCGGGGGCATTTGCGATAGAAAACCTTCACGGCGATGAGCGACATGCATGCTCCGTAATCCTGGAAGGCCAAGTAGAAGCCTTTATGGGACACTGGCCCGAAGCTGCGTACTTCCGTGTTGATCTTCATCACACGGCCGCCCAGGTCCACCTGGGAGAAACTCTCATCGGCCGCAATGGTATCCACCTTGATCCAAGGGTTCTCCATCCAGGCGGGATACACCTTGGTGGCTATGTCCTTGTCAGACTCGAAGTAGTACAGATTAAAAGTCTCCTTGCAAGAGCCAGTGACGTTCGGGATGCTGCTGCAGTCTCGCACGGAGAACTTCATCTCCACGTGGATCCGTTGGGCTCCACGCCGCTGGATGTATTTGGTGCGCACCCAGTTGTTCTGGTTGGCGTTGAAGACGTTGCACACCTGGTAGGTGCGGATGGTGTTCATCTTCTCGTCGTAGCCACTCACCTCTTCCCACTGGGACCGAAGCACATATAATAACATTTGAATAAGCAACGTGTGCTTATAATAGTAAAAACTTGTTTTTCATGCTATTTCCATATTTATGGGACATTCGTTCGTGGTTTCGCACCATTACAGACACATTATGACATCTAAGGTAAAAATGTGCAGAAATGAGATAAACGGCATGGATTGCATTAAAAATAATCTAATTTGGAATTCATTCAACTTCTATTTCTGCACCACATGAGTCACGCTGAATTTGTGTGCTGAATTATTCATTTATGCTAGGTCTGATCATCTAAATTATTTCAATGAGGCTCACCCCCAGTGATGGATATATTGTCCAGCCAAGCTCTGCCGTTGCCGTCGTGGAGTCCATCAACACATCTGAAAAGAGATGCATGTCAAAAACCTGTAAGTTTAAAATGCTGCCGCTAAGAGCCTTTTACTGCACGTTTGAGCATTTGTGAGGTCATTGTTCTTCAAGTCTCTTATCAGTAATTATGATGCATAATGGATAGCTTTTCTGAATGTTAAACGAAGGATGACTCACACCGAGATGCAGAAAAACAGTTGCCCATTTCACAGCGGTAATAGCTCACTATTTTTGACTCTTATTGTTAATCAAATGTTACAAATGGCCATTACTAGATTGGAAGTGTCATCCATCACAGGTGACAGATCACACCATGTTCTAACATCTGCTTCCCTTCACATCTAGTGCGTAATTGGCCCGGATGACAGAGGGTGCCTTTCTATTCAATATGGCAAATTGGACAAAATAGTTCAGAAACATGTCTCTGATCTGACATTTTCAATTATTTAGCCAGGTACAACTGGTTTCTGCATACAGCCAGAATCAGCATAATGAGACTCTAGAGAGGGTTTTAGTGCAAAAGATTTGTTGTAGTGCTTTGAAGCTGGCCTAAGGAAACAAAATACAAATGAACAAATTAGGAATGCATTGATATTAAAAGTCTGGCTGAAACCACAAAGCAGATTATTTTTTCACCTTGCGGCCAATATAAAATTCTAAAAGAGTTTGTCAAAATAAATAAATATGAAAACCTAAGTGCATTTAGGCATCTTAACATTATAATGTACAGTATGAAATCTATTAATTTTAAAATGGGCAGATTACATTTAAGTGTTATTTAATTATGAGTGTTTTTTAAAGATTAACTTTATCTTTTTATCTTAGTCTAAACATAAAAATAAGGGAACTGAAAATACACAATTAAATATCCAAAGTCAACCAATATATTTCCCAATATTAATGGAAAAATAATAAATAACTAAAAACGTATTTCTTGAAAAGCAAAGTTTTCTCAATGTTTATGTATTTTATCCCAAAGATTTAAAATGATAGTGCTCCCAAAAAAAAAAATTACCCTATGATTTACTTTACTTTAGTCTTTTTTCAGACTAATGCAATCAGAGTTATATTTAAAAACATCCTGTCTTTTCCAATAGTCCAAAAGAAGTCCAATAAAGTGCCTCACACAGTTCCGGAGGTGTGAATAAAGGCCTCCTGTAGTGAATCAATGCGTTTTTGTAAGAAAAATATCCGTAGTTAAAATTTTATAAATAGTAATAACTTCTGCTAACTGACATACGCACATTCACAAGAGAACGCCATTCCAGGCGGATGACGTAGGATGTGGGCGTAGTCACAAAATAACACCCACCCACTGCCATTATAAAGCTTGGACGAGCTTTAAAATATAACTAATTGGATTCGTCTGAAAGAAGAAAGTCATATAGCTGCACCTAAGATGTCTTGCAGGTGAGTAAATTATGAGCTAATTTTCATTTTGGGTGAACTATCCCTTTAATAGATTTACAAAAAAATTCTCATTACAAATTTGGAAAGATGGTTGATGTGTGTTGCGTTTTCATATGCACATTATATGCATCCCAAACTCACAGATGGGGGTTCATGTTGAGCGGCATTTACTTTGAACTGAGCCATTCCGAGACACTGAAAACAGTGAATCATGAGCTGCTTGTGTGCAAAAGAACACAGCGCCACACTGAGCTATGCAACTCGCAGTGTATCAGATATTTAATTACATCACAGCCTTTGTGATTTGATAAGCCATAATGGTTTTTCACGACCATAATTTGTTAAAATTCATAAAAAGTAAACATTAGGCACTTGCCAATGACTGCGATTTTTAATCAGATTCAGCACTTTATGAATGAACATTTTGGACTGTGACTGAGATGTTAAGGGTGTCCGGTATTTGTTTAATAATTGTTTAAGGCCAATTCAAAAATCCTGCCACGTAAATATGAAATAAATACATACTATATGCTAGTTGGAGGCTGGTTGTGGGACATTCTCATTCCTGAAGGACAAAAAAAAATTGATGCAGTGGCAGTGCAGGATGATTCTTCAGTATTTCTGGTCAGTTTTCCCAGAAAATTTAAATCTGTATATCTACTAAATTTTTTTATTTTTTTCCAGTGTTAAGGAGCACTCTTATAGACAGCCTCAAAGTGAACAAACTCCAAATAAAAGTCACAAAACTTCCAAAATTTAGATTTTTATATGGTCTTAATCTGAAAATCCCATAAACCAATAGCGTGAAACATTCAGAATGGAGATGGGAAACTTTTTTCCCAAAATATTTAGAAAAATTAGAGTACTACCATCTGTCCAAAGCTGTAGTACAGTGTATAGCTGTTTATTTTCATGTATATAAGAAACGTGACTGAGCATTTTTCATGTCTTGAGGGATGATCACATATGGGGTCCTGCCAGGGCATATGGGCCTCAGTCAAGGCAACATAAACACATCCAGTGTGACACACAGACTCCCCGTGGCATTTATGAATCGGGACAGGTGGCAAGAGGACTTCCTGAGATCAAAGCCAGAAGCCCCGTGACACAACATCCTGGGATCCCTGTAAACACTGGCTCGATACAGCCTCAGCCATTAAGTCTCTCATTCATATTTCAGCAGCTTCTGCAGCTCAGGGGCAACCAAAGATATTTCTCTCAGGAACAGCACCATCGCTGTGTTTAGTGCTGTGAATGTGAGAATATGATGAGGCCGGGAGGAAAATACAAGAGGAAACAAACAATCCTCTTAGACTTCATAAGCTTTTGGGTGAACTATCCCTTTAATAGATTTACAAAAAAATTCTCATTACAAATTTGGAAAGATGGTTGATGTGTGTTGCGTTTTCATATGCACATTATATGCATCCCAAACTCACAGATGGGGGTTCATGTTGAGCGGCATTTACTTTGAACTGAGCCATTCCGAGACACTGAAAACAGTGAATCATGAGCTGCTTGTGTGCAAAAGAACACAGCGCCACACTGAGCTATGCAACTCGCAGTGTATCAGATATTTAATTACATCACAGCCTTTGTGATTTGATAAGCCATAATGGTTTTTCACGACCATAATTTGTTAAAATTCATAAAAAGTAAACATTAGGCACTTGCCAATGACTGCGATTTTTAATCAGATTCAGCACTTTATGAATGAACATTTTGGACTGTGACTGAGATGTTAAGGGTGTCCGGTATTTGTTTAATAATTGTTTAAGGCCAATTCAAAAATCCTGCCACGTAAATATGAAATAAATACATACTATATGCTAGTTGGAGGCTGGTTGTGGGACATTCTCATTCCTGAAGGACAAAAAAAAATTTATGCAGTGGCAGTGCAGGATGATTCTTCAGTATTTCTGGTCAGTTTTTCCAGAAAATTTAAATCTGTATATCTACTAAATTTTTTTATTTTTTTCCAGTGTTAAGGAGCACTCTTATAGACAGCCTCAAAGTGAACAAACTCCAAATAAAAGTCACAAAACTTCCCAAATTTAGATTTTTATATGGTCTTAATCTGAAAATCCCATAAACCAATAGTGTGAAACATTCAGAATGGAGATGGGAAACTTTTTTCCCCAAATATTTAGAAAAATTTGAGTACTACCATCTGTCCAAAGCTGTAGTACAGTGTATAGCTGTTTATTTTCATGTATATAAGAAACGTGACTGAGCATTTTTCATGTCTTGAGGGATGATCACATATGGGGTCCTGCCAGGGCATATGGGCCTCAGTCAAAGCAACATAAACACATCCAGTGTGACACACAGACTCCCCGTGGCATTTATGAATCGGGACATGTGGCAAGAGGACTTTTGAAAGAGAAAGTTGTAGCATTTCCCACTACTTGGTGCACTGTTTAATCAAACCCCCTCTCCATCTGTCCAGGCATTCATGCAACCTCTCTCTCTCTATTTTAATGAAAAGTAGGGCAGCGGGAGCCCAAGTCCAGTACATATAATCCTTACAGGCTGCGCTACACTCTGTATGCCACACTGGATTAATCCCACGGGAAACATGGCGAGTCTTCACTGGATTTTAGGTCAGCGTGCCAAGGCACAACTTTCAGTCCCACATTTTTTTTATTTATTCATTTCATCGCCCAGTTTGCACATGCTGAGCCTTGCCGATGCGGTGAACACAAGCACGCACCCCAAATCCACAGAACCTCATCATCCTCATACCAAATCACTCTCTTTGGGACATCATGTTATCATGCTGTGTGTAATTTTATCTGTATCATAGCATGGCATTTAAATGCAGATGAATAAATCTCAAAATACCAATATAATGGCACAACATCATAGCAAGCAGGGAGGATTAAGGAACGTTGATTTTTCTGTCAAATGCACTAACGTGATAAACATAGAATCCTTCCTCTTGATGTGACGAGTGAGAAAATATCAACAGTGAAACTTTAAGTGGAGAAACTGGTAAACACTATTGGTAACAAATCTAAACTGGCTCTGTAAACACCACTTTGTGGCTGAGAAGCTGAATACTTGAAGTCTAATTTGCTCTTGTGATAGTGCTCTTGAGAATCTACTGTATGAGCTACACTTAATGGTTTTTTATGGCCGCACTGCTCCTTTCCATGCTACGGGACATATGAGATTGATGAGACACATCTAGAACTTAATTATATGCAGGGATTCAGGCTGCAACTAAAAAAGACAACTAAAAAAGACGTGGAAATTAGGGGTGTAACGATACACGTATTCGTATTGAACCATTCGGTATGAGGCTTTTGGTTCGGTGCACATTACAAACCGATCGATTCGATTCGTTGGACTAATCCTATTACGTTTGGACAATAAAACAGCTTAAAGTGTGTGAAATATGATGTTCTCAGTGCCACTGCGCTCAACAAGGCAGCCCAAACGACGTAACAGGCAACGTGCGGTCTTCCCAGTGGCATAGCGACTCCCCTTGTTGGGGTGCGTCGAAAGACGATGATCTTGTATCGACGATAGTCAGCGATTTTGTCAAAAATATAAATTGTTGGCAATATTAAGATATCTGGCATTTCCAATTAATGTAGGCCTGTTACATTCTTATTTTTATTAGGTCTATTATCTGCGCTACACTCTGTATGCCACACTGGATTAATCCCACGGGAAACATGGCGAGTCTTCACTGGATTTTAGGTCAGCGTGCCAAGGCACAACTTTCAGTCCCACATTTTTTTTATTTATTCATTTCATCGCCCAGTTTGCACATGCTGAGCCTTGCCGATGCGGTGAACACAAGCACGCACCCCAAATCCACAGAACCTCATCATCCTCATACCAAATCACTCTCTTTGGGACATCATGTTATCATGCTGTGTGTAATTTTATCTGTATCATAGCATGGCATTTAAATGCAGATGAATAAATCTCAAAATACCAATATAATGGCACAACATCATAGCAAGCAGGGAGGATTAAGGAACGTTGATTTTTCTGTCAAATGCACTAACGTGATAAACATAGAATCCTTCCTCTTGATGTGACGAGTGAGAAAATATCAACAGTGAAACTTTAAGTGGAGAAACTGGTAAACACTATTGGTAACAAATCTAAACTGGCTCTGTAAACACCACTTTGTGGCTGAGAAGCTGAATACTTGAAGTCTAATTTGCTCTTGTGATAGTGCTCTTGAGAATCTACTGTATGAGCTACACTTAATGGTTTTTTATGGCCGCACTGCTCCTTTCCATGCTACGGGACATATGAGATTGATGAGACACATCTAGAACTTAATTATATGCAGGGATTCAGGCTGCAACTAAAAAAGACAACTAAAAAAGACATGGAAATTAGGGGTGTAACGATACACGTATTCGTATTGAACCATTCGGTATGAGGCTTTTGGTTCGGTGCACATTACAAACCGATCGATTCGATTCGTTGGACTAATCCTATTACGTTTGGAAAATAAAACAGCTTAAAGTGTGTGAAATATGATGTTCTCAGTGCCACTGCGCTCAACAAGGCAGCCCAAACGACGTAACAGGCAACGTGCGGTCTTCCCAGTGGCATAGCGACTCCCCTTGTTGGGGTGCGTCGAAAGACGATGATCTTGTATCGACGATAGTCAGCGATTTTGTCAAAAATATAAATTGTTGGCAATATTAAGATATCTGGCATTTCCAATTAATGTAGGCCTGTTACATTCTTATTTTTATTAGGTCTATTATTATTATTATTACTACTATTATGAAGTTACTTTTATTAGGCCTATTAAATTAAAATTACAATTAATTTGCCCCGCAATAATTACCAAATAACTGACGTGCTGCCAGGATAACAAAAGATTAGGCTATATATTTACTCCTCAATTAAAATGTCTTTAAAAAGGTATTTTAATACAGGTCTATTATACAATGATTTATAGGCCTACAATTAAAATATTAACACTGCAGTCATCAATAAAAATCAATGAAATAATAAGTTTTTATTTCAAGCACCGACTTTCAAAAACAACCTGTTTAACATGAAATATGTTTCTTCTAATTTTTTTTCCCACTATGTAATATTAGAAATATTAAGGGAATAAACTAAAACCGTTAGCTATATACCGTTATCAGCATTTGTTGAAGTAGATTCGTCTCTCGTCGTCTCTGAGAGAATATGCGGCATCAGATGCCGAAAGCTCCGTCATTACGTTTTTGCTTTCACATTCTGTATTGTGAATTGACTGAGACTAAGACATTCACCGGCATAACTCTAGCGCAAAGTTTGCACGTTGCTTGTGTGTGATATAAATTGGCTCGCCATCATGGTTTAAAACAGAAATATTTCCAACATTGCGACGTAACCAATTACCCCCGTACTGAACGTACCGAACCGAACCGTGACACCACTGTGTCGTATTGAACCGAACCGTGAATTTTGTGAACCGTTACACCCCTAGTGGAAATAATAATAATAAAAAAATTAGGCAGGAAGACTTTGTGTGCGTCAGAATGTGGTTTCAAGTCACTTTCAAATGCATCGTTCACACAGAAATCATTTCAAACCAAACAGCTTTCTGTTGGTCAACATCAGAATAAGAATGAGCTTTATTGCCAGGTATGTTTACACATACGAGGAATTTGTTTTCATGACAGAAGCTTCCACAGTGTAACAGAATGACAGTGACAGAACAAACAAAAAAACACAGATAATAAAAAAAAATTTTGTTTTTAAATAGAACAAGTAAATAAGGAATAAAAATTTACAAATCGACAATTGTATGTACAGGTATATAACAATAGACAGTTGTATGTACAGGTATATTATGTGCAAATTGAAATGTAGACTGAGTATGTGTGTTAGATAAATAAGTGTATGAGTGTATAAATAGTGTGTGTTCCACAGTTATTGTCAAGTGTTCATGAGATGGATTGCCTGAGGGAAGAAACGGATTCTGTGTCTGGTCGTTCTGGTGCTCAGTGCTCTGTAGCATGTAACATGGCGAATTCGCATGACAATCTTGAACCTGATGCAGAATCTGCGAGGGAAAATCTTTTGACCTCACAGGAAACTCCAGATTGTGAAGGTTCTTATAGAAATGAGTGGATTTTGCCTGTGAAAATTCCACTGAACAATTGTAAATGTGACCACACATTTAGAAGTTTGAATCACTCAGCCAATGAATCAAACAAATTTCTCACTGAATCAAGAATCATTTTTTGTTTATCTCCAATTTAAAATGAACCAGGAACCGTGAATGTGATGTAGACTATATTTGAGATAGATGTAGACATCAGTGTACTTACTAAAGTCTAAATAAACACATTTAATGTAAATGCTGTGAATTTTAATTTGTCCATGAATCAGGATTTTATGAATCATCATTCTAATACAACACATTGTGAACGTGTGAACATGCTCAGAATTCTGCATCCAAAAACTGGACAGAGTGCATTGATCCTCTGTGCTCCAGATCTGTCAGTCAACCTGTGGGTGGGATGCTAAAACATTCACTAGACCACGGGGACTGCCGCAGTGTGTCTGAGTGTGTAAATTCACAATCCATCTTCAAAAGAACAATAGTACCAGTCTGCAACTGATGACAAGTCTGACATATAGAAAGAAGGAAATGGTTTTGTAGTTTCACAGTAAACTTAAAGCGACAGCTCAGCCAAAAATAAACTCTCTGTCATCATACACTCACCCTCATGTGGTTTCTTCTGTGGAATATAAAAGAATATTTTCTTACTGTTATTTTAGCATTATTTTATTCTTTACATTTTCAGTTTTTATTTAAATTTATGTTTTACTAATATTGTTTGTGTATATGTGCTTTTGTGATTTCTTTTAGTTTTTTTTATATTTCTATATAGCTTATTGCTATTTTTATTTCAGTTTTAATTTTAGAAATGTTAGTACTTCTATATTTTAATTAGTTGATCATTAATGATAATGCAACAATTCTGAATTTTTATCTAATATTTGTTCTATTTTGCTATTTTTATTTTTTTATCCAGTATTACTGCAATATTGAACTATTCTCTTCAACTTTGGAGAGAAGCTATATAATATCATCCTGCCCTGTGTGCTGCTTATTTCCTTGTCCTAAAAACATTCATAATACAGATGGATTGCTACTTTAAACTCTTCACACTGACCACTATACCCTGCTTATGCTCTCCATTTTAAAAAAGTCTGCCCACGTATGTGTGGTGGTTAGAGAGATATTACTCCTTGATAACAGCTGACACTTTGACATTTTGTAAAATGAGATTCTGAGTGTTTACAAACCAAATTTGTTTTGTACCCTCATCTCTGCACTCAAAAATAGCATGAATCTAAATCAATATGACGGCGCTCATCAAACTGGCTAATAATTAACATTAAGAGGACAATCCATTTCACCTCATTTTATTCAAAATGATCACTCAACAAGACAGAGAGACAGATGGATAATTAAATTGTCAAGCAGATGGCAAGTCCCTCTTGGATACCTGATAATTTCACCATTTTGACCCCCTCTCAAGCCTGTGGACAAAATCTTGTCATTTCATCAGAGGAATATGGAATCCAGTTCCCCATACTCTCAGTTTCCCATCACCCATAAATTCATTGATTCAGAGACAGTTTGTTACGTCTGTTTCTCTGCAAAGCTGACAGGCCGCAAGAGCCAGCGCTGTCTGATGTGACTGAAATTGGTCAAAGGCTCGGAAAAATGTCACAGATGCCAGAGGCAGGTCTTGGTCCTAATAAAGAGGGATGGGGGAGTGCAGCTAGGACAACCCTCTCCATTGCGAGTAAATCACTCGCATATGCGACTAAATCTTCACTCTGGGCGACTAAATGACATCTAATATTAGCCAATAGCTAATAAATTAGCTGTGTGAGTTGGAGGCTAAGTATAAGTTTAGCTCCGATATATTTTCACTCACAGAACACTCTCTGGCTGAGCGCATCAGTTTCACTCTTCGCCAAGCGATCTGTGCTGTTTTTCAGTTCATCTGAATGGATGTGCAACGCACCTGTATTTATCGTACCGTAAACTCTAGTGTGAAGGCGCACGACGAGACGAGAGGGAGAGAGAGAATTAACGCGCTACCTATGCGCGCTACATGCAAACAATATACTTTGTTGTATTTTGCTGTCAAAATAATGGAGTTCCTTTGGAATTCTTCAGCTTTTAAGATCTACCGCTTTCTCCGGTAGTAGGCGGAACTAATGCGCAAACGGCAATCTCATTGGCTGGTGCTCACCTATTATCGTCCCTGTTTTGATTTCAGCAAATCAGTTCGAGCGAACGCACACAACCTGATTAATATTCATGAATCCAGTAGCTCATTAATCCTTGGTGCGTTTTATATTGTTGTTATTAGTAGAATTAGTATCATTGTTATCTTATCAGTATTTTTTGTTAGGTTTTCCCCAATTTTTTTTTTTTTTACAGATACACTGAATGACCAAAAAAGCACCACCACCAGTCCGAAGTTCAGTTA
>NW_015505316.1:2170317-2176462 GCF_001515645.1 Sinocyclocheilus grahami | reverse complement strand
TGCGAGTAAATCACTCGCATATGCGACTAAATCTTCACTCTGGGCGACTAAATGACATCTAATATTAGCCAATAGCTAATAAATTAGCTGTGTGAGTTGGAGGCTAAGTATAAGTTTAGCTCCGATATATTTTCACTCACAGAACACTCTCTGGCTGAGCGCATCAGTTTCACTCTTCGCCAAGCGATCTGTGCTGTTTTTCAGTTCATCTGAATGGATGTGCAACGCACCTGTATTTATCGTACCGTAAACTCTAGTGTGAAGGCGCACGACGAGACGAGAGGGAGAGAGAGAATTAACGCGCTACCTATGCGCGCTACATGCAAACAATATATGTTGTTGTATTTTGCGGTCAAAATAACGGAGTTCCTTTGGAATTCTTCAGCTTTTAAGAACTACCGCTTTCTCTGGTAGTGGGCGGAACTAATGCGCAAATGGCAATCTCATTGGCTGGTGCTCACCTATTATCGTCCCTGTTTTGATTTCAGCAAATCAGTTCGAGCAAACGCACACAACCTGATTAATATTCATGAATCCAGTAGCTCATTAATCCTTGGTGCGTTTTATATTGTTGTTATTAGTAGAATTAGTATCATTGTTATCTTATCAGTATTTTTTGTTAGGTTTTCCCCAATTTTTTTTTTTTTTACAGATACACTGAATGACCAAAAAAGCACCACCACCAGTCCGAAGTTCAGTTACTAATTACTAATATGCATTCATACATGGTTATCAAGTTTTAATTCTAATTACTAAAGTTCTATCATTAAATAATATTGATTATCGTATTATAATGCTTGACTGACTGATGTTAAGAGTGTACTTTCAGATATTTATAAAACTGTGCCATTTTACAAACAAACACATATACATATATATATATATATATATATATATCAGTTTGGCAAGTAAACTAAAAAATTTACTAGCCAATGGCGATTAAATTGCCAAAATGTTCGTATAGGGCTGTAGGATTGAGGTCTGCATGACACACATCGCACAGACCCTGGATAAATGGCTGCTGTTTTTGTATGGGGAAAAAAAAGTTGTTGGTGGTTGCATACTCTGATTAAGGTCAGAAACAACTACAGAAGTTAAAAATCTCCCACACGCATAGTCAATGACATACAAGAGGGTCCACAATAAAGAAAAGGAAAGATATTAGAAAAATCCTGGTCATATCATTAGTGTATTCATAATGGTTTCAAATTGCTTTGAAAACTGACAACTAACTAAAAAATCTTGACTAAAAAATGTGATGTATCCATCATATAAAAAGTAACTTCTCCACATGAATACAGGTGAGTATAATTCTTAAAATGCATTTATTTATTTATTTTAAAAAGTTGTTCCCCAAGGTAATAAATAATAATAATTTTTAATTAGCAATACATTTGTAGGGACTCGGGAGTAGGGCTGCAACAAACAGTTATTTTGATAATCGATTAATCTAACGATTATTAGAATGATTCATAAATGATTATTTCGCTGATTAATCAGTAGACATTTATTGATTATTCAGCTTTTGCAATTAGTTAAAATATTGAGTTATACATATTCTAACAAATAAATTAAGGTAATCACTTCAGCTTTTGAAAGTCATATTATGTAATTACAATTATACAATATACATTTATACAAATAAATATATTTGGCACACAAAATGAGATGCCAGAGAAACTCTTATTCACCATTTAATTAGCTATATGAGAAAGTAGCTGAATGACACATCATTCTGCCTAAAATCTCTTTTTGTAAGTCATATGGATAAGAAATAGGGCTGCACGATAAATCGCATCTTGTCAGAAAAGCCGGTTCTGTAATCAGCGGTAAATCTCCATCACCTGCGGGCTTTCACATAGAGCAGCATTAACTACACAGAGCCGTTGTTCACTGGCGAGCTGCGCAAAACCACGTTCATGTTCATGTGATTTTCAAGTTCAAGCCCTATTCATTAGATTAGTCAAAGCGGGGTCTAACTCACACAGACATCCTCACTCACTTGAGGAAATATCCATGTTCTTAGTCACAGCCTAAGTCATGCGTTTCTCGATGCTGTAAACAATTATTTCTCTCCCAAGATCTGTATTCGGCTGAGGTGTGATAAATGAGCTTTTACTGCTCACATCCATCAGACAGAATCAAACAAACACAAATGGATGGTGAAGCATCATGTAGGCCCTGTTTATAGCGAATCACTATAAACTGATGGTTTATCATCAGAATAGCATAATAGACAAAGCAAAACTCTCATCTGACGTTCCACAGAGAAATTTCCATTCAACAGGTAACAATATAAATTAATCACTACACTCCAAAAAAAAGTTCTCTGCTGGCATCTATAGTTCCATGAAGAACCTTTAACATCCTCCATGGATGGCTTTCCATTGCACATTATTTATAGTGGTCAGTGGAAAAAGGTTCTTATTCAAATGTTCTTCACATTAAACAGAAAATGGAACTGTTCACTGAAAGGTTCTTTGGGGAAGCCAAATGGTTCTTCAGTGGCATCACAAACCCCATTTCAGAACATTTATTTTAAGAGTGAATAATGTGAGTGATTAAGAACAAGATGATATCATAGATGAAATCATGCTCAAAAGAAGCGTGTAACCATTGTAATTTTTCTCCTCCCATGTCTTGCTGCAACAGGTCCATCATACCAAGGACCTACTCCAAGATATAAGGTGTATAGGAAGAACTTCTAAAAGCACATTGATTGAGAATCTAATGACTTCTAATGATAATCTCAATTATTTCAAAGCACATCTGCTGTCATAATTATGCTCCTGACTTCACTGTGGAGTTTAGAAAAAGATGAAGGTCCTTGCAGCTCTCCTGAAGGTTTCAGGTGGTGATGAGGTGCTGATGATAATGGCCCATGTGTACTAACAGAAAGACTGGAGCTTGACAGGTAAAATGTAGCCTACTATGGAAAGGACTATATATTTTTAATTTATTTTCAATTACAATACTACTCTTTGGCTTTCAAAACCTAGCTAGACAGCATTCTGGGCACATATTAAGCATCTATTTACATTCTTATAAGTCTATAATACCAGAAAATGCTTTCTAGTAACAAGACGGCTCACTAGATTTAAGCCTATATGTTCTCAAATGTTACTAAAGATCATTCTGCGAGAGAGACTGAGAGACTTGATAATAAGACATCATTTACACCCTTGTGCTGTTCCAAATCTGTACGACTTTCTTTCTTCTGTGAAACACAAAAGGAGATGTAAGGCAGAATGAGCCTCACTCACCATTTACTTTGATGGAAGTGAATGGAATAGACTGCCTAACATCTTCTTTTGTGTTACACAGAAATAAAGTCGTGCAGGTCTGGAACAGCATGAGGGTGAATAAATGATGAAAGAATTACTTTTTTGGTGAACAATCCCTTTAATTTTGCTCTGATTTAACGGTTTATGTTGTGTTGATGTAAATGGAGAATAACAGCTGACCAAAGGAAAGCCATTCTAACTCATTCATACCCACAGACAGTTGCAGTGCATCTGTTTTCGGTGCACTTAAATGGAAACGAAAGCCTTTAACTTGAGATAATATGACATGACTGTAAAACACTAGTATCGGCGACTTTATTTTAAAAAAAGTATCATCTTAATTTAATCAATATCATCAGCATCATGTAGCGTAAAAAGTAACAGACATTTCAAAGCACGCACGCTTGACACAGACACACGCTCTTACCTTCAACAGCCCACACAATCCGTATTATCCATAACAAACGAATTATATCCATAATTGCCGTGAATTTGGGCATCTGACTGTAAAGACCTAGAATATTCATTGAAAACTTGTCCGGCAGGCCATCTGTGAACACACTATGATCACAAGCACTTGAATGAACCCCATCGGACTGGAAGAACTAAAGCAAGTTTGGACGAAACCAATGAAACGCAGACGAGGGGGCGGGAAAGACTGTATGACAAGAGTGATGCTCAACACCGTGATCATCACTAGTGTCTGCAAGATATTATATTATATTATAATTTTCTAAATTCAATTTTAAATATGTTAATTTGCTTTCATTTAGAATTATTAATAAGTTACATGCTATTATATTAATTTACATTATATTATATTATATCACATTAGTGAAATATTTTCTCAATTAAAATTGAAATGTATTGATTTGCATTCATTTAAAATTATTAATATTAAGTTAAATACTATTATATTATATTATATTATATTAATTCAATGAAAGTACATTACATTACATTTGAAATGTATTCATTTACTTTCACTTAAAAAAATTAATATTAATAAATTAAACAATAATACTTCAAATAAACTGCTCTAAAATAAAATTTAAAAATCTTACAACTGGAATAATCATCTAAATTAATTTATTTTAAAAAATGTTAGCATACTAAGATTTAAACCGTATTTCATTTTATTATTATTTAAAATATTTTTATGGATTTTTTTTCTATATGTGTTAGCAACTGGTAGTATTTATAACGTTATCCACACACAAAAGACACTGCGGCATTTAAATTAAAGAAATAATTATTTATTTCGAAATTTGAAATTAGTAGCATGCTTCTATTCATGGATACACAAGCCAAGTAGTTTGCCCGGAGTTCACTTGGTTGATCAAGGGCTCTATAAATTCATATTATGCCAACAGTGCCCCCTGGAGTTTGGGTGAAAAATGTGCTGTCTAGGCGCAGGGGGGTTGAGGGGGTGAACTGATAGAGTAATGCATGTGGTCGTCTATCAAATACTTCTCTAATCCCTTGAGTCACTTGCAATTGAATGTTTTTGAAGATTGCAAAGCTGATAGATCACACAAGGGGCTGGTGCGAAGAAGACAAATGGCCTCGTTTCTCAACACCGCCGCTCGTGACCTTTGACTCCCATGTGAGATCCTCCATTAGTACTTCAGCCCTCATACATGGATAATTGCACTCCCGGTGACTTTACCTAGTGTATCACTGCATTTCAGATATCATTTCAGATCCTGAATAGTGGAGCTGTTAGCATAGTTACAATTACAAATGTTAATTTTTCTTTTAGTACATTCGGTCAAAAACATAAGAGCGAATAAAATGAATAAATAGGCCACAGATTGTAAATCACTGACACGGAAGTCATAAAACAGTATAGTACTGCACATTTGCTTGTACCTAAAAACACACAACTGAAGAGGAAAATCATAATGACTCGTTAAAAACAGAGCATGATTATACACATTTCTGTGAATACAACAGAGCTCTTAGCAAGAGCAAGAGAGGGAAAGACCACAGGAAAGAGAGAGACGGAGAGTTAGGGAAAGAGAGAGCGGGCGAGAGAGGGAGGAAATAGAGCAGAAGAATATGGAACTGACATAAAGGAATCTAGGATAATTCAACCTCAAGATGAGTGAGGACTGCAAAACGGCAGACTAGAGAATCCAGGGGTCGTTTCCATGGAAACCTTTGCCTAGGGAGATTGGCGACCCTCCTGTCTACTAATGCTAGCAGAGCGCAGATTGTAGGTCACATATGGCACCAGCAACAACCCAATCAGGTCTAATCTGTCTTGACTTGTGGGTCATGAATTGAACCATGAAACTGTTTTTTACTCTGGCTCATATCACTGACTGTTATATATATATGTATCACGTTTTTAATACAAGGCCGTGAAGCACTGTTAAACCAATTGATTATACTACAATCTTAAACTGCATGTGGGTGTGTTTTAATAAGAGAACAAAAGGTCCTCATTTAAGCTCACAAAGATATACAAGAGAGCAGTGACATTATACAGTTGCACTCTATAATTACAGTCATAATACTGAAAAATAGCTTATTTTTGTCCTGAATGGTGACTAAAAGGCTTCATTCGGCTTAATAATTTTAATTAATTACATTTCACTGGGCTTTATGGAAATTTTCGTTTCATTTTTTCTTTTTCTTTTTTGTCACTTGGAAACATGCCTACAGTATTTTGTCTTTACTTCCACTCGTCTGTGTAAGTGATTACTGGGTTATTTTGGAAAGTGACCAAGTGTCTGTCAGGCTCCAGTGTTCAGTCATAACATGACAGGGATGGAGATGAGCCAGTTTACTACTAATTAAACACTCCCATAAAAAAAAATATATATATATATATATATATAAAAGCATATTTTTAA
>NW_015505316.1:2150955-2170273 GCF_001515645.1 Sinocyclocheilus grahami | reverse complement strand
AAAAAAAAAAAATATATATATATATATATATATATATATAAAAATATATATATATATATATATATAGAATATAAATACATATTCACATACATTCTTTTTTAAGATTTATTTTTGTCATTTTTGCCTTTATTATGATAGGAAAGATCATAGCTGACAGAAAGTGAAGTGGGAGAGAGATAGGGGCTGGGATCGGGAAAGGTCATCAAGTTGGGATTGAACTCGGGACGCCCGTAGCACAACAGCGCTGTATGTTAGTGCACTGCCCACAAGGCAATCAGCATGCTGACTATATAGTCTAAAATATTTTTAATAAAATATATTAAAATATTTAAAATGTAACAATATTTAATTTAAAATATAAAATAAAATATTATAATATAAATAAAATATTCAATCATGTATATTTGAATAAAAAATTATACACATGTATTTTATACATAAAATACATACACAAATATAGAATACAAATACAGAATAAACATTTTCAACATATTTAATAAAATTTAAAATGTTAATATAAATACAATATTCAATGAAAAAATGTTTATTAGTGTTGTCAAATGATTAATCGCAATTAATCGCATACAAAATACAAGTTTTTGTTTGCATAATATACAGTATGTGTGTCCTGTGTATATTTATTATGTATATATAAATACATATACATACAGTATATATTTTGAACATATTTACATGTCTATTTATATTCATATAATGTATATTATAAATAAATATATTTAATATGTAAACATATTTTTCTGAAATATATACATGCATGTGTGTGTATTTATATATACATAATAAATATACACAGTACACATACATATATTATGTAAACAAAAACTTTTATTTTGGATACGATTAATCGCGATTAATTGTTTGACAGCACTAGTTTAAATATTAAATACAAATGTTTAATAATACCTGTACAAATGTAAAGTTCTGCATGATCAATACAGTCCCATTACTGTTTGGATCAATGATTCAGCACTAAAGTCTGAGACTAACCAAGCTCAAAGAAGGTCAGTGCGTCTTGCTCCAAAGAGCACAGACCCACAAAATACTCTCTTTTGTGAGTGCAGAAGCAAACATGACACCCCACCATGCCATTTTGATGGCTTCTAATAGTAACACGCACTGATACGGGTCTGGCTTTCTAATCCTGCTGCTCTAAATTGGAAAAATTGACCTTGCTCACAGAGGTGACTCAGATTTGCTCTCTTTGACATTTCTGGGACTTAGCAGAGTTTTCTGTTAAGATGAACAAGGCCTGGAGGACGAGCGAATATTTCATGAGTAATTTAATATCTGGAGCACGCACATGGTCCTCTGTGAATTAGGCTCTGAAAATAGTAGGACGGTATCAGTTGACAGCACCCCAAGTCTTCAGTTTTGGGGAAAGTCATTAAGGTATGGCCTCAAAGAATATGTGAAAGAAAGAAACAGAATAATTAAACATAATAATGATAGTAATATAATGGTCTGGGAAGATAAACTCTTCCCCATCTCACGCTACTACATTTAGGTGACACACAATAGATTTTGTCAGGTATAATTAGAAGATTGACATATGTTTATGTTATTAGATATGGATTGTGTGGGCACAATAAAACCACCATCAAGCAGTCACAGCTTGTGCAGACAGGCTGATGGTATTGATCTCACCATCGGTTTAGACACGGAGCCCGAGGGCAGGGGTCTGTGGAGCAGCTCTCTGCCACGCTTCAAAACCAGGAGGACAAGATCAAATAAGTAGTTCAGTCAAGCAAACGGCTACCAGTCAATAATTCTCTTTTTATGGCACTGATATCCACTTCACGCCTGATTCATTATTGAACTGGATCCCAGGCACGTAAGCGATGCAATGCATCTGATATTGTGTCAACAAGGCGATTAAATTACTTTTATAGAGGCACATGCTGGGTTTTTTTATTACTATTTGCAAATATTTATTTTGAATTGTCATTCTGACTGTTGTGGGTTGCTCTCTCATGGAGATTTAGGGAAAAACAAAACAGATATAAAATAATACAATAGAATTTGCTGCCCTCTTGTGACAACTGTTGAACAAATGCAAGACTATCTGCATGTTTAGCCATTAAAATCATACTGTGTTTTATGAAACACAATGTGGTATATTTGGCATGTAACAATTGTTTTTGTAAGAAATAATATATGAAATATATAAAACTACTTTCTCAAAATAAGATAAATAACAGTCTTTTATACTAATCTATTAAGACAAATAGCGTATTGTTCAAATAGTGCTCTGCATAATCAACTAACAGCATTTTGTGAAATATTTATATTATAATATCTAATATTAATAATTAAAGAATGTAAACTAAAAACAATTATTATATTATATTAATAGCATGCTAAATTTCATATAATATATCTAATATACTGTATATATATATATATATATATATATATATATATATGTATATAAACGGAATTAATATAAGGGATTTGTAAAGTTTAAAAGTTTAAACAAAAAAAAGTTATGAGGTCAATTCTAAATATATAATGTGTATAAAATATATAAATATAAAATAAAAATTAAGCAAAAAAACTATAAACCGAAGGAACAGAATGGATGTGTAAAGATCAGGAGTGAGGCTTTAAAGAAGGATATCTTCAGATTATGACGTGCAGGCCTGCAGTTGGCCGAGAGGATGCTGAGAAGTCAGTGCTCAGGTTATTGTTAAGATTAAAGCATGGCTGGTGAGTGGCTAGTAAGCTCTGGTTATGTCTCTATTTTATCAGCTTTAATGGAATTCCACTTTGAATGTTTTTTGTTTAAACAAGCCTCTGCATGGATAGACCTAACAGTTGTGGCAGGATCATACGGAACTCTGAATTTGTCTTAAAGGAGTAAACCCTGTGGTAAGACATCTTATCATTTATCCTGAGAATATTATACCTTACAGTATAAAATACAGTGGAAATAATATCATGAGAAGTACACAATGCTGTTTATTCTTTTTATCATGCTTATAAAAATATTACAGAAATCAGTGGAACTTATTTTTTATGATTCTTGTTAAAGATTAAATATACAGTATATATTTGTGCAAAATATGTGATGCGACTAGCCTATATATAAAAAATTCAGAAGTTTGTGTCTGTGAAACCGTTCTTTCTCATTAAGCTTGTCAGAGAAGGAGACCACCAGACTGCAAAGATGAAAGTGAAATGGACAAAATTAGGAATGGTCTTCTTTCTGCTTCTCTCCTTTGTAATGACGTGCTGTTTCATTTGGCAGTACAGACTTCCCAAAGCAAAACCAGGTAAATTAAAATCCAAATTAAAAGTGCTACTGTACAATAGAAAGATTGGGGGAAAGGCCATCAAACCTCAATGAATGAATGGCGAATGCTTATTTTGAAAAAAGGAGGAATTTTTCTCACAAAAATTTAAAATCTTGTTCTTATTCTTTTTTCTTTTTTTTTACTTAATGGTTAGAAATGCCTGACAGCATTTACAGCTTCAGGGAACATCCTTACATTTTTTTGCTTTTCGATCTCCTTGTGCTTAATTAATGGTTTGCGGGAGTTGTCTATGGATTACCCAGAGCTCGACATAGTGGCTTGTAGATTACTGCGTGCTGTAAAGCCTGATTATCACTGGGGGGAAGGGGAAAACAACTTTGTGTAAAATACATGATTATGGACTGAACACCTGCCCCCATGCTCCATTTCATGTCAAATGCATTATATTATATAATGATAAATGACATATGAGTGATTCAGGCACTAGCATGCTATTTTATGTTCAGCCCCAATGTTTTGTGCTGCCTTTAATTATTAATAATTGTTGTGTTTACAAATGAATGTGAGTCACACTGACAGTATTATATGTTTACATATTTGTCATAATGTACATATAATCTTTTTACTTTGCAGTGGATAAAAGTTATGCTAAAGAAGTGAAAGAGGAGAAGATGTGCCCACGTTTCCCTGAGCCTGTGCCATTGGAGCACCCGATACCTGTCCTCATGGAAGCTTTGGACAAGGTCAGACCCCCAAGTCATTTACAAGTTCTTTTGGTCTGGATTCCTGACTAAAATTGTCTGATGCTGAAATAAGTTTGAAAACTATTACAAATATCATTTACTCCAGGTGGATGCGCTTTTGAGGACCAGCATTGATGCCACAAAACTGCCAGCCATCTCTGTCATTGTAATATTGAATGATTCTGTATTGTGGAATGGTAACTTTGGCAGAAGGAACGGAAGTGACCCCACATCTCCCCCAATAAATGAGTACACAATTTACAGGTGGGTTATAATGGCTTTGTTATGATTTGATGATTATGATCCACCTTCTCTGGCTTAGGGGTGTTTCACGATTAATTAAAGTTTAAATAACAGGGCATAATTCAACTATGTATTCTTTTTACATAGGCTATACCAGGGTTCCTCAAATCTTGTCCTGGAGGGCTAGTGCGCTGCAGAGTTTAGCTCCAACCCTGATCAAACTCACCTACCTGTGATTTTCTAATGATCCTGAAGACATTGATTAGCATGCTCAGGTGTGCTTGATTAGGGTTAGAGCTAAACTCTGCAAGAAAGTGGATCTCGTGGGCCAGATTTGAGGATCCCTGGGCTATACAGTATATGCTCAGTTTATTACAGTGTTGCCAAGTCCACAGCTTTCCTGCAGACTTGCGCTGCTTTTATACTGTTGCAATTGAGCTGGTTTTGTTACACAGACCTGGCAAAGCTGGTACACAAACATAAAATGTTTAAGTAACTACAAAAGTTAGAGTACACATTTAATAGTAAGGTCACGTTTATACAGTTATTCCGTAAATTTTAATTTCAATAGGAATCTAAGCAATCGCGCAGGGGCAAAAGTTTTCCCAAGCATCAGTTACACCAACAAAACATTTAACAAAAACTGTTGTTTAAATATCTTTAACACGAATCTAGAACATTCGTACAGGCAACGTTCTGGCAAGGCTATCTCAAAGTTATGAACAACCTTTTTTCAAGTAATGTTAATAGAGCGTTCGTTGAAAGTTATTCGGTCATTAATAATAACATTCTCAAAACTTTAGCAAACATTATTTAAACGAGCATTTAATGAACATTTTTTTATTTACAAGAAATAATTTTATGAAATATTTTGGTTAAACGTTAAAACTTAGATGAATCAGAGAACATAAAAAAGTTACTTTTCCACACTGTTTGCAAAATGATAACATGGAATTAATGTTACCTTAATGTTTTCTCTAATGTTCACATAATGTTAGAAAAAAAAGTTTACATGCATAAATACAAAAATGTTTTCAAAACTTAATGGAAGGTTTAGAAACATTTTCTTAGAACATATTTTTGTTAGCTAATGTATTTGAGTTGCGCAACTTGTTGATTTGAAATTCAAATATAGATATACATATTTACATTATAAACATTTAGCGTTATACATTTATAGTTATGGCTCCTTTTGTAATGTGCTTCTTTGTTGTTTGTTATGATTATACCACCAAAGAATTGCAAGCCTGTCTAAAGTCTTCCCCACCTTGATGCTGTACAAACTTTGGGAGGATGGAAAAGTGGGTTCCTTGGATGACCCCCTGGGGAAGTATGTTAAGAACTTCACCATAAAAAACCCTCTAGGGAAAATAAGGGATCATGACCTCAAGTCCACCACTGATGGCATGAGCAGAGAGGCTCAAGTCCACATCTCCTCAGTTACCCTGAGAAGGATGGCCAGTCAGCTGTCAGGTGAGGACTATAATATCTGTAACTGACCTCAAGGGGGTGTTTAGATCAGTAATAGATGATGATTAGCATCTATACAATTAGTGCTGTAAAAATAAAGAAGGTGAAACCTGTAATTAGATCAACTGTTTTTAGACTAAGAATTTCCACGGCTACCCTAATCAGCCTTATCAGTTGCCTAACATGACCTCTGCCATTACCTCTAGTGTATAAATTAGACCTGAAGGAATGGCCTAACATACTGTACTCAGCTTACCCCAAGCTGATGTTTAGATAATGTGCCAGAAATAGTGGTGCTGATTATACTGGTACACTTAATTGCAAAAATAGCAAAAATAGCGATTTTAAGTTCAAGAAAGGAAATTTACAATGGAATAGTTTCCTTCAATTACAAACCAGTTTGTGATGAAAACCCATCTGCCTTGGAGTAAAAAAAAAAGAAGAAATAAAAGATAATCATACTTTTATATCTTTATTTCCCAATTGTGATTTTATATTTCACACACACACACACACACACACACACACACACACACACACACACACATATATATATATATATATATATATATATATACACTACTTTTTATTTGTTTGTATTATTCAATGCTGGGCATATCTTTTGCTGTTCATTTAGAAGTTAATTTTTAAAAACATTAAGATTTTAATGACACTGTTAAAAAAACTTTAGCAAATATATAATTTTTTTAAATAATGCACATTATTGTATTGGTGTAGCATTCAAAACGACTGATTTATAGTTTTATAGTTTACATTTTTTATTTAAATGAGTCAGAATAGTATGTATTTTTAATATCTGCCATAGCCATAACATGAAAATTAATATTGCTGCATCCCCAATAATTGTACTTTTAAATTGCAAACTTCAGAATATTAAAATATCTTTGATGATGAATTTTTGATAAGGCTGATAAGGTAACACCATATAAAATAAATGGGGAATTTTTTTTTTAAATGGTATATTTTGGATTCATCATTGATTATAGGTTTACCCAGGCGGCTCAGGGCAACTACTTTGCTGTGGAAAGGCAACACCCAGGCTGCTGTGGATTTATTACAAGATGATGTTCTCGTGGCTGACCCTGGAACAAAGTAAGCTAGTACAAAGATAGTATATTTCCCTCTTCAAACTTGTATTGAGAGGATGTTTAATGAATGAGAGGAGGTGTAAATAATTAATGACAGCAGATGCAATGAATGCACTTGTGGATTCTCCCTAGAGGAAGTAATTCTAGTCCTCTGCTGTCCTCAGATGCCACTACAGCAACCTGGCCTTCTCCCTGCTGGCCCACGTGATGGCGGAGAAGGTAGCGGGGATGGATTATCAGCAATGGGTGTCTGAAAATATCCTGAAGCCGCTGGGAATGGAGGACACTGGATTTGAAATCACCTCTCAAATAGAGAAACGAATGGCGATAGGTGTTTACTCAAGTGGGCATCCCGCACCCCTCTATGACCTTGGCTGGTATAAACCATCAGGGCAAATGTACTCCACACCTGCAGACATGGCCAAACTGGTGATGATGCTCCTGGGCGCATACTACCACCCATTTCTCCAACCTGACACCCTCAAAACCATGTTAACTCCTCTGTTTCACTGTGAAAATAGCTACTTTGCTGAACAAACTGGCACACCGTGGGAGGTGAATGAACAGTTGGGCTATGACATAATCCGCAAAGATGGAGTTCTGGATGGTTATTCGGCCTCAGTCTCCCTCGTTCCTCGCTTGAAGCTGGGGTTGGTCACCCTAATGGCTGGAACCAAACCTGAAGATGAGGATCTGGTGGCTAAAGTCTACAGTTCACTCATCCCTGCCATGGAAAGTGCCTTCAGAGATGCACCTCACGTTCTCATTCCTACTCCGGACCCTGTTCCCTACATAGGTTACTTTACTTATAGCAACATAACGTTCTATGAGATCAATGCAGACACAGATGGAATGCTGTCTGTGGAGCAGTTTGGACCTCAAGTAGACACAATGGTTCCCATGAAGTACAGAATCTTGAAACTCAGTTATCTGCAGGATAGGGTGTTCAGGGTGGTGTTTGAGAAGGAGTACCCATGTCAGCTCAAAGTTAACGCTGCTTCGGTGTCTCTTGAATCTCAGGATGGGCAGCTTTTTAACTTTTACATCTTTAACAAAAAGGGGCTCTCACCAGGTTTTGATGTCCCAGGGTTAAACACTTATAAAGTCACACGGATACCTCGCAAACCGATTTTCAGTGGTTGAAGAAATCATTTGATCATGCTTTTGAGTTAATAAGCTAAAAGGTACTCTTTAGGACGAAAGTGTCAAATTCTGAGGAACTTCAACCTATGATTGTGTACATTTTAATACATTTTTGTCTCAAGATGCTGAATGTATATTTAGAACACTTTTTCTTATTTTTATTTTGACCATTTTGAAAATGCTGCTGTTGTTTTCCCTTTCTTCAGAGGAATATCTATACACAGTTGACAACCGTCCATTCATTTATGTGTGTTTCTAAGAAGCGTGAACTGCGTGTCTTAATTAAAGGTAGTGTGTGCCTTCCCTAAGCATTTGCACCTGTGCATCAGTTTCCAAAGTACCCAATTTTGTGTAACCTTGATCAGCACATTGCTGAGTTCAGCTAGAGGTAGTTAAAAGCATATTTCAGCTCTAATACTAATGTCTTTTTTTCTAAACATTTTATTTGTCTTTAAATGCAAACCAGTGTAAAGGCCCATTCACATCAAGGATGATAACTATAATGATAACTATATGGTTTTAAGCAATTTAATTGTATGAGAAAAGGGAAATCCATAATACAAATAAAATGATATTGACACAGAAACAATATCATTGGAATCACTTTCAGAACTATTTTTCCCAGCTGATGAACACTAAAAACCTTCACAACCATGCTCTATAGCATTTAAAGATATTTCAGATAACAAAACTGCAGTGTGTGATTAATACAATGTTATGGTGAGTTGATGTGGATGCTAATACAGTTACTGTTATATTTTTCTTTATAGTTATCATTCTTGGTGTGAACAGGCCTCATTTTAGCATCTTGATTTTTATCGATAATGTAAATGTTGTTTTTCTAAATCAATATATTTTACACAGTATTGTATAGCCTATGTACTAACCTAAACAAATAAAATACATATACTTAAATATCTATAGTATATATATATTCTCCAAAATTTGAGATGTTAACATAATAATAACCAAACTTTTTTAAACTGTGCATTTTAAACATTTCATAATGTTTCTTAACTTCATGGGAAAATTAGCAAAACATATTAGAATCTAGAATAATTGTTCCAATGTACAATGTAGAAAAACAAGATATATGTAAGAAATGAATTGTGACTTACCAATTAAAAATAAATGTATTTGTGCACACAAAGTCCATCAAAGGCCTGAACATTTGAGCTAACATATGGTCTTGCTGAGATAAACACTAGCTGTAATCCGCTGTCATTGCCCTGTTGGTTTTTGGAAATCAAGTCTTGAGGATACTGACAACTGGGAAAATCAAGCTGTACATAACTGTTGACCTACAAATCTTCACAAATCAATATGTTAGAGGACAGTTCACAACCATAAACTGAGCAACCGAAAAATAAGTGACCTGGAATATTGTACTGTACCTTTCTGTTATCCAGCACAATAAAAGTCTATAACACAGTTAATCATAATTAATTGGAAGATGTCACAATTTATGACATCTTCCAAATCAGGGAGAAAAGAAAAAAACACAAACACTTTAGACTAAGAAAAAAAAATGTTACCAGTCATCCTCTTCATGCTTAAGGCGTTCATCCTTTAGGATATTCAAGTGAATGTTTTACATCTTGATTCTGGAATCCTCCAGCAATCGCATGTACCATGTAAGATTTGACAAAAGTAAAGAATGGCTTTAACATTAATACATTTATACTAATAAATAGGCTACCAATTGATTGAGATTGAGCTCACTTTCTCTATGGAGTCAATCAGGCTATTCCTTTTATGGATAAAAATGTGTTGAAAGTATGTGCCTGGTTACAAGAGAGCATTATTAATTTATAAATTATTACTACATTATGAAAAGTATACTCTATATATAGAGACTAGGCTATATGTCAGTCGCTGAACTGCGTGTCCAGCTGTGGACGCAAGATGTCACTGTAACACCACAAATAGGGCCGAACCATAAACACGAAAAGGTTTGCATATTTTATATGTACACATACAGCGATGCCATTTAAACCGCACTTGCCTGGTTACAAGAGAGCATTATTAATTTATAAATTATTACTACATTATGAAAAGTAGGCTATATGTCAGTCGCTGAACTGCGTGTCCAGCTGTGGACGCAAGATGTCACTGTAACACCACAAATAGGGCCGAACCATAAACACGAAAAGGTTTGCATATTTTATATGTACACATACAGCGATGCCATTTAAACCGCACTTTTTTTATTTTTTTTATCTAAAGCCATTCTTTTTGGCTGTTACAGCGTTTATTATTATATCCTTGGCTGACATCCAATTAGGTTATGATTTCCGGATAGGGCATTCCGTACTTTCGTATACACTCGTTGCAAATTCCACTCTCCGAAGTGTCACGAAAACACCCGAAGTAAAACGAAAGCTCGGTCCTGTAGGACTGCTGGAGGCGGCCACTGCGCCATGTTGAACGGAATCATCACACTCCGTGGAGATACTCTCGTCAAAGAGCAGTTGTAAACAAAGTGTTATTCATTTTCCAAAAGGGGGCTCGCCTGTCAAGATCGCCCTGGCTAAAAGAGGCCAACTAGATCCTCGGAAACCCCGGCCGGGGAGGGGGAACAGCCCCCCAACCTTCAGCAATGAAGATAAACCACAATAAGCGCTAGCTGGCTAACTTTAGCCTGCTATTCTATCAATAATCTAGCTAGCCTGTTAGCTCAAGCTTTTCTATTCGCTCAGACACCGGCAACCTGCTCCTAAAAGGCCCGGTGTTGACGTAACTCGCCAGCAATATTTTTTCTTACGTGGACAGTTTAGCCGCTAGCTAATTTATTATTGTAAATATCTGTAAAGCCGTGCGTTTGTTTTTGTTTTATTTGCGATGAGTTTGCCGCCGAAAGCGGTGCCGAAACCAGCCGCCGCTGGAACTGGACCTGGAACCGGACCGTCACTCTCGAGTCAGCTGCGGGCCACCCTGACCCCAGTGCCGCTACCACAGGGGACGCCGGTACCTCAACAGCCGCAGACACAGTATCCTTCTCTGAAAGCATTTTGCTCCATCACAAATCTGTATCTGTGGTTGTTTCAAAACATAGCGAGCCGCCTACCTGGATAGCTTTTTTTTAAACATCATAGGCATTCGATTAAATCTATATATGATACCCAAAACTGCTGTCTAGGCAGGCGGGCCACTAGGTTTTGACAGCGCTAGAGTGTGTTGCACTGTGTACCGGCTAATACCGGCTTTGATTTGGTTTGGTTGTGGCTTAAGTCAGGTTTTGTTTCTTGAACATGGAGGTGGTTGTACCTTAGTGTAGTAACAGTGTTTAAAGTTATGTGGCTTTCAAAAGCCGAGCTGTCAACCCGCAGCCGGTTTGGGCTGATCCGGCCGTGTGCTAAAGCTAGCTCTCCTTTTCTGTTTCGCTTGAAATAAATATTTATGTATTTGTGTCATGATTTACTCACTCTTTATGCTGGTATAAACCAGTGACTGAATTTCTACTGAGAAACACGTTAGAAATGCTAGTCAGAATGACAGCCTCTGTCACCATTTACTGCATCTGTTTCAATACACTGACAGTGAATGGTGACTGAGTCTGTCATTCTGACTAAAAATCTCATTAGAGTTAGTAAATTGTGACAGAGTTGTATTTATTTATTTACTTTGGATTAACTATCCCTTTAAGCCATTGCACCACAGGTGAATAGGGTAAATTAGATATCACCATACTTAACTTATTGATTAATTACAGTGTATTGTCAAGGCTCAGTACATGTTTTGCTTTACAAGTTTTCTGAAATGTTGTGTTATTATGCAGATGAGGCATTTCATTAAAGCCAGGATTAATGCCAGGATGTTTGGGGTATCTCTTATCACTCAGAAAATAAATCCTATCAATACTGCCAAAAGTCAGAAAAAAAATCAATGTTTCCCGTTTTTAATGTTATATAAATCAGGTGATTGATATATGAACTCCATAAAAACCTTCAGATTATAGATAAGAATAAAACTAAAGTCCAGTGTAAATAATTGCTACTGAGTGGAGATTTCTGGTTCAGTGCAAGATTTTAAATATTTTGTATTTTAATCCATAATGTTATGCGTATAGTGCAATTTGGAGAAAATGTATAGTGTTTACTTAAATGTTTATTTTGTTTTTCCTTTGGTCTGAATGAAGACATTTTATGTAAGCAAAATGTCCCAAAATCTTAAACTTGACAAGTGCATAAAATAACAACGACTTAAAAGGATTTTCACCCCCCAAAAAATCTAATTCTGTCATAATTTACTCTGAAGTTGTTCAAATACTATGGAAGTCAATGGCTGCCATCAACTGTTTGGTTACCAACATTCCTCAAAACATATTCTTTTGTGTTCAGCAGAAGAAAGACACTCTTACAGGTTTGGAAAAATTTGACAGAATTTTCATTTTTTGGATGAACTATTCCTTTAAGATTGTTTCACATCTTGGTAAGCTATATGCTGCCCACATCCTATACTGCTTATATCTCTTCCTTACAGTTAGTTAGGGTGGACTAAACACTGTTCGGGTTATATGTTTTCCCACAGAGATAAACTGCCATACTTTTGCTTGCCCTCAATGTCTTGTTGATATTTCTTTATGGCTCTAAAGCTTAACGCCCTTCTGTTGTAACTGTCTGTGTCCCTCTGTCAGCATCTTGGTTACTGGTCAAACAAGCTGCTGTTTGACTGTGTGGGTTTACAGGGCAGTTTTTGTATATCTGACTTCTACTGTAACTTCCACTTGTCATCATAAGCAAGTAAATATCTTGACATGTTGGTTTGGCATTTGCAATGAGTCACTTAAATCTGTCTAATTGTTTTGGGGAGTTAAAATAACAGGGCTAAAGACTAAATTAGACTGTGTACATGGGAAAATAGTGCTAACAATGCATAATAATACAGTCAGAGACAATGATGGCTTTTAAATAATTGTTGGAGATTCCCCAAACGCATTTACAGTTAATGGTTTTTGTTTCCTTTTTTTACAATGTAAAAAATGTATCCCCAATGGACGGTTTCATGTACTTGTTTATTGACGGGAAATCTACTTGCAAACATTTCCTAGCTGATAATAATCTGCTATAAGAGATCAACCTTATAGCAACATGTCGGTTTATATTTGGATTTATTGTTCTTCATATAACACTCTGATTTAAGCAGGTGTATTTATACCATGATTCACTTCATAGCACAAGAAACTTTTAGAGTGTTTAAAGCAATTGAGGATAATTTTGAAACCGAGAAAACAAGACACTGTGACTGCTGTGTCATAGCAAATGTATATCTTAGTAAATGAGACTCTAGAACTAAAAATAAATCTGCAACCTACAAACCAGTTGAAACTGTGGCTATGAAAGGGTGACGTGGTTTTGGAGCTTGAGCTTATTGTGAAAGTTTCATGGCAGGGCGCCAAGGGAAAGTTAAAATGAGTAACTAACAGCTGTTGTTTTACCCTGGTTACAGTAAACTGTACATTATCTCTGTTTGAACTCTCACTGTGTGTATGTGCCTGTGGTGCAGTGGAGGAGGAAGGGTTTCCTCGCCCTCTTAACAATAGCCTGGTTATACAGACAGAACTGAGCGGCTCTGCTGCTGGGCTGGAGATGGAAGACACATCTCCATCCTCTGTACTCCAGCGGCATGTTAATACACAATCAGCTTCTTGTGTATGACAACCTTATTGCAACGGATGATGATTTTCACTTGTACGAGAACCTGTTTTCTTTAAGGAATCGCACAGTATGGCTCCATCATTCAAAAGACACTGTTTGTTCAGTGATGTGAAGTGTGGTTGATACATGTAGGAGTTTTGAGGACAGTTGTTTTGTAAAGTTTGCATCTTTTTTTCTGGTGTTTCTGGCTGATGGGAGCCAGCATATCTTGACAACAATGTGAATTCCAGTTTGTGCCACTCAGCCCCTGTCTGTGACGGACCTCATGCTAGCTTATATAGGAACAGAAAAATAACACTGCAACATGAGTAATACAAGGTTCTTTCAGAATGTTCACTTCTTTTTAAAGACACATGGAAAGGAGAGAAGGGCTTGACAGGGCAAGTGTGATGGATAGATTGGGCCCAGAACTGCATTGTCATTATGTTTGCTGAGTGTATAGGTGTTTTTTAAGCCTGGCAAACCTAAATATTTGTATTTCTGTGATGTACCGAGTATTGTTGTTTAACAGAGTACATATTTTGTTAGTTCATGCTTTCTTTAGATATCAAACCTAAAACAAGTTTTAACATGACCTTGGTGTTGCTAGTACCATGATCCACTGTTTGAGCAACAGGAATGTGTACATTTTACAAAAGTTGTTTAAACCATAAACATATAAAATCGTAGTAAAAATGACATTGCTTGCTTATAAAAATGATATATTTAGCATATTGAAGCATATTTTAATTAGTACAGAGTGTCCGCGGGTCCTTAAAAAGTCTTAAATAACGTTTTCCTAATATAAGGCCTTAAAAAGTCTTAAATTCGGATTCGATGGGTCTTAAATATTTTTGGTCTCATTACCGCTGAAATATCTTCAGTCTGACGGACCTAATGACTTTACAATCACTGGACAGACCGAAGATGTTTTCTTCCCCGCGGTAAGTTACTGCGTCACCAGAGAGAACTGCAGTAAGTTAGCAGAATACAGAACACAAGCTCGCGCTGAGGCTCACTCTGTTTGTCTCGAAGACTTCAGAACAAATGAGCGTGACCGCACACATGAACTCAGAAGAAACGCACTGAGGTAAAAATTCAAAATGTTTAGTTTATTCATAACATGATATAGTTAAATAACACCATGACAAGTGAGCTATTTTACTCAATATTCTCACGACGCAAAAAACAAAGCGTCTCTGAGCAACATGACGGTGTTTCGTTCCTGAATGAATCAACTGTTTAAATTCAGTCGCAATGACTCACTTATTAACAGTGACTCGCTGCCACCTACTGGCGGGTTTAAATTCACGTTTAAAGTATCTTTTCATTTTTAAAAAATTATTTCAAATATCAGTATTCAATGTTTTATGTTTAATATATCAAAACATTATTTATGCATTTGTAACTGCAGTTTAAATGCATTCATGTCCTGCATTAAACAGTGTGTAAACGCATCTAAATGCCACTTCAGGTGCAGCTTATGTCTGGATTGCAAAGATGAATTTTGTTGATACTGATTTCATTTGCTTGGTAACAGCCCAAATGTCTTATTCTTATTCACTGATTAAATGTAAGAATTTGACTCAAAAGATAATGCACACTTATAGAAAAATGGCTTTATAAAGGTAAATTGCCCATGAAAGGTAAAAATCTATTTAAACTTATCTAACCACCACACAGAAAATGAAGAATATCAAAATCTTTAGGAGTCAGCTGTCCACGAAAGTCCTTAAGATGCCAGCGTGATAACACACTCAATCAGTTGAATGAATGACTCAATACTCACTCATTAAGTGACTTACCGTCACTTACTGGTAGTGTAGTTGAGAAGTTTGTTGAAAAGTATGCATTTTCCACCAAAAATCTCAGTGATGATGTTATTTTGTGGGGATATTTTGTATGGAATATTGTCTGCTGACATTAAAAGCTCACTGTATATCGTAGTAATAAATACCATTTATTACAGCATTGATATTATGTTTTCTTTTTAATTTATACACATTAAATATTACATATATGTATGTAATAAAATGTGTATTGCCATTACAGGTTTAGGTCTTAAATTTCATATAAGGTGGTATTAATAAGGTCTTAAAAAGTCTTAAATTTAACTTGTTCAAGTCTGCAGAAACCCTGTTAGTAAATCATCAATTTCTTCGAACTTGATGAACCTGTGATCAGGGCTGGACTGGCACAAAGAATCGGCCCTGGCATTTTTTGGTCCAGGCGGCCCACCACTATATATTAGGGTTGGGCCGATAGACGATGCCGATAGACGATGTAACAGGCAACCGTTACACCGTTTCTACACCGGACACGACAATTGTCGTGTTGTGCCGCATCAGCCACAGTCTGTCTACACTGGACGCGACAAAGCGACCATTGAAAATCATTTGAAATTTGTGTCGGCTCGTCATAAATAGAACGCGGTAGCAGTTTACTGTCGGGGATTTGTCGTGTCGCACCGCGCTGCATCCAGTGTAGACAGCATCACTGATTATAATGAGTTCTATACACTGATCTATATACAATGAATCTCTATTATAGATCAGTGGTTCTATAGTATTTTGTCACGCCACGCCACTCGTGTCTGGTGTAGACACGGTGTTAGGAATCGTTATTTGTTTCACTGTAGACATTGCCCAACCCTAATATATATATATATATTATATACACTACCAGTCAAAAGTTTTTGAACAGTAAGATCTTTAATGTTTTTTAAAGAAGTCTCTTCTGCTCACCAAGCCTGCATTTGAGCCAAAATACAGCAAAAGCAGTAATATTGTGAAATGTTTTTACTATTAAAAATAACTGTTTTCTATTTAAATATATATTTTAAAATGTAATTTATTCCTGTGATTTCAAAGCTGAATTTTTAGCATCATTACTCCATTCTTCAGTGTCACATGATCCTTCAGAAATCATTCTAATATGCTGATTTGCTGCTCAAAAAACATTTATTATTATTATTATGTTGAAAACGTAAGAGTAGAAAAATGTTCAGGTTTCTTTGATGTATAGAAAGTTCAGAAGAACAGCGTTTATCTGAAATAGAAATATTTTGTGACATTACAAATGTCTTTATCATCATTCCAGTTTGATTGATATTAGGCTACTTGGAATGCGCAATAAAAAAATTTGATTTCTGAAAAAAAAAAAGAAAAAAAAATTGGAGTTATCTAATATAACTTTTTTCAGAAATCATGTTTTTAAAACAAGCTAATTTGCATGTGGATAAATGTGATCTGCTTGATTCTGTTAGCTTTTCTTTCTGATATCACTGTGCTTGAACAGTTTCCTTCATGCATCATGTGTGTTTTCCCACCTTGTTGCTGTGTTTGGCCTTAAGTACTTTCTACCCCAGAGTTTTCCTTAATATCCCCTCTAGGATCCCAAGATACTTGGAATGCGCAATAAAAAAATGTGATTTCTGAAAAAAAAATTGGAGTTATCTAATATAACTTTTTTCAGAAATCAATTTTTTAAAACAAGCTAATTTGCATGTGGATAAATGTGATCTGCTTGATTCTGTTAGCTTTTCTTTCTGATATCACTGTGCTTGAACAGTTTCCTTCATGCATCATGTGTGTTTTCCCACCTTGTTGCTGTGTTTGGCCTTAAGTACTTTCTACCCCAGAGTTTTCCTTAATATCCCCTCTAGGATCCCAAGAGGGCCCCTGGAAGAGCGAATCTTCTCCACGCAGCCCATCGCTGCTGTCTACAGTGTGAGTTGAATGCTTCATTTACCTTCTTCGCTGACTTTCACATCTAGACACAAACACACTCAGCTTTACCCTGAGATGATCTGAGCCTGCCCCTTTTGCTGCAATCATTTTAAAGAATATAACTGTTTTTTTAAAGTATGTTATAGAAATAAAACCATTCTCGTACATATGATTGCTTTAACTCTACCTTGGGATCAGACCACTCCTCTCTCCCCGCAAATGTAACATTAAAATATTTGACTCCTCTAAACGCAGTGCATTTGAGTCATCAACATGAGGACCACCATGTGTACTGGTGGAAGCTGATTCAGGAAAGCTCCAAAAATGGAATGTGTTATTCATTTCTCTCTTTCAGCTGTTTTTTTTTCTTTTTGGGTTTATTGTCAAAATGTAACATGCAGAGTAGAGTTTCGAGAAGCTAGTAAATGTTTCCACTCATTTTGAAAATGATGATTCACAATCATTACATAAATTATGCATCATCAACTTCCAGAAATTTGGTTTACTTCCACAAATTTGGCTAAAATTGCTTTCTTACTAATTAAGATTTCTGGGATCCAATGATTCCAGTGAATCATAATTCACTTTTACAAGGTGATGCATCCTCGTTGAATATACATTTTTTCTTTAACAAAAATTTGCTGAACTCTAATATTTTAATGGTACTGTATATTCCGCCACTGGAAGTCAATCATAATTAAATAATTTAATTAATTTTGAGAACACGCATGATAAAAAAAAAATTATAATAAAAACCTAATAATAAAAAGTATACTATTTTTACATATAAACATGACTTTATATCTTTTAGATGTCCATGTGTTTCAAATGCTGAAAAATGGAAGTTAAATCAACCCTGTCGCATGATGTAGCATCTTCCAGATTTATTGTAAAAAAATACCACAAAAAGTCAGGCATGGATTTACAAAAATTGGCCAAATTGCAGTTATCTGACATTTTTCTCAGTTATGTAAATTTGAATATATTTCTTAATATTCTGTTCTAGGCCAATCTAGTGTCAAATTACTTTAAAATAATTGACAGAGATGGAGGGCAAGCTAGGTTTTTTATATTGTTGCCCAAGAAAGCAAATATTACCAATTAATAAGAAAATTGCTGGACTGACATGAGGTTGAGCGAGCAGGACTGATGATGTTTGAACAGTACCATATTGAGGGAAGTGGACGGGTGGGGTGCTTTATTTCTGCTGAGCTGGTCTTTCTCCTGTTCCCGCTTCCTGTGTTGGGTCAGAAAGCCCCTCATTCTGGGAGCCATTGGGCTGTGTGTGTGATCTCACCCGCCCCTTCTCAGCACAGCAGCACCCCACCCTGGAAAAGCCCAGGCTGCTGGGTAAGCTGCATAATCTCTGCAAATAAGTGGGTCATTCTCCACCTGCTGATGTCGCCTGGAAAATCCAGCAAGCCAGTCGTGAAATTTCAGGTGTTTAGTTCAGACTGACTGATTGTCACTGAATACATAAGCCGTAGGACTGAGGTGGAGATGTTTATTTTTCTGCAAGCTTCCAGATGAACATGTCTGGCTTGCAGATGGCTGTTCTTTGAGAAACAGTGTGTCATTAATGCAAAATGACAATAGTAAACACTCAATTTCAGTTAAAGGCAGTTCATCATTGAATTCAGTGATGTCAACATCCAGCTCAGTTCAGTTTAAATAGTATCTGTGCAATCAAGTCGACGATATCGCTGGAAATTAAGTGTCCCCAACTAAGCAAGCCAGAGGCGACAGCAGCAAGGAACCAAAACTCCATCGGTGACAGAATGTAGAAAAAACCTTAGGAAAACCAGGCTCAGTCGGGGGGATAGTTCTCTTTTTGCCAGACGAAACCAGCAGTTAAATTCCAAGCTGCAGCAAAATCACATTGAGCAGAGGACTCAACTGGTTCCTGTTGTCTTGCCAAGGTCTTTACTGGGGATCTGTCTCTGGGGCTCATCTAGTTGTCCTGATCTCCAC
>NW_015505316.1:2132698-2150227 GCF_001515645.1 Sinocyclocheilus grahami | reverse complement strand
GATGGCTGACAGACATCACAATGTTAAGCTGACATCGTGATTCCTCTCTCCCCGCCCCCTCTCCCGCAATCCGCCGCATCCCAGTTCCGTGTTCGGAAAGGAAATTAAGTGTACTACGGAAACCCTAAAGGGAATAAATAGCCTACGAGATGGGAGGATAAAAAAAAATGTAAATACTTTTTCTTGCAATTATATTGTTGGGTAAATATCAGGGAGCAGCTATTGAAACCGCTTTCAATTGTGCGCTCTCATTTTACTTTCACTTTCACTTTTGAGATTCGTGATCACAAGGACTCTATACTATGGAGCGGCAGTAATTACCACACATTTGACAAGATTAGATGTTTGTCATTGGTGCTCAGGATCTGCAAATCATTCACCATCGTCCTATCAGACATTTCTCCTTACTCTGTGTATGTGAACTTTCATGTACTGTAATGCAACAGGCTACTGCTAGCAAGTGGCTAACCTTTTAGTGGCTCCGTAAAACACGTTATTTTTTTCACGCTTCGGGCATTTCAGAATTGAGCTGTAAGCAATTACTTTATTATACTTTATTAGAGCTTTCTGACCCTGCATAGACCTACCACATTCAAGGCCCAGAAAGGTAGTAAGGGCATCGTAAAAATAGTCCATGTGACATCAGTGGTTCAATTAATCACATAATTTTAATTTTTGGGTGAACTATCCCTTTAAAATCAAAATAAGTGAATTGTGGTACTTGCTAGTATACAGATTACAGAAGGTTACAACTAGCAAGATGTTGGGAGATGTTGTGATGTTCTTGAGGGTGAACTTTGACCTTCATATTCCATTTCCTGGTCACAAAGCCTCCTTCAATGTAGGAGAACTAGTTCCCTAAACTAGCTTCTTGGTCCATTCTGGTTTTTACAGTTCAACCAGTTCCCAATGTCCCCCCTTTATTTCGTGTCGTTACCAAATAAAACAATATTCAACATCTCGTGTTACAAAAGCAAAGAGGGTTTGTTAATATTGTTTCATGTTGACTTAAAAAACAGTAATGGTTATTTTGTCTGACTCTTCAGTGTTCACACAGTTTTCCCTTTTTTTCTCAGGTACAGAGACCCCCTGGCCCCCCATATACAGCACATGAAATCAACAAGGGCCACCCTAACCTAGCGGCCACACCGCCATCAACAGTCTGAAAAACATTTTCATTATGCTAAATTAGATCTACTTTAATTTTTTTCAGGGGCTATTTGATCCAAAATGCTGGTTCCTTTGATTAAAAAAAATACTATTTAATCCCTTTAAAGCAAATACATAACTACTGTGATATACAGTATAATGAATATTGTCAAAAACCTATTTCCCAGCTCTAGTGCCTGCCACAATTAATCAGCACATGCGCATTACTGTTTGGTTGTCTTTCTAACAGATACATTACACACTGGTCTTTAGAGGTCAGATGGAAGGTATTTCACATAACTGGATGCAGATGTCAACTTTTTCCTATGACATACGTGATATATATAATAGATTTCTGTGATAAATCATTTCTGATCTGTAATAACACTGATTTCTTAGACAGGGTGTAAAGCCTAGTGTGTTCGCTTGAGTTAAGACGGATTTGATCACTTTTTTGCACTCAGCGAAAATCTGTTTGAGACCTGAGCAGATAGGATTGTAAGTTTACATAATCTTTGGGAACCTGCTGTGCTGGCTGTCAAACAGAAAGCAGTGTGTCTTCCTGTGATGATTAAATAAAGTTGGCAAACTAAGAAGATGCTTGACATATAGTCATACCAGTTTGCTAGACTCCTCTCTCTGCTGTGGTGTGCTTTAAAATGGTCTGTATTGTTAATATATGATAGAGACCTGGCATATCTGGGTATAATTAGCCTGCAGGGAAGATTTTGTGTGTGTCATTGTTTAAGTATGCTTATTACTAGTGTCCGTGGGTGTGTAGAGGTCCGCCGAACTCACGCTTTGTCACGCAAATTCACACACAGCCACTCGCGCACATGCACACTGTGCCCATCTGACTCTGCCACAGGAATAGAAAGTCTGTCAGGGTGGCTCAGCTGTTCTCAAGCTTGTTATCTGTCTGAGACCAGCACTCACATTCCCACTCCACGCCTGCCCCACACTGCCAGTGCAACCGCCTATTAATAGGCTAAGAGTGCTCCAGAGGCTAAACCTTAATTACACATCTACCCTTTCCTCTATCAAAACCTATGCATGTGAATGCAGAGGAAGAATCGCTGAGGTTTATGGATGTCAGAGGTGGATGGAGATTTGGGCTGCTCGATTATGACAAAAATCATAATCATGATTATTTTGGTCAATATTGTAATCACGATTATTTAACATGTTATGCGTGGGCCATATGACAAAAACTTTATATGAATGATTTATTTAAAGATAGCGATACACTGTATATCAAAAATATATTTTCTGTAAATAAGGTTGCTATGTCATCTACATTTTAAAGACCAGCGAAATGTCACAATTCTCAATACCAAGGCAGAATACTATTGGGTAGCTAATATTAGTAGGCTAAAAACAAAACAAAAAAAAACTCCTCAAAATTATTGAAAATATTTAAACTATCAGTAATGAAAAAGTAAAGGACAAATACAATAGAATAAAAAATATGGCTGGGCAAAAAAAAGCTAAACTTTAAAGTTTTGTTGCAAATGGATGAAGACATTAGTAAGCTTCTCAGCTCGCCCCTCAAGATGCACGCGTTCGGAGTTTCGGCAGCCCTACACTGAATATTATATTGTGGGCGTTGTATTTTGATTAATAAAATAAAAAAATTACAATACATGACCCTGCTTCTAAATAAATAAAGCAGTTCATTTTTATTCAGTTGAAAATGGGCCAAAAGAGACCTCCGAACTAGTAGGCTACCAGAAAGGAAAAAAAACCCTTAACATTTTTGCTCAGAATTAGTTTTTTATCCTGCAAGATTTTAGTCATACATGATAAATATCAAATACGTTATAGCTTGACTACAACTTTAAAAACAACACTGCAATTGTTATAATCAAGGAAATTAAACTTACCATCATGAAATACTCAGGGCTTAAAGTTCTCCGGCACCATTTTGTCCAAAAACTTCTTGATATCACTTTCGAGTCCATGAGTTCATATTTACATAAAAAAACTAATTAAAAAGCAGCGGAGCTTTGTAAACAGCTCAGAGTTATCACATCATCTCCATAAGAATGATATTATTGCCAGAACAAATTTACCGGGATTTTTGAAAAGGTCCAGTTCACTAGGGTTGGGAACCGATTAGTAAGAATGTTCTGGTTCCGTTTTTTGAAAAGAACCGGAACCGTGAGCAATTTCCAAGTTTCGGTTCCGAAAACGGTTCTGGTGCGACACGTGACCAAGTGGCCTTGTGCCGGCCTGCCTCTTTAATTACTGAGCACATTGTTTCCCATGACGTGCACTCCACAGATGCGCCGCGTCTTTAACTGCCGAACACATCGTTTCCCACGACTGTACGCACACTCGCGTCTTTGATAAATGTACACGTTGTTTTGTCTGACTGTACATGTACTGGCAGCACGCAGCTCCTGCCGCCACTAAATTACATTATATTTGTCCTGTATTGTCATTAATATACATACTGACTTCAACTTGGACCACTAAATAAATAGACTGCTATTGTTATGTAAGTATGAGGGTTAGATTATTTAGTGTACAGATCATTTCAAGAGTGATAAACAAAGTGATAGAAAATATTTTCATGCATTTTAAATGTTAAAAAATGTGGAAACCACTCATTGCATCACACCATCTCCTGACTGTGTGTATACATGGTTATAAGTATAATATTTCATTAATTTAGGGAAATGAACAAGTGTCTTAGCTGGTTGGGACTATTTGGCCAACCAGCTTATTCCTGCTTGAAAAGCAAAATGTTATTGATAGTGTAAAAAACATAAATTTTGAAGCACATGCCTTACTCAACATTACTTACTACCTTCCAGCAACACTAAATTCAATTAAGGTAAAACAGTAAAACTAAAAAAAAATAAAAAATTGTAAAACTATAAAAAAAATAAAAATAAAAAAAAAGTTAATTTAAATGGAACTGGAATCGTTAGGCAAAACTGGAACCGGAATCGGAACCGGAAAATTTCTAACGATACCCAACCCTACTGTTCACACATGATCTCTATTCTATATGAGCTCTAAAAATCGTAAATTCCAGTTTATGCTGTATGTCGTAGTTGGAAGCTGGAAGTTGTTAGCCCCGGCTGGCCCGTGCGCGCAGTTGAAGTGCGGCTAATAATTTCTGACTGGCACATAACTAAACAAATGTAAACGGGTTAAGGTGGGGCCCCCTACAAGGCAGGGCCCCTAGGCTGCAGCCCATTCAAGCCCAATGGTAAGTCCGGCCATGGTCATCCTGTATAGTTCAATATATCCCAAATCCAGTGGCACACAAACACTCCGTTTGCGCCCACTCACGTCTGCACAGGACTACGCCTCTATTTCTCTCTCCCTTTCTCTGCCTTGAAGGCAGCGTTGAGAGATGGCAGATTTGTCAGTGTCAGCAGACCGCAGTGTTTGCAGCGGCAGGGAGTGGACACACTCACTCTGTCACCCACACTCACACAGCACACGCTCACTCAGCTGTAGGGATTTTATCAGAGAGGGTAAAAGTCACATCCATCCTAACTGCTGTTTCTCTTTCTCTGTTGGTCTCTACTTGACTTCTCTCGGACCCCGTGACTCTGCAGTCTCCGTACACACCGGGGCAGAATGCCGGCACGACCCCTCTGGTCTACTCACCGCCAACCCAGCCAATGAACGCACAGCCTCAGAGCCGCCCGGTGAGTGCCTGTGATTCCATGTCATCTTTTCAAATCAGACTTCTGTTAGAAATGCTTCCTTTCTGCTGAGCGCTATGATGTTGTTTATGGTGTGGTTTGTGGTCATTAATTGGTGCCGTGTATATGGTACATATACCTTGCTTCATTACTTCCTCTCGGGAAGTGTGCTGCATATACCATGCACAGCTTGTGGTTTATGTGTTTGTGGGTAATCATTTTTACCCTCTCGCTCCTTTCTTTCTCTCTGTTTCTCCGCCTCTGACATGCCGCCCTTTGACTTCAATCAGTTTACCCCTGGGCCTCGTCCTACCCATCACCAGGTAATGTACGCAAATGCATGGCCTCCTTTCTCACACCTCATAAGCTTTCTTAGACTAACGTAACACATTGATCCTGTTCATTGCGATTATTCGGAGAGATTGTTTACAACTCCAATGCTCTCAGGAACGAGAACTGAAAATGTTGTCATGGGCTGCAAAACTGTCCACTATGGCAGGAGTTCCCAACTTTTTTGACTTCAAGACCATAAGCTGATATGTACCCCTGGTACTGCTGTTGTAATAAAAACAAAAACGTACCAGGGGTACTTATCAGCCTATGGCCTTGAAGTCAGAAAAGTTGGGAACCACTGCCATAGTTGACAGTTTTGGGCATACCTGTCAGCCCTCCCGTTTTTCCCGGGATTCTCCTGTATTTTGCCATTCTATCCCGCTATCATCCCGTTTACATATTCTCCCGTATTTCTCCCGTATTTTTAATCTTTCTATTAAAAAAAATCCCACTGAGCGTATTTTATATGTTTGCTACATTCGCTTCTGGTAAAACTCCCGTCATTTGTATGGGCCAAACCTCATTATATGAATAATCACGACAACAAATTCCAAAGTTGTCCAGTTGCCAGATCTTGTATGAAACGCATCTTTTTCACACGATCGACGCATACAAATTTCACCCATTTGTCCCCTCAACTTGGCAACCTACAGCCCAGTGATGTTATTGATATGTGTGCAGTTAGTACCGCGGGAAGGAAACTGATCACTGGTAGAAATTGGAGAAGACGACTCAGGTGGTGCTCCAGTGAATTACTAAATATACATGTAAATTGAGATATAGCTTACACTTCAAAAGGCTATTTAATTGATAAAATATGAGCGCTGCTGCAAGTTTCAAAGTCAGGTGCTGCGTTGCTTTGTTTACTGCGGTTATGGGGGAAACAGCTATATTCCTGGCGAAAAGTGCCACCTGCTGGCAGAGAATAAATGTGCATTTTTCAATAAGTGAACTGATGGATCGACAAGATGATGAATTATAAAACTCTAAAGATATAGCCTACACTAAGATATATTTATGTTACTAAATGAATATAATTGTTTTTTGTTTTCAAAAAATGAAAATAAATGTTTAAATTAATATAAAAATAATATAATAGCCTATAATATAATACAAAAATAGTTACTTTTGACTCCCAAATGTTGACAGGTATGGTTTTGGGGCCCGTGACAACATTTCCAGTTCTCGTTCCTGAATTGAAGTAATTTTTAAGGATTCATGTCATGAGAAATTAGCTACATCACAAACAATAAATGTAAAATTTCATAATGCTCTGTCTGTAAATGGTGATTTTTTTTTAAAAAATTGATAATATTTAAAAAAAACACTTACATGCAATAGTGAGGGGATGCTGATACTTATTCTCATGCAGTGACATTAGCCAGTAGCTGTTTTACTAACAAACCTTAAAAGAGCCACTCCTTAAAGGGGTCATATGATGCAATTTCAAGTTTTCCTTTCTCATTGGAGTGTTACAAGCTGATTGTGCATAGATAACCTACAATAATGTACAGTATTTGAAAAATAATGTGTTTTTTGAACATTAAAGCATGTCAACATATTCTGTTACACCAAATACACAAAATAATTATCTTTAAAAAAGCATCATATGACCCCTTTAAAAATGGATCATTTCAGACAGAGGGCCAGAACGAGAGTATAAAAAACAATCCTTTACGTGCATATGTGTTTGTTTGTTTTTTGCTATATACTCTATTAACATTATAAATTAACCTCAAGGAACATATTACAGTAATTTTTCAAAAATAATTTTAATAATTTTTTACAAAAATCTTCTAGAAATTAATTTCCCCTGGGAATTTGCTGGGGCCCCCTGGTTGAGGACCACTGCTCTGTGGTATTGTGAATTATTGTACCTGGCGATGTGGGCCCTTCATTAAAAAATAGTCCCAGGGCCTCTGAGTTTAATAGCAAACAAACACTACAAGACAGAATTCGCTCTGCACACATTTAAAGGAACAGTTCACCTTAAAATAAAAATTATCATCATTTACTCACCCCCCTGTTGTTCCAAATCTGTATGATTTTATTTCTTCTGTGCTACTATAAGAGATGTTTTGTCTCGTATTTTTTTCAATGGGGCCCAGTGTTATTTTAGAACATGTTTACAGTTGGAAGATTTGGTTTGATTAAAACAAACTCTGGTGCGATTACTCTGTTAGCACGGATCATTTGAATAAGTGTAAACTCTGCCGTTGTTTGACTTCTTTACACATTTTAGAAGCTCTTCATGAATTATAAGCTGGTAAAAATACCACTATATAGTATGGACAAAAAGTGCATTTAGCCCAGCACACAGCATTGTTTTGGATGTTTGCTAATATATGTCATAAAAGCTGTCCTATCAGTTTATGACTGTATCCTTATGCTTTTGTTTTGTATCGTTAGATTTGGTGTTAAAAATCACAGTGTGAACACTAAAGGCCCAAGTATACTTTTTTTACGCGTATGCTAGTATATGCACACAGCCGAACGCGTAGCCTTTCAAAGTATAGTACATTTGACGTATGCGAACGCAGGGCGGTCCATCTTTGTCCAGCGTCTGCTCTATTTTTCTCCAGAACTCAGGGCTCCAGACTGCGCTTAAAACGGTTGCATTTGCAACCAAAAATATTAATTTGCAAATGCAGTTTTTGCTGAGATTGCCACTGGTGACTATATAAATAGGCATGTAATGCCTTTTTGCCATTGTTTTGCGATCACATCTTTTGTTATTTTGATGTTATAAACTGCGCATCAAAGTTTTAATAGAAAAACAGTCCTCATCTCTGCCCGAACAGCAGCGGTTAGTGTTCAGTTAATGCGTGAACTTCATATTATTTGTAACGCACTTGCCGTCCAATAATCACAATAAACTTTGTGCTCTGTTACCTTAATCCATCTACAAGATGGATTAAAATGCTGATAAATACAAGAAAAGATGTATAACACATGACAGTATAACTGTGTTAAAAAAAATTAAACATGTTTATTCTATGGCAACTAAAAAATAATTTAGTGCCGAATTTTGTTTCTTATAGGAGCCAATGGCTCCTTAATTGATTTATTTTGTCTGGAGCCCTGAGGATGTATGACCCAACTTGTTATTTTGTTGTTGCTATTTTGGTGTTGTTGCTGTTCGTCCGTCTCTTTAGTTTTGTTATCTACTGTGAAACAACGGCCCGGTACAGTGCTGCCACCTTATGGAACAGCTTATTAGTGCAAAATCGAGTCAATATACATGTGCAACCTGCACATACTAGGGCTGGGAAAATAAATCGATGCATCACGAATCAAGAAAGGATTCAGCATCGCTTCTGAGATTTTCCGAATGCATCGCGATTCTTTCTGGAGTCGATTCTGAGCTTAGTTTTGAACAGCAGATGGCACTGCATGCTTAAGAAACAGCCGTACTCTGCTTGTTTCCAAATCCTTACACACACTTGAACCTAAAATAATCATTCATAAAATTCGAAAAGGTTGAAGCGAGTTACAAGGGTGTTCACAGTGGGCTGTGTTTACATTAATCTTGCGTCATAAAAGCATTCTGAGCCGAGGTGAAATTACATGACTCACGCACAAGCGCTCTTCTGCACTCTTCTTCACGAGCATTTGAGTGTGCGGATAAAAAGTAGATTAGAGCGCCATGTGCTGTTAAAATCTAAGCTCAGAATCGATTCCAGAGAGAATTGCGATACATTCAGAAGATCTCAGATTCGATCCACGAATCAATTCTGCATCGATTTATCGCCGCAGCCCTAGCGTGTACAAAGTATGCGCAGTTACAAAAATCGGGTGGTGCATGTACTATTCTGGTGACTAGGGCTGTAACGCTTCTCAAAAGTCACGGTTCGGTTCGATACGATATAGTGGTGTCGCGGTTTTGTTGTTGTCAATTCAATAAATGCCGCTAATTCGAGTGAAATTAAAATGCGCACAGCCATTTACAAGCTATTTAAAGGGAAAAAAAGCAAATAAAACGAGGAAAAGAGGGAAAATTCTAACTAACTGCCTCACCGTCACAACTCTACTGGAGTAGTGTGGCAGACATCACGTTGCCTGTTACGTCGTTTGGGCTGCCTTGTTGAGCACAGTGGCACTGAGAACATTATATTTCACACACCGTAAGCTCTTTTATTTTCCAAATGTAATAGGATTAGTCACACGAATCGTTCAGTTTGTAATGTGTACCAAACCGAAAGCCTCGTACCGAACGGTTCAATACAAATACGTGTATCGTTACACCCCTACTGGTGAAGAAATTTGCTTCATGCGCACTGTATGCAGACCCTCGGGTACACGTAAAAACCGAAGTATACTTTGGCCTTAAGTGAACCAGGACTCAATGTATTTTCTTTTTTGGTTTGAACCAAATGAACCAAGAGAATTGAACTACAAGTATAAGCACACCCTTAGACGTCAGCACTCTTCAAAATGTATTTTGTGTTTCGTAGAAGGAAGTAATTCATACTGGTTTGAAATTACATGAAGGTGATTAAATGATGACAAATTTTTGAGAGCACTCTTTAATGACTCACAAATAGTTTTCATAAGTGACACTAATAATTGATCATGAAAATAATGGTCCATCGTTGTCATGCATTGTGACTTTTTGCTGAATTGTACATTTTTATAATTGATTCCACAGAGTGATTTTTGGCAGTATCTTGTAATCCTTTTAATCAGACAGCAATTTGTCTGAGGCAACAAAAAAAAACAGTGAGAGATGTGATAATCTATCAACGAATAAAGAAAATCATACAGGTTTGGAATGACATGGATTAATAAAAAAGAGTGAACAGTACCTTTACAGTACCTTTGTACCTTTTTTAATCAAATGGTAAATATCTTCAGTCTTGTAGTGTGCTTAATTTATTAGAGGGTGTGTTTGCTACTGTGAGCTTAAACTGTAGCTCAAACTAAATAAATCCTTTTGTTCAGAAGTAATAGCCAGGTGTAGATAGTAGATCTTGTCTGTAGTAGTCCATTGTAAGCTTGACTAGCTACATGATCTACTACATTCAGGGATCACCCTGTCTGGCTCTTTAAACACTTTTGATACACAGACAGAAACACACACATTCAAAAAATACTCATCAGGGAACACACTGTTCAGCAACATATGGAGTTCAGAATTGTTTGTGTCATTTCATTGATCTTTGTATATCGCTGGGATGTATAATTCTGCCTGACTCCACAGTAATGACCTTTTAATTGACATCTGAATCTTAAGGCCATGTAAACATTAAGTTAAGGTCAGAATTTAGGCTAAAGGTTATTTTTCTCAGTGTCAAGTGAACATTCACTGTGTAATACAAGGAATCCCAGCTCTTTTTTTTAATTATAAATCACTATTCCCTAAATGATTTACTTGAAGTACCACCTGTGGTTTTAAAGTGATAGTTCATCCAAAAATGGAAATTCATGTCATTCCAATTTTAAAGGGGTCATATGACGTTGCTAAAAAGAACATTATGTTGTGTATTTGGTGGAATGCAATGTTTTTATGCGGTTTAAGGCTAAAAAAACATATTATTTTTCACATAATGTACATTATTGTTTCTCCTCTATGCCCCGGCTTTCTGAAACGTTTCGATTTTTACAAAGCTCATCGGTCTGAAAAGTGAGGTGTACGCTGATTGGCCAGCTATCCAGTGCAGGTTCAGGAAACAGTCCTCCATAAAATGCGCTGCACACATCTGAATATTTGGGTTGAACTGTTCTGGAACAGTGTTGTAAATACAGCTTAACCACTGATTTCTAGTTGTGTCCTCTTTTGGAAGGCCAAACGAAGTAGTTTCGCTTTCACAACGAAACACACAGCATCACGCACGGCGGGCTAGAGTGAGCGGCGGCCGGCGGGCTTGAGTGAGGAACGGCCGGCGGATTCGACAAAGGAGCAGCCGGCGAGCTTGCGGCAACGACATGTGATGACCCCCGAGCTGGACTCCACTTCGTCCACGGTGAAAGCCGATCTGGCGATCCACAGCGCGAAGTTGATATATTTCCTCAGCAACTAGCACGGATCAGCTCTAGGCATGACGAAGCGGATATCGTCCTCTTTCGGAAGACCAAACAAAGTAGTTTCGCTTTCACAACGAAACACACGGCGGCTAGAGTGAGCAGAGGCCGGCGGCTAGAGTGAGCAGAGGCCGGAGGCCTAGAGTGAGTGGCGGCGGGCGGGCTTGCGGCAACCACATGTGACGACCACGTGCTGGACTCCACTTCGTCCACGGTGAAAGCCGATCCGGCGATCCACAGCGCGAAGTTGATATATTTCCTCAGCGACCAGCACAGATCAGCTCTAGGCATGACGAAACGGATATCGTCCTCTTTTGGAAGGGCAAACAAAGTAGTTTCACTTTCACAACGAAACACACAGTGTCTCCACGACATGGTGGCGGCAGCAACAACAATACTACAGCGAGAATAAAAGTTACACCTTCTTTCTTTGCATGAACATTTGGGCGGTGTTATGCAAATCTTCCCACACAGTGACGTAGACATGTGGTGGCGTGTTTAAAGGAGGTGTTTTAGGAGGGCGTCTACAAGTCTTAACTTTTATAAAGAATATCTATTTGGGTTTGAGACTTTAGTCTTTGCAACTTTAGGGATCTTATCTATGCACGAACAGCTTGTAACACTCCAAAGATAAAGTAAAATGTGAAATTACATCATATGACCCCTTTAAAAGGCTTGCTTTCTTCCATGAAACACCTAAGGAGAAGTTTTGCGGTATGTTCACGCTACTTTCTTCCATACAATTTAGATGCGACCAAAGGCTGTCAAGCTCCAAAAGCATCATTGAAGTAGTTAATACTACTTTTGCACTGTAATTGAAGTCATATAGTAGCTTTGTGTGAGGAACAGACTGAAAAGTGAAACACTGACCGAAAATCTTGCCTTGAAAAAAAAAATTATCAAAAAGTGCAGCTTGGTCTGCTTGAAATATCTCCTTTTATACTCTTGTTATAACATAATTTTCCCTTTAAGTAAGTAAAGTTGACCTTTAAATAAACAATGAATTATTGAATTAATTTTTTTTTTAGAATTCCATGTCTTATTTAATTCTGCATTGACATTTCTTGAACCCCATATGCATTTAACACCATCACTATGTGTCGTCATCTGGGTGTGTTGTTCCTTGTCTGAATTGTTATCCTGTGATTCATCCCACTTACAGTGAGCTTTGAACTTCTGTCTCTTTAAATATTGTCACTTGAACTTGTTTCTGTTTAAGCCTATTTATCTTCCATCTTGTTTTATCAGTTTATTGTGAGCGTCTGTGAGGGTTAGCGGATATCAGGTCCCGTTTCTTGTGCGTTTCCACATAAAGATGAGGTCACTTGGCTACCCGAAAAGCAGAGCATAGTGCCCTCTTGTTTTGCAAATGGCTTTCCCTGAAGGAAACGCTCTTTGCATGCTCTGTACTGCAGATCTCTCCTTAAGTGTGTGTGTTAGTCTCTCTCTATCCCTCCATACCAATTAGTGCATTATCCCATTAGCTTCTCTCTCTTTCCTGCTTCAATATTCAAGGGAGGATTCAGACCCATTCAGGTAATTTGCAGTCTTGAGGAAAATGCATGGCATGAAGTCCTCTGTTTCTCTTTCCACATAATCTTCCTGCTTCCCATTCCAGTGAACAGCACTGCAGCTACCCACCCCAAAGACAGCAGAATCCTCCATTTCAGTTGACCTCTCTTCTGTATATGTTCCTGTTGGTCTTATTGATTTTAAAGTGCTTGCTGTATTTTTATTTTGTTAGGGTTGCATGTCGAGTGGTTTCTTTCTATATGCATTGATTGCTTCCTGTTGGAACTGGTTGTCGACGGGTGGATTCACTGCTCTGCCTGTTGTAATGCTCTAGAAACATGACTGCTAAAATGCAGACACTGAGACTGTGTGACTGTTATAGGAGGATTTTCATGCTGCTTTTCAGCTGTTAGACGTTGATTTCTAACAGCGTTAATGTCTTCAATGAAATTTGTGACATGTTTATTGATGATGGTTTTTTATTGCACCAGTGGTAATAAATACTATTTAAAAAATATGCAATTAAATTGTTTTAATTAAAACATATGGTTGATGGGAAAAAAAACACTGCAAGATATTATGCACCAAAAAAAAAAGTAGGGAAAATTGATTCAAATAACCCAGTATGTTGAGGATTGATCTGCTTGTGCTGGAAGAGCAAAACACTGGTGAGCTGAATTGCTTGCTTTGCCAGCAGGTTAATTTGCACCATATTACATATACTATCACAGATGTTTAAGGAATGGTACGATTTTTAAAAATGTTTTTGAAGGAAGTCTCTTATGCTCACCAATGCTGGATTTATTTAATCTAAAATACATTAATATTGTGAAATACTATTGCAATTTAACAAAAAAAAAAAAACAGCCATTACTCTAATATGCAGTATCACAAGATCCTTTAGAAATTATTCTAATGTGCAATATTAAAAATAGTTGTGCTGCTTAGTATTTTTGTAGTCCAGAATCATTACTGTAATTTTACTTTTGACTCCTGGCTCTGTAGATCCTGAAGTTTACATTTTTTGGTATGTTTAAGTAGGTATTATTTGTGAACCATAAACTGCTTTTACAAGCTGTCGCTCATGACCCAAGAACCAAAGTTTCGTTAACCATATTTTAACATAAAAAGGATAAATTATGAAATAATTTAATTATGTGATTAAAGTATTGCATTAATATGCTGATTGTTGTCTAAAACTGGTCAGTATCATTTGATTAAAACAGCTTTTGAACAGTCTTCTCATTAAAAGCATCATTGTCTTTGTGTATGATAGAATGGTCAGAAGATCTGTCCCACTTTGTCCTTACAATTTATGTTTTAAAAAAATAAGCCGCTTAGCAGAGTGATATTAAAATAATCTCTAAGCCTGTAATGTTAACTCAATAATATAATGTGGCATCGAGACTGTCAAGAACTCTGAATAAAATGGACCACAGTGTCATGGACCACAGAACTATTATGTTAAAAGTAGTTTCAGGCCAGGGATGGAAATTTAGTTCAAAAGCAGTCAAAATTGTGGACAAAGTGTTTATAGGCAAATTATTACATTCAGATTTACTAAAAGTTCTTAAATTACAGCTTGTTTTGTCAGTTTCAGTTTTGGTTTAGCTTCATTAAGAATTTTTATTGCGGTGCATCACTAATTTTTCATTGAATAGATTAAATATGTGTATTTTACATTTCCCTTGGTTCATCTACTGTACCATCTTTGAAGGGTACATGTGATGCTTGGCCTAAAGAAGGTATCTTAAAAGGCATCGTCATGTTGCCTACCTATTTGGTACGGCATTTTAATTGGAAGTGTGCCTATGATGCCTTAAAATGCTGCCTCTGTAGGTAGAGCTGCTGGCTCCCGATCATCTGTGGCAGTTAGAGTAATGATGCATCTGCAGATAGTACAGCCACTGTCTGTGTTCAAAGAGCTGCATGCTGACTGTCCTTAAGGGAACTCTGCTCTACTGGTCACACCCACAGTCTCCAATTACTGTGTTTTGGTGTACTGTCAGCATCAGAGAGTTCAAGAAAGACTGTTTACCTGTGACAAGCTTCTCCCATCTGCTTAATAATTAAAATTCTTTTCACATCACCGTCACTCACTGCACATTAGGGTATGCTGGTTCAGACATTGTAAATGTTTGGGATCTTTTTAATTAAAGGTTTCTGTTGTATCAATCAGCCTCAAGTGAAACGTGCTTCATATAATCTATACTTGTTTGTTTACATTTATTAATTCAACAATTCAGCTCACGGCTGTAAATATATTATGGTCTGATGGTTGTTATTAAATGGGATGTTAATATGTACAAATGTCGGTAGATATTATTTTCTTCTCTTATTCACATCAAAGGCTGCTTTTGAAATTAAACATGAAATAAAACGATTACAATGGCTTTATATCTGAATATATTTTATAATGTAGTTTATTTCTGTGATGGTAAAGCTGAATTTTCAGCACCCATTACTCCAGTCTTCAGTGTCACACGATCCTTTAGAAATCACGCTAATATGTTGATTTGATGTTTTCAGTGTTGAAAACAGTTGTGCTTCCTAATACATACATTTTTCATGGTTCTTTGACAAACATGAGGTTCAAAAGAGCAGCATATTTTTTTAAATAGAAATCTTTACTGTCACTTTTGTTAAATTAAATGTGTATTTCCTGAATATTTTTTTTTCTTTCATACTGACCCCAAGCATTTGAACAGTTGTATATATTTTTTTAAAATCAAAAATAGCTAAACCTACAATTACAATATGGAGCCAACAAGCTTTTCTGAAAGACTTTTGTTTTCCATACACACACACACAATGATAATTGTTGAAATGTGGTTGTCACTCCTAAAATGTAAGTGTGACCTTTGTGTATAAAACATAATTAAGCACCCAAAATAGGAGTGACACCCGTATTTAGCTGCAGTGTGTATGTGGCCCTTATGACTCACACATTTCCGCAACTGTTAAAACACTGATTTAGTAGGAAACCAGTTGTCAGTTTGTTTGGATGAAAAATAATGATTCACTGTTGTTGTTTGGCATTGGTACATAGTCACAAGTGTGAGAGCTTGTGTCAGCAGGTCTATTTTAGGGATTTATTAATAGGAAGCTCTCTTCATAGTAGAGCAAATAAGCTGCTTTAGTTTGCTAGTTCTCTTGAGCGTTATGTACCCTAATGTGAAACCATTGTAACCTAAGTCTTAAAGGGATATTTCACCCAAAAATGAAAATTCTGTCATTAATTACTCAACCTCATGTTGTTCCTAACCCGTAAGACCCTCGTTCATCTTCGGAACACAAATTAAGATATTTTTGATGGAATCTGAGAGCTCTCTGACCCTCCCATAGATAGCAAGGATCCTTAAGGCCTGTTCACACCAAGCAGGATAACTATAAAGATAACGATAAAGAGATAGTTCTAAAAAAAAATCTCAATTTTAAATAATAGCAGAGTCCACACCACAGCTATAACGATAAAGGCACAGAGAAACGATATCGTTAGAATCACTTGCATCAGAATGATGCAAACATTGACAGCCAATCAGAATCAATCCTGCTGTCACGAGCTTGAGAATTTAAAGCAACAGAAGCATGTATGCTTAGAATAAACAGACAATATTGTTCGTTGGTGTGGATGCTAATATCGTTATCTTTATAGTTATCTTTATATTTATCATTCTTGATGTGAACGGGCCTTAACTCGTTCAAGGTCCAGAGACGTAGCAAGGAGATCGTTAAAATAATCCTTGTGATATCAGGGGTTCAACCATAATTTTACGAAGCTACGAGAATACTTTTTGTGCGCAAAAGAAAAAAAAAATACTTTATTCAACAATTCGTCTTCTCCGCATTAGGGCTGTGCGATTAATCGAAATCATCATAAAATCGCGATTTGAGCTTGCGCGATTTCTAAATCGCTTTACAGTACGATTTTCCGCTCCCCCGACCTCCCGCAGTATGCTATCTGAACCAATCAGAATGCAGCGCGCCTAAATGAAAAAAAAACCAGAATGGCAAGCCAGGTTCACACACTCCGTCTGTGGTGCGTATTTTTTCCGCGCCCATGTTAACGGATCAGAGCGTTCACACTGCACGCGATTGCGGTCCGGCAGTGTGCTCCAGGAGCAGTGCGTCTGCAGCAGTCATGCTGCGATCGTTTCCGCACGGAGTCTATTTCTGCTGTGCTTCACGCGCTGAAATAAAGTGACAGCGCATTATTCGCTGTAAAAATTAACATGGATTGACACGGATATTTAGTAATTACACCATAAATGCATATAATTTAAGTCTACTGTTTCACAGTCAACACATGTTTTTTTGGCTAGATTTAAAACAAGGAAAAGTGCACTTTTAGATAAACAAGGCAACAATAGATGAAGAAGATTTATTGAGTTTAAACATGAATATGCCTATGAAAGATTTGTGTATATAAAATATTACTGTACTGTGATAAAAGAGAATCACAATGCTGAAAAAGCATTTTCAGAAACAACGTTTGGATTTGAAATCAAAATAATGGATAAATGTTGTGTTTGTGGTAAACAGCCGTGGATCAGGAGCGGACTGCAAACGCGTCCTGTGCGAAAGCAAAATGAGTCCGTGCTGCTTCTGCACCGCTTACACATACTGTATACGCTCTGCAGACAGAGTACGTGTGAACTTGGCACAACAAATCTAGTTCAACATCTGAGGCAACGCCACAAAGAGCTCTATGACCAATGCATGGCAAAAAAAAACACAGGATTTTTGTTTTATTTTTTCTGCCATATATGTCTATTTTAGAGACATTTTGTTACACCTTTACTTAGTGATTATTTTGCCTTATGTCTGTTCTAGAGACATGTTACAGCTT
>NW_015505316.1:2122983-2129953 GCF_001515645.1 Sinocyclocheilus grahami | reverse complement strand
AAGTCTACTGTTTCACAGTCAACACATGTTTTTTTGGCTAGATTTAAAACAAGGAAAAGTGCACTTTTAGATAAACAAGGCAACAATAGATGAAGAAGATTTATTGAGTTTAAACATGAATATGCCTATGAAAGATTTGTGTATATAAAATATTACTGTACTGTGATAAAAGAGAATCACAATGCTGAAAAAGCATTTTCAGAAACAAAGTTTGGATTTGAAATCAAAATAATGGATAAATGTTGTGTTTGTGGTAAACAGCCGTGGATCAGGAGCGGACTGCAAACGCGTCCTGTGCGAAAGCAAAATGAGTCCGTGCTGCTTCTGCACCGCTTACACATACTGTATACGCTCTGCAGACAGAGTACGTGTGAACTTGGCACAACAAATCTAGTTCAACATCTGAGGCAACGCCACAAAGAGCTCTATGACCAATGCATGGCAAAAAAAAACACAGGATTTTTGTTTTATTTTTTCTGCCATATATGTCTATTTTAGAGACATTTTGTTACACCTTTACTTAGTGATTATTTTGCCTTATGTCTTTTCTAGAGACATGTTACAGCTTTTTGATAAAGCTCTAATTGGCTTTCTTTTGGAAATATGTTTCAAATTCACACTGAATGCATTAATGACTGTAAAGCATGTCTGTATGTGTCAAAATCGTGATTAAAATCGAAATCACAAAATTGATCAAAGAAATCGCGGTAGTTTTTTTTGTCCATATCGCACAGCCCTGCTCCGCATCACTCTGGTGCCATTTTGGAGAGTATCCATTGAATGTAAACAGCATATGCTGTTCTGTGTCAGCTGCGCCACGTGGATATGCTGTTTATGTCGTTTACACTTTGATCTGAACGAAAACAGCGTATCCGCGTGACGCAGCTGACACAGAACAGCATACGCTGTTTACGTTCAGTGGATACTCTCCAAAATGGTGTCAGGGTGACGCGGAGGAGACGAATTGTTGAATAAAGTCGTTATTTTAATATTTTAATACTTATGTATTGTTTTAAAGGGGTCATATGATGCTTTTTTAAAGATCATTATTTTGTGTATTTGGTGTAACAGAATATGTTGACATGCTTTAATGTTCAAAAAACACATTATTTTTCAAATACTGTATATTTTTGTAGGTCCTATATGGCCCGCCTCTCTCAAACGCTTCGTTTTCTACAAAGTCCCTCCTTCCGACAAGTGCAATCTGCTCTGATTGGCCAGCTGACCCAGTGCATTGTGATTGTCCGAACACCGTAAGCACTCGTCGGAAATGTAACGCACCTTACCATAATCGCGAGCTTCATCTTTTAAAATAAATGTAAAGACAAAATTTAGGGGGGCGTGGCAGAGTCTTAACTTTGATAAAGAATATCTCTTTGGTTTTGAGACTTTAGTCTTTGCAACTTCAGGGATCTTATCTATGCACAATCAGCTTGGAACACTCCAAAGAGAAAGGAAAACTTGAAATCGCATCATATGACCCCTTTAAGTGCATGTTACTTAGAATGATGTGTGTTGTCTTTGTTTCTTGCATGCTTTTAGTTAAGTAGTTTTACAAATATGTTTACTTATTCAATGGACTTCATCTTAGATACACAACATGGCTGAAATCTTACACTTTTCAGTTTGCCAGTGTTTCCAAAGGTGAGCCACATAACTGATCTCTCCTCTCTCTCCTCACAGTTTTTCCAGAGGACGCAGATGCAAACGGCGCGGCCCACCATTCCAAGCAACAACCCTCCCATTCGGCCCATGTCTCAGACCCCCACAGCAGCGGTCTACCCCCACAATCAGCCCATCATGATGACCATGGCTCCCATGCCCTTTCCTTCCCCACAGACAGCGCAGTACTACATCCCTCAGGTCAGACGGCACAAGACTGCAGACAGGAATCACATTACACTTACTATATCTGGACTGTGTGTTTACATCAGGATGTTTTAATGTGCTAGACTTTGTTGTGTTGTTTATGTACAAATTTCATTACAGAGTTTTTTTCGGTTAATTAATTGTTTACAATTATATTTCACTCATTTGTCATTTGTAATACTACAGTACCGTCACAGTGCTCCTCCATATGTGGGGCCTCCTCAACAGTACCCAGTCCAGCCCACTGGACCCAGTACCTTCTATGCTGGACCCAGTCCAGGGGACTTTCCTGCACCGTATGGTGAGATTAGCACCCTCCTTTCCTCCTTGTCGGTCACCTGTGGATTACTGTTGACTTTCTCATGTAGTCTGCTGACTTGCATTGATTTGCTGTTTACTGTGTTAATGTTGTACAGTAAGTCTAAATTTTTATTTATTTAATTATCATGCTGATGTGAATGTTGATCATATTCATTTGTTTTGGTTAATTATTTTAGTTACTTTTTTTTGTTCAGTTGTAAAGTGTTTTCACAATTTCACTAGCTGACATATATTCAGAAAAATGTGGCATATGATTGTAAGCAGTTTTAATATACTTTTATGCAATTTCCTTTTGCTGCAACAACTATATAAATTATAGTTTAAAAATGTTTTTTGTGCAAATCGATGGTGATGTATTGAATTTCAAACATTTATAGTTTTATAAATTTTTATGTAAAGTTATATAATTGTTATAAAAGTAAAAAAAGTTATTATATTTTACACTTTTTGTGCACAAAATATATAGCATAGCTTTCATTAATGCATTTATATTTGTATTTAGAACCTTTCATTTTATAACCTTTAATTAATGTCATTAACGAATTTAAAACAGTGTTTTGTTTTATACATGTTTATATACTGTAAAGTTTTAATCTTTATAGAGTTTTTTTTTTCATTGTTGCATTCTAAACCGTTTTTTTGTTTTTTTGTGTGTTTTTAATATAAATTTATACAATTGTTATACATTTGTTTTAATGAATTGTTTATATGTCACCCTGTACCACAAAACCAGTCATAAGGGTCAATTTTAAGAAATTGAGATTTATACATCATCCGAAAGCTGAATAAATACGCTTTCCATTGATGTATGGTTTGTTAGGATAGGACAATATTTGGCCGAGATACAACTATTTGAACATCTGGAATCTGAGGGTGCAAAAAATCTAAATATTGAGAAAATCGCCTTTAAAGTTGACCAAATGAATTATTAGCAATGCATATTACTAATCAAAAATTAAGTTTTAATATATTTACTGTAGGAAATTTACAAAATATCTTCATGGAACATGATCTTTACTTAATATCCTAATGATTTTTGGCATAAAAGAAAAATCAATAATTTTGACACATACAATATATTTTTGGCTATTGCTACAAATATACCCCAGCGACTTAAGACTGGTTTTGTGGTCCAGGGTCAAATATTTTAAACTTTTTTGCACATAGCATAGCCTGCATTCATGCATTTATATTTGTAGTTAGTGGTCGACCGATATATTGCCAAGACCGATATATTGGCCGATATTTGGCATTTATCAAATATTGGCATCGGCCGATAAGTTTTTCTGTTTGGCCGATGCGTTCGTGGCGCGCCAGACTTTTATTTTGACAGCACTGAGAACGGCAGAGTCTGAGCACACAGTGTTCACATTCTCCCTCTTGTTCGCTGTCGTCGTTAACAGTTCTGTTAACACGGACAGAAGTCTGTCTAATAATCAGATAGAACTGTTAAACAAAGGAATTTAAATATATACAAAAAAGTATTATAACGATTGCTTTTATATTGTTAGTAATAGAAAGGCAAACATTATAATACTATCTCGTTTGCCGTCAGCATTCAGCAAATACGCATTTATATAATTTAAACAAATCTTTGAATGACTAATGAACATCTAATTTCAAAAACCTTGCAAACTTAGTTGAATCCAGTTGTGAGATCTTATGAAGTGTGCATTTGTATCCTGCATGATCGCGTGTACTCTGCATGACAGTCAGTCCTTGCAAATTGAATACGAACAGGAGGAGAGTTCGGCTTCATTGAGACGCGCGATCGACAAACTTTAAACTTGTGATTTCAAATTATGCTGGGCTTCATGCTTTTGCCCAATGTCATATTCATGTCATTTTCACTGTGTGCTGTATGTAAAATGAGTGTTACCTTGGCTTTATTTGAAAAAAATGTGATTCCCATTGCACACAAACTTCCCAGAATACTGAGTGCCCTGTTGGTTACAGTGTTTACTTCCTTTTTAATTATATTTTTATTAAATATTTGTTTATCATTTTATCATTGTCATTTAAAGTATAAGCATGTTTATTTTAGACATTTATTTTTTAATCCATTTTCAAATGATTTCAAATTTCTTAAATATTAAATAAAATAAATAAAATTATATCGGCTTTATATCGGCCATCGGCCACCCTGCTTTCCAAGATATCGGCATCAGCTGTCAAAAAAACAATATCGGTCGACCACTATTTGTAGTATAGCCTTTAATTTGCATAATGTTTTTCAGCATATATAGAAATTAAAATTAGGTTTTGTTATACTATTAATTGATTAATCAGAAATAATCAGCACAGTTTTAATTTTGGTGTGAATTAGTTCTTAATATGGAACTTGTGGTCTTGTGTGGTTTGTGAGCAGCAGGACCTCCCTACTATCCTGGGCAGCCCATGTACACACCATCTCCATCCATTATAGTGCCTACACCACAACAACCTCCACCTGCTAAGAGGGAAAAGAAAACAGTGAGTGTCATCATTGAGTAACTTTATAACAGTATGTAAACTAGAATCCATAATGCCTTCAGGAAATTTGTATTGAAAAAAATCATATGTCATTAACAAGGCTTGAGAAATCCTGAAAAGGTAGTAGATGATGTTTCTAATGCTTTATCATTTAATTATCCGTCTCTTTATTGTCCTCCAAGATCCGCATTCGAGACCCCAACCAGGGCGGCAAGGATGTGACAGATGAGATATTATCGGGGGTGGGCGGAAGTCGGAACACAACCCCACCTGTGAGACGGCCCTCCTCCACTCCTACACCTCCACAGGTAAGACGGCCAATCACAGAGATCAAATCAAACACAAAAACCCATATGCACACGTACAGATATAGCTTGATATTGCTCCCTTTTTAATTTCTGCACCTTGGGAATCAGCTCTTATGACTTGTGCCAGTAAGCGACCATCCAAAACAGTAAAATCCAGTCTGAACACCATAGCAAACCCACTGACTTTGTAGCCACACTGCCGAAGTATCCATTCCTTTATAATGAGGAGTTTATCTTCTTATCTAAAGCCACAGCTTATGTCCGTGGGTCAGCACCTTTACTTAAGAGTTTGATCTTTTACCCACAAGCCACCAATTTTATGCTATGCACTTTTAATGAAGAACTCCATGAATACTCCTAAAACTTGTTTTTCTGTGGAAGTAAAAGGCTAAAAGGTTTTTTTTTTTTTTTTTTAAGAATTTAAGAAGTTTCAACTTGCATATTTTGTCACATGTGTTGTGGTTCTGCCTCATGATTGTTTGGGTCATCCTGATCCCTGTGTGTTCCCTTTACAGTGACTCCTCATCTACACACTCTAGAATATCCCTCGTCCTCTCTGGGCCTAATCTAAAACAGGGCTTTTCAAACTAGGGTCCACAGACTGCAAGGGGGTGCAGGGTGTCCGAAAAAAAGTGAAAAAGCATAATAGGACCCATTCAACTTTAGTCAAAGTAAAATTATATATACAGAGGGTAAAATAAGTATTGAATATGTCACCATTTTTCTCAGTAAATATATTTCTAAAGGTGCTGTTGACATGAAATTTTCACCAGATGTCGGTAACAACCCAAGCAATCCATACATACAAAGAAAACAAAACAAATACGTTCAGATATTAAGTTCTGTGTAATAAAGTGGAATGACCCAGGGAAAAAGTATTGAACACATGAAGAAAGGGAGGTGCAAAAAGGCATGGAAAGCCAAGACACCAGCAGAAATCTATCAGTAATGTAGCAAATTAGCTCAAAATGGAAATAACTGGTTATAATTAATAATAAATATTTAGATTAGATCTTAGAATTAACTGTAGCAGAATCAATATTATAATTATTTGATCTGTCCGTCCACCGAGCAGACAATATAATCATTTATCAATTCAAGGAAAGATTATTTTCCTGGCCAAGGAACAATAGCTTTCCTACTTTTATGCAGTACTAGCAGTAATTTAGCATGTAGCAAGATTCAACATTCAGTGACCCCAAATTGTGAGCAGCACACAGAGGCAATCAATTGTGAATATAAGGGATTTAATAAATGAAACTACAGCTAACATACAACAAGACTAAGCAAAACACATATATACAGAATGAAGAAAAGTAAGGAAGAGAGAGAGAAGAGCAAAAGAATGGCAGTATTTCACATCAATTAACCACAACCTAATGAGAATCATCAAAGAATCAAAAATCACATTAAAAGGGGCTCAAACTTAAACACGCATCTAAATAGTTGTAAACGGTTACTTGCATTGGCTTCGATTGCTGAACAAGAGTCCTGATGCGGTAGACAACGGAGGTTCTTGATGAGTTCTTTTAGAAGTGAGCTGGAGGTTTTGCACTGGTTCCTCTGAAGATAGGAAAGTCCACAAGAGATCGACAAAGTTACTTGAAGATAAAAACTGCCGGAAAAATCAAACTCAAAAGGAGAGTTTTGAGGATTCTTGGATTGTGTCCGTCTCAAGAAGAAAGATTTTGAGCCAAGATTAGTCTGAGCTAATGACTTTTGAAAGTTCCTATCTACACCCACCTTTTGGGTGGGATAGCCAATCAGAGGCATGAATTTTGAGCGGGAGAAACTTTCTTTGTCTCTGTTTATGTCCCATTTGCATGTTTATTGCTGTTCTGGAGGATTGGTGCAGTTTTACCCAAAATATGGTACAAATAGTATATTGCATTTCACGATCACATAGTGTACATCATTGTTTGAGGAATAAAGAGCAGATCATTTTGATACCAAGAACGAAACATCTAGAAGATCTTAAAGCAGAGATACACTCATATACC
>NW_015505316.1:2093488-2122572 GCF_001515645.1 Sinocyclocheilus grahami | reverse complement strand
AGAGTTGTAACTAGGCTAATATAATAGGGAAACATACAAACAACACATGCATATACCAGATACAATTGTAACTGATTAGTTATAGTCTAAATAAAGAAAATGTCTTTATGTGTGTGTGTGTGTTATGTGTATTGCGAGCATGGGGGTAGTTCGCTGGCCATCAGACATCTGGTGCCAGGTACTGTGATGACTGGAATTGGAATGTGTTTGAAGTCGATGGGGAGACCAGAGAGTTGATCTGGTTACCATCTTCTTGATAATGGGGGAAAGACCATTGGCAATTTAGCACCCATACAACTGTAGAATCTGGGGCCAGGACTGTAATTTATATGCAAATGTCAAAAGGCTGAAAGGGTCTCTGAGACATAAAGCCCCCATGACCCTCAATGAACCTAAGCAGACGCTACAGTAATTAGAAAGCAATCCTGCCCCTAGTCAGTGGAAATGAATATTAGCTGGTTTAGTCCCAACTGATGGCCTATAAAAAGGTGTCTCATTACCAACGTGTCACACAAGAAACATTTCATGATGGGTAAAAGCAAAGAGCTCTCTCAAGACCTTCACAACCTTATTGTTGCAAAACATACTGGTGGCTTTGGTTACAGAAGAATTTCTATACTTCTGAATGTTCCAGTGAGCACTACTGGGGCCATAATCCGGAAGTGGAAAGAACATAATTTCACCATAAACTGGCCATGACCAGGTGCTTAGGGTTGGGTACCGAACTCTGTACTTTTAAGGGTACCGACCGAATTGCGTCGGTACTACCAAGTACCGATTCACATTAAATCAATCGGTGCCAAATTTCAGTACCTGAGAACGCATCTGGGCGCATACGCGACAGACAGAGAAAGCGAGACCCTGTGACGTGATGTCACCCCTGCAGCTCATTCAAACAACACACAGGGCAAACTGAAATGTTCTAAAGTGTAGTTACATTTCTAGGGCCATATGGTTTCTGCGAAAATGCGGACGGGATCGCAGAGTCCATTCATAAAAATTTAATTTACTCTATAGCGCGGAATGCAACGGAATTTGTAAATTTTGGACGAATAAATCAAAAGTAGCCACTGCCACTTCATTTGAAAAGCGATATGAACTAGTGTCAGTGAATATTAAAATGCAAAAAGACGGTTAAAATATGAATCCTGCATGTTTCCGCTTGCTTCTGTATGTATGAATGGCGGAAACGCGGTTTTGTTTACTACACAAATACTGAAGCACGCGTGACGCTCGCGGTGATTTTTGGCTTCTGCGTCTCACTATATGATGGCATGAACACAAAAACTTAATCTTCAGAGCTGCTGTGAGAGTCACTTCACGAGAATTTTACCGTTACAAAACTAGCATCATCATACTGTATACAAACAGAAACTTCATGGCAACCTGTCAAAATAAAAGTACGGTTTAACATGGAACAGAAATATATTACTCTTGTATTACTTTTGTAAAGTATAATGTACATCTTTAAATGTTCGATTTTTTATCAAATTTAAATAAAACAATTAAATTATAAAAATAAATATTTCAACCAGATTAATTACTTAATTGTAGAAAAAAATAATACAATTATTAGCCTATTTAAAAAAAAGTTTTAATGGAATATTCACACAATGTTTCTTCAGTTTGTTTGCCAAAAATAAAAGGGTTTAATTTTAATTTGATTTAAAATAAATGTTTAATGCCTTCATTTGATTTTCAGAAATATTAAAACAAGTTTCTGGGGGGGAAAAAAAGAAAGAAAGAAAAAGTTTGTAAGGCCCTATTGTTCAAAATGTTGAAATTGAGACTTTTGGACTTATTTTTTCACTGAAATAAATGTTTTTGTTATTACACAGAGTAAAGTACCGAAAAAAGGTACTGTTGGGTACTGGTACCGAAATTCAGGTACCTATACCAGTACTGTACCTGTTAAAATGTGAACGGTACCCAACCCTACAGGTGCTCCTCACAAGATTTCTGACAGAGCAGTGAAAAAAAAATTATCAGATGAGTTTTCTAAGAGCCAAGGACCACTTGTGGAGATATTCAGAAAGACCTGGAATTAGCAGGTACAATTGTTTCAAAGAAGTAATGCACTCAACTGCTGTGGCCTATATACACGCTCACCACGCAAGACTCCATTGCTGAAGAAAAAGCATGTTGAAGCTCGTTTAAAGTTTGCTGCACAACATTTAGACAAGCCTGTGAAATACTGGGAGAATATAGTCTGGTTCGATGAGACCAAAATTAAACTTTGGATGCCATAATACACACCATGTTTGGAGGTCAAATGGCACTGCACATCACCCCAAAAACATCATGGTCTGGCACTAGCATAGTTCATATAATTGAAGGAAGGATGAATGGAAAAATGTACCAAGACATTCTTGATAAAAATCTGCTGCCATCTACCAGGATGATGAAGATGAAACAAGGGTGGACATTCCCAATGATGCCAAACACACAGCCAAGGAAACTCTCAATTGGTTTCAGAAAAATAAAATAAAGCTGCTAGAATGACCCAGCCAATCATCTGACTTGAATCCAATAGAAAATCAATGGAAAGAACTAAAGATTAGAGTTCATAGAAGAGGCCCACAGAACCTTCAAGATTTGAAAACTGTTTGTGTGAAAGAATGGGCCAAAATCACACCTATGCAATGCATGCAACTAGTTTCTCCATACAGGAGAGGTGTCTTGAAGCTGTCATTAACAACAAAGGCTTTTGTACAAAGTAATAAATAAATTTCAGTTAGCGTGTTCAATACTTTTTCCCTGGGTCATTCCATTTAATTACACAGAACTTAATTTCTGAACTTATTTCTTTGGAGATGAAACAAGGGTGGACATTCCCAATGATGCCAAACACACAGCCAAGGAAACTCTCAATTGGTTTCAGAAAAATAAAATAAAGCTGCTAGAATGACCCAGCCAATCATCTGACTTGAATCCAATAGAAAATCAATGGAAAGAACTAAAGATTAGAGTTCATAGAAGAGGCCCACAGAACCTTCAAGATTTGAAAACTGTTTGTGTGAAAGAATGGGCCAAAATCACACCTATGCAATGCATGCAACTAGTTTCTCCATACAGGAGAGGTGTCTTGAAGCTGTCATTAACAACAAAGGCTTTTGTACAAAGTAATAAATAAATTTCAGTTAGCGTGTTCAATACTTTTTCCCTGGGTCATTCCATTTAATTACACAGAACTTAATTTCTGAACTTATTTCTTTGGTTTTCTTTGTATGTATGGATTACTTGGGTTGTTACCGACATCTGGGGCCCGTTCTTCGTACGTCGCTAACTCTGGATTTGATTGTTGATGATTTGGCATGATCTTGGATTGTTTGGTTCTTCGAAGCTCATCCCGGAGTTGCTGTCATAGCAACAGGTCCGTAAGCTAAACCTGCTCGGGAGCAGGCTTATTTCATGTAAACAGGATTAGATTACATCTTTTTAAGCAGAATTGATACTTAAAATCTGTCCGCTACTACAGCTACTTTATTACAAGAGTACCCTACTAATCCACGGACAATAATTTAAAATAATAATCATTAAAAAATTTATTTAAAGATAATATAATAATGTTGTGTAGTCTTTAATACTATAGACACAGCCAGTTTTACTCACTGAAAGATTTATTCGTCATAAAATTATTACTTCATAATTGTATTCGAGTCTTACACACATGCTATACAGATAATGTAGAGTTGTGCATTAATTTGAGTGGTGACAGATATTATGGGAGTGGCTTGATGGAGCGCAGGGGATGCAGATAACATGAACTTGACCCTTAAGAAACTTTAATTAATGCTATCACATAACAAATCTGTTCAAATATAAAATTAAATGAATTGCTAATTGCTACATTGAAATAAAAATGTAAAGCATGTACAAATATTACAGATCGTGAATATAAATAATTGGGATTCATGTAAAAAAATTCAAATAAAATAAAAACATTTATCCATTTATCTATTATAACATTTATGTAGTTTTGTTCGCTTGGCTGTTTCCTTATAAAAGTCCAAAAATGTGTCAAGTTTTTCGTCAGGTGTCTTTTTTAATGATATGATGTCATTACGTTGCTGTCTTGCCGCCAGCCAATCGCTGCATTGCTGATCGTGGCTTTGAGTATCGATACATAGCCCCTTTTTTTACCAACTCATGAATGCGCAATTATCTCAGATAACTCAATCCAGCCATACTAATCATCAACAAAAGGTGCGTTCGAAGAACCGAATTGGCCAGATCCTGATTAGCGCAATGATATCATCTTGGATGTGACATTTCATCTCAGATGTAATAAGCGACGTACGAAGAACCGGCCCCTGGTGAAAATTTCATGTCAATAGCACCTTTAGAAATATATTTACTGAGAAAAATGGTGACGTGTTAAATACTTATTTTATCCACTGTGTATGTGTGTGTGTGTGTATATATATATATATATATATATATATATTAGGACTGTCAATAGATTAAAATTTTTAATCAGATTAATCGCACTCTTTTTCTGTGATTAAAGTGCGATTAATCGCACACTTCATGAAATTAAGCATAGACCATTTATCTTGTTTCAAATGGTTATTTTGTCATAATTTGCTATATTCAGCAAAGTAAACCAAAAGATTGAAGGGTGGTTCTCAAAAATCTCTATTTTCTGCAAGCTTTTCTCAGGATAAATGTAGATGTCTTTCCAAAAAAGGACTCCAAAAGGACACCAAAGAACCAAATGATATAAGGAGCCCATATATGAAAGAAAAAAAATGCAAATATATATATATATATCTGAATTGTATAGTATGTGTGCAGTGCAACAGCAAATAGCTTTTTTACATTTTAGAGAAGTCAAGTTGCATAACCGAACAGGACCACATGGAGATGCCAAAAAATACCCTAAACCATCTGCCGACTGCATATATCTACTACAGTACATGGATCCATTCCGTATAACTAAACACAGCAACATACACATGACAAATTAAAACATTATCGCGAATGTGTGTGGAAACAACGTGAATGTACCGAAATGTCTGTGCCTGTGCATAAATACAATGTGCGATCAGTGTGTCAAGAGCACTCATACACGCATTAATATAACGGACTCACTCGTGCTTACTGTACTGTACGACTCCTGTACACCACCGCAATCGTCTCATCTTTACCTTGATTGCAGTCTTCATCCATCAAAACTTTACTAGCGAGACTGGTTATCCAGTCGAGAAAACGTAGTTTGCGTCTCATCTGGCCATACGGCGGTGGGATGTGTTGACAATCCGTTCAGTCTGTACTTCACACAGCGCGTGTGACATGTGAGGGCTCGCGCTCTTCAGAGACAATCACAGAATATGACAGAGCTCATGTTTAAAAGCGAAAAAACACACTGGAGTGAATAATTCACTGAAAATGCGACGCAAGTCTCTGTTCTCTCTGCAATCTCTGATGTAATCAGCCTGGTTTCCTTTATATTAGCGCTGTTTTGGACGGATTGTTTGAATGCATTCACTTACTGGATCATTGGACTGAAAACTTTCCAGGAGTTTAGCAGCTTAAAATTATCTGATCGCAAGCAGAGAAGCAACAGTAATTTTGCGTTAACTGCATTAAATTATTTAAACACGTTAAGGATTGTAAAATTAATCGCATGCATTAACGCGTTAATGTTGACTGCCCTAATATATATATATATATATATATATATATATATATATATATATATATATATAATGGAAATCTAAAAGTTGCATTCAATTTTAATTGTAACTTTTTACATGCAGTATAAATTAGTCTATGTACAAGAGGGATAATTTTTGGTAGATTTTGGCATAAAATGGTTTAAACCGCCCTAATCTAAGGCACTGTCCCTGTAGATGGAGCACTCACTATATTTTGACACTTCCTCTGTCTTCTCTCCCTGAACGTTAACAGTGTTCGTCTCTCCTCTGCTCTCTTTCCCCTTTTCCTCCCCATGTTTCGTTCATTTGTGCCCCTCTTTCTCTTCTCCATTCTCTTTCTTTTTCTGTTTTTCCCGCTCTGTCTGTGTGCTGCATATGTGCTGGTGCCTTGTGTCTCTCTGTTGCTAGTTTTTATGTCACCCTCATTATCCTCACATTTTCTACCTCAAATCCCAGCAGCTGAACAGCCAGGGAGCGGATCATGGCCACATCATGTATAACATGGACAGCGCCCAGCTTCCTGCACCCATCGACTTGAAAGCAGGTCAGGCTTTGCAGCAATTGCCGCCTTCTTCCCACAGGTTCAGAGCAGTGGTCCTCAACTGGTGGGTCCTGAACCAAAAATTGGTCACAGGTCTGAGAGTTATAGACAGCAGGGAATAAACAATCCTAAATGCAAATAATAAAATGCAACTAAATAGGCTTATTATTAGGACAAAATACTTCTCATATCTTGTTTTTGATGATGTCAAAGCCTTTATTGTATCTCTAATGTGCTTTTGCATCTATTAATTGGTAGAGCACTGGTTCGCGTGTCATGCCCTTGTTTTTAAAACCATGTAGGTATACTGCCCTACAAAGGCAAAAGACCTTAACTCGCTAGAGTGTGAAACTGAGAAAAATAACTTTAAAGTTTTTTACTTGTCCTGCCAAATTAATTATAGGTAGGACATAATGAAACGTTTTCGTAATGAAAATTGTATAGATTAAAAAATTGTGAGCTCAAACTTGATTTTTACCCCTATTTTGAAGTTAATGTACTCTGCCTTTGCATTTTCTCCAAAACGTGAGAAGTCACACCAAGGCAAAAGGCAGTAACTTCCACATTATCAATATTTGGTTGCTGATCACCATTTACAAAATCATTATAGTAACACCTGTATAAAATCTAGTGATCATGGGTTATCTCTTATAGGCTATTGCATATAGTAATGTGACTGTATAAAAACTATTTTTTGACCGTAACAAGCAGAATAAAAGTTAAACATGTGAATGGATACCGTGCATACCAATTTATTTGCTATGCTCATTAACGTTAAAGAATGCTAGACATAGTATAATTGCTTTTATATTGACTTGTATTAAATAGCCTAAACTAAAAGAAAGATTGATGTGAATGCCAGCAAGCAGGAATAATGCTCAGAATGCTTGTGGATTAAACATCTCCAATGACGTTCATCGCCATGGATTGATTTTATCGGGTTACAAGAAAAGCTAGGATATGGATTTAATTGTGAACTGTTAGTAGGCTAATGATTTTATGAATGATCATGCTAGCTGTGGCATTTGAGTCCACATGCGTCCAACTAAGTGACAGCCTGGTGAATAATCTGCATTAAAAAAGAAGAGAATTTTTTTTTTTAAAGGTTATTCACGATATGAATCAAATACACTGTGCAATTTATTTATGAATTATTTTATTTGTATTTTAGTATTTCAAATGCTTGTGGATTAAACATCTCCAATGACGTTCATCGCCATGGATTGATTTTATCAGGTTACAAGAAAAGCTAGGATATGGATTTAATTGTGAACTGTTAGTAGGCTACTGATTTTATGAATGATCATGCTAGCTGTGGCATTTGAGTCCACATGCGTCCAACTAAGTGACAGCCTGGTGAATAATCTGCATTAAAAAAGAAGAGAAATTTTTTTTTTAAAGGTTATTCACGATATTGCTGCCAAGGTATCTAGTCTTTACTGTGCTTTGTTATATGGAGCAGTTTGGTAGATCGCGATCTATCTAATTAGTTTGTCTACACCGTAATTAAAATGCGGCAGACTTTAATGGATGGTAAAAAACAAGAACACTGTATAACTCCTAACCGGCACCGTAACTTCATTTTGACGCACGGCTAAACAAAGGCAGAACGCCATAACTCAATTTGAGCATTCCAAACAACGTGAAAGAGCCGTAACTGGTGTTATACAGTGTTCTGCCTTGGTTTCTCCGGGGCTTTTCGAAGTTACGGTTGAGACTACCCATTTTTTTCTTGGAAAAAACAACGAAATTGACTCAAGATACTTATGCACATGATAAAGGATGTCTTGAATGTCCCAAAAATATCAACAACTCATTTTCGACAAAAATCTAAGTTATGGTCTTTTGTCTTTGCACGGCAGTATAGTTTTTGCAATTCATGTCCAATGTAAAATCTAGGTCCTTGAGCTAAAACAGTTGAGAACCACTGATCTGTTCTTCAGCCTTTTAATGTTTTTGAGGTTATGTAAAAGGTCACATTAAAAGCATACACTGAATACTGCACAAATAAAAATTTATTTTAGAAATATTAAAAAGCACCATTTTCATGATTGAATAATTTTATATAACCAACAAAATTACTGCAAATTACTTTTTTTATAAATTTATTCAAGTATGTATTTATTTATATTTTATTATTTAAATAAATAATATAAAATAATTTAATTTATATTTTAGTTTTATTATATTTTATACATTTATATTATATTTTATTTAATTAATGAAAAGAATCCCCGCAAATACACTGTGCAATTTATTTATGAATTATTTTATTTGTATTTTAGTATTTCTTTTTTAAGCACATTAAAAAGTTTAAGTTCAGCACTTTCATGGTGTTGCTTATTTTTATATTGACAACAAAATCACTGCAAATACATTGTATGTTTTTTTATTAATGGTTGTGTCTTTAGTGTATATTCTATTTAATTTTTTATTATTTTTTTATCCAAAAAAAGCTTGAGCAGCACTTTCATAATGTTGCTTACTTTATATTGCCAACAAAATCTGTGCAAATATATTGTGTATGTTATTAATTAATTAATTTTTATATTTAGTGTATATTCTTCTATTTAATTTTTCAAATTTCACATTTTTACATTAACATCACTTTAAAGCTGTTGCTTTCTGTGGCCCCACTTTATATTAAGTGGCCTTAACTACTATGTACTTACATCAAAAATTATGTACAATGTACTTATTGTGTTCATATTGTATTGCAAAACACTTTTGCTGCTATTGAGGTGGAATACGGGTATGGTTAGGGACAGGTTTGTTGGTGTGGGTAGGTTTAAGGGTGGGTTAAGGTGTAAGGGATGGGTCAACTGTGTAATTATAAATGTAATTACAGAAATTAATTTCAGATTAATTACATGCAGGTATTTTTAAAATATAAGTACAATGTAAAAACATGTATGTACACAATAAGTGCATTATACCAAGTTATTCATTTAAATGTAAGTACATAGTTGTTAAGGCCACTTAATATAAAGTGGGTCCCTTTCTGTTATATTGCCAACAATATTACTGCAAATACATTGTCAATTTTTTATGTCACTTTGATATTCTTTTTGATAATATATGATTCTCACCAAAAACATGAGCAAACTGTGAAGTGAATTTCTGTATTCTCAGGATTGTATCAGTATTTATTTGTATTTTTATGTACCCTACTCTATCAGTTTATATAGCTCTAATGCATTTCCTTGTTTACTTTATGACTCTAGATGACAAGCCAAAACTAGAGTTTGCCTCGCAAAGATCTGCATCTCCTGGATTGCAGCAGCCAGAGACTCCATTGGAGAGAAGAGATCCTAGCAGCCCAGTCCAGGCGCCCTCTTCCCCACAGAAAACTGAGCTTCCCCCCTCCTGCCCAGAGACGGCCTCAAGTGTAGCTACTGCCCCGACTCCTTCCATACCTGCCTCAACAGTGGAGTCAGCTGATGCCCCGAGCCCATCAGCTGAGCCCGCCCTCACTAAAGCTATCACACCAGAACCTGAAAGCTCAGAGCCGGAGAAATCCTCCTCAGAGCAGCCCTCACCTCAGAGCCTGTCTACGTCCCTTGCCCAGCCTGAAAAGGCCATCAATGGGCTTATGGACACCGATGCTGCTCCCTCGAGTGAAGACTTGGAATCCCAACCCAGGGAAGTCTCTCCGTTGCTGCCTACTTCTAGTGTGCCCCAGTCCCCCAGCCCGGAGCCCAGGCCCATCACACCGGCGCTGGAGGCCGAGTCTGCAGCGGGAAAGGCGGATAGCCCCTCGCCCCCTGCTGAGGACAGCACTGGATGTCCCGTCACCCCATCCCTCGCCACCGCCACTACTGCTGCTATCTCCACCACACCTGCTCCTCCTCCAGGCCTCACGCACCCGAGTCAGGTTTCTGCAGGGTCAGCCAAGAGACCGTCTACAGGAGCAGAGCTCAAGGAAACAGTGAAGGAGACCGAGGCCTTGCCGGACAAGAGAGGCGAGCCCTTCTTGCAGTCCAGAAAAAGCTCAAGTCAAGGTGAGCAGTCAGAATATACGCCTAAGATGCATTGCCATAATGTAGGGGTCGGTCGAATAACACAAGTCTTTTCTTTGTACAGCTACATCTAGTGCACCAAAGACCTGGAAGAAGCCAAAAGAGGACATACCTGTAGGGCAAGATCAGTGTCCGGACAAAGAGGTAAAATAGTTTTGCATATGTGCTTTTTGGGTCCATCATATTAGTGCATCTAGTTTTTATTATATTGCTCTATTATAAATAAAGTAATTCATTATAATTAATCACAACAAATAGGCATTTTTCATTGAATTTACAATCTTATCAGTTTAGTTATTTTATAATTATTTTATATTTATAAATGGATAATATTAGTGCTATTTTTAATCACGATTAATCGCATTATGCACAAAATTCAATAATGAATTCAAAAGTAGTGTATTGTGCACTTTTTTAATTTAAAAGTACTGCTATATGAACAAAAGTGCAATAACATTTGGTTTGCAAACACTTTAAACAAATAAGGTGCTTTTTTACAGCAGTATTCCTTTTACATAGTAGCAATTAAAATATTTATTTTAAATCTCAACTTATAACATTAATGTAATCAAATTATATATAAAACCAAAGCTATTTGCCACTTCCAGGGCATTAACGTTTTTATAGAAAATATTTTATAGTTTGTTATAGAAAAACAAGTTATGCTCCGAGTCCAGAGCCTCGATCATAACATTATAACAGGCACCTTCTGAGTACGGTTCAGTTGGGCTTGGGCACGGTGCGCATGTAGTGCCGAAGCACAGAACTTCTGATAAGTGCAGCATGATTGCGTTAACATTTCTGAGCGGCAAAATTGATAGATCTGTAAAGCAGTATATTGCAAGAGGGGCATGTGTAATCGCGTCCCAAACGACTCAAAATAATAAACCACAAAGTTAACGAAACAATGCACTCCACTGTGCTGAACGAGAGCGCTTCTCTGCTGTCTTCACGTGCTATCGGAAACTTCCTATTTCCCACTTATGAAGTTGTGAGTGCTTCATGTGAGCGCTGCTGCAGTCTTAGGCCCACCCCAAATGCTCTCATTGGTTGAGACGCGTGGTGACACCCATCCCAAGCCTATACTGATCAACATCTCACCCCTCCTGTGACCCATGGTTTGTCTGTATGTGTATTCAGAGCCAGAGAGCAACAGACTTTCATAAGAATAAAAAAACTGCGTTAATGCGCGATTAAATTATTGTTGGTGTTAATCAATTAATGCATTAACGCGATAACGCGTATATATATATAAATCATAGCTTATACACATTTGATACATCAGGCTTTTGTGTGTATATAATATGTATATGTACATTATCGATAGACAGATACATAGATGGATATATAGATGGACTAATCCTATTACATTTGGAAAATTAAAAAGCTTAAATATAATGAAAATAGCTGAAATATAATGTTCTCAGTACCACTGTGCTCAACAAGGCAGCCCAAATAACATAACAGGCGATGTGCTGTCTGCCCCACGATAACCTCCCCTTCCTGGGGTGCGTCGAAAGACGAGGATCTTGTATCGACGATAGCCAGAGATATTGTCAAAAACATCAATTATTGGCAATATTAAGAGGATTTGGCATTTTCAATTAATGTAGCCCTGTTACATTGTTATTTTTATTAGGCTTATTATTATTATGAAGCTACTTTTATTATTAAATTAAAATGACAATTAATTTGCCCCGCAATATTACCGCATAACTGACGCGCTGTGAGGATAACAAAAGATAAGGCTATTTGCTCCTTAATTAAAATGTTTTTAAAAAGGTATTTTTTAAACAGGTCTATTAATAAATATATATAATTAATCAAAGGCCTATAATTAAAATATTAACACTACAGTCATCAATAAAAATCAATGAAATAAAAAGCTTTATTTAGCCTATTTAAAGTGCCGACTTTCAAAAACAACCTGTTTAACACCAAATATATATTTTTTTACTATGTACGGGCCACAAGAGAAATGTTAAGGGAATAAATTAAAACAGTTAGCTATATACCGTAATCAGCATATGTTGAAATAGGTCCGTCTCTCGTCATCTCTGAGAGAATATGCGGCGTCAGATGCCGAAAGCTCTGTCATTCTGCTTTTACTTTCATTTTCTAGTGATATTCATTGGCTTGCCTTCATGGTATAAAACATAAATATTTCCAACATTGTGACGAAAGCAATTACCCAACCCCCCTCCCTCTATCGAAAACGTACCGAACCGTGACACCACTGTGTCGTATCGAACCGAACTGTGAATTTTGTGAACCGTTACACCCCTAATTATTATAGTGAAAATTTTTAATAATGATAGGGAAGGCTACATATATAAAAAGCACATATAAATGTGAGTTTCCTCTCTAAAAGTGTCTTAGTAAAATGCTATTTCAATTTTTATTTAATTGAATTTAATGAATAAATGGTTACTGATGATTATTATTGTGGTAAGCATAATACCTCTTGAAATGCATTATAATTTTCAATACAATTATTTAAAATTAGCAAAAATTCATAATCATGACAGACCTTTTGTTTGTATTAGTCTCTACATGCTACTTATATATGCAGCAGTGTTTCAAGAATTTGAATGTGATTTGACAAATCCAGTTGCTTATATTCAAACTAGTTTAAGATAGGCTTAAAGTGTGTGTGTGTGTGTGTGTTTGGTAGGAGGACGTGGATCAGTCCTCTATGGAACCTGCTGCAGAGAGCCCCAGTCCTCCTCCTGTGGAGGTGGAGTGGAGGCCGTCAGCAGGACCTGTGCTTGAGGAGAACGGAGAACAAGAAGCAGAGCCTCTGAGAAACGGGGCTGAACACGCCTCTGAAACCGAAAGCAGTGAGAGCATGCACCCGCCTGCAGTCAAAGAGCCGCTGATCAAAGCAGTGCCACGTAAGGCCATCTCTCTACAACCTTCTCTAGTTTTCCCCATGTGTATCTGCCAGGTTTTACCACTGAAAGCGTTTCTGCTCTTCTGCAGAGCCTGCAGAGAAGAATGGAAAGAAGCAGTACGACAGAGACTTCCTGTTGGGCTTCCAATTCATGCCTGCATGTGTGCAGAAACCAGAGGGACTTCCTCCCATTTCTGATGTTGTTCTAGATAAGGTCAGACAATATTACACAGACAGTTCATTAAAAAGGTTAAAACAATAGCTTCTACTATGTGAACACATTAAATTGACAGCCCTATTTTGAACATGTATATCGTGGTTTTCAAAGCAGTGTCTATTAAAATTAATAATTGAAAATTCCCATAGAAATTTCTCCATAACCATAATTAAGTTTCACTGCCCCATTAAATGGACTGCTATGGAAATAAAGGGATATTGTAACCTGATTATGGCCTTCTGTTAAATCTTTGTAAAACTCATTACTGCTCTTGTACAGAGCAGTAAGTTGTTCTTTAAGAGAAGCCTAATGTGTTTCCGCCTCGCTGAACAGATTAACCAAAATAAGCTGCCCATGCGGCCGGTAGACCCACGTGTGATTTCCAGAGGCCCGGACTTCACGCCAGCGTTTGCAGATTTTGGCCGACAGATTCCAGGAGGCAGGGGAGCACCGGTTCGTCACAACTTCCTTAATCTCACACCCATACAAAAAAATAATATGGAGTTTTGTTTAATTACTACAGTAAGTATACAGTTATTATGCTCTCGAGATCTTTAATTTAGCTACAATTTATTGCTTCACCCACAAATACACTCCTACTGAAAATCTATTTTCGCAAATATTATTCATAAGTACTAATACAAAAATCAGGGAAACATGAGCCTTAACTCCATGTAAAATTAATATTTAAAACTCTTATTTATTAAAACATTCTTTATAAGTATGTGCATATGAATAATCAGACAGATACACAGAAATTATCAATATCAGCTGCTCACCTTCATGTTACTCTGAACTTTTCCTCAGCACACAAAAGGAGACGTTTAGCATTTATGAGCAGTTTGTCACACATTCCTTTGCTTATCCCCCACTGCCATAAATATATAATACAATAAGTCATTTGTTATGCTCTCTATCTTAAATGTTATTAAATTCTAACTCTTCACATACAAATAAAAGCATTTTCAATTTATATTACTTTAGATACACTCTTAAATATGTAAGCTTATAGGTAGTGAAATTCAATTTAAAATGCAATATGCAAAATGGCAATGCAATATTAAAAATGGCAACGCAATATTCAAAATGGCATTGTATTTCTGTATTTAAATTGACATTTTCCATTACCCATACGTGCAAAGTTTGATGCAAAAGTAAAATGAAAATTAAATTATATAATTTACATTTGCCATTGAATTTCGCTACCTATATGCTTCCATACTTAAACACCTATTATCCCTGCCTGTACTACATGATTATTTCTGCTCCCTCAGCTGCTGAATGTTGGCCTGCGTCGCCCACCTGGACGCAAGATCATCACAAACGTGACGGTGAATGATGAGGTGCAGCTGAAGACAACAGAGCATGCCTGGAAACCTGGCATGAAGCGGGACAGTGTCATTGACGATTCAGAGACCATGAAAACTCAGGTCTTCCTGCACTTTCACTCCGTCTGGAACCATATACATATTTCAGATGGCCTTATTTTGCAGTACAAAGAAAGCATGTTGTGGTATCCAGATGTTCAGCTATGATTGAATAATTTATTACATCATTACTTCCTCTAATATGGAGAGGAAATGGAGCTTGGGATTGATTGTTGCCTTCAGTAATGGAAAGTAAAGGACACTCGGTAATGTGTTCATTGATATTTTTACAGGAGCTTTTCCGAAAAGTCCGTAGTATTCTCAATAAATTGACGCCGCAGATGTTCAGCCAGTTGATGAAGCAGGTGACTGACCTCACCATTGACACGGAGGAGCGGCTCAAAGGTGTCATAGACCTGGTTTTTGAGAAAGCCATTGATGAACCCAGCTTCTCTGTGGCCTATGGCAATATGTGCAGCTGTCTGGCCACGGTGAGTCAGACTTTCCATTAAAACCAGGGTTTGTTCGAAAAGATCAATGATATACAAGTTTAGTAGATCACTGATTAATTATTTAAATGTTTATTTGTGATTTTGGGAGCAAATTGAAATTGGAAACTGAGTGTGTTTAGTTTGGTGAGTGCACGTCTAAATTAGTCACATGCTGTGTTTGTAGTTAAAAGTGCCCATGACGGATAAGCCCAACAGCACTGTGAATTTCCGGAAGCTTCTTCTGAATCGCTGTCAGAAGGAGTTTGAAAAGGACAAAGTGGATGACGATGCCTTCGAGAAGAAACACAGGGAGCTGGAGGCAGCTACCTCAGTAAGTCCTTCAGCACCAAAAGTATCACTAAAACTGTTCTTAAATGGATCACAGGCCATTCAAATTGCCTTGATGTAATTGCCTAGAATAACATGTGATATGAGAAGGTTTCTTAGAATTATTTGTGTGGATTTAAATGACCTGCAAAACATTTTCAGCAATTATATTCCATACATTTTCTTCCATCATTTATTTTTTTACTAATGATACAGTAAATCTTTAAAAAAAAAAAGTTTTGCTAATATTTATTGTACTTGTAAGTACAGATACAAAAATTAATGGTACATGAGCCTTAACTCAATTAAATATAAAATTAGTATTTAACATTTTTTGTGTACAGTTCATTATTTTTTTATAATTATGTGCATATGAATAGTTAGTTACTGTCATCGACCCTCATGTTACTCTGATCTCATAGGATTTTTACCGTAAAAGCAGTCAATATAAGTCTAACTTGTGCTGTTTTTAAGTCTTTTAAAAGTCTTTGTGTAACTTTGTGATTATGAAATTCTGAATTCTGAAAATCTAGTCGGCATGACAATTCACCCTATGTGTTTTCTAAATGCGTGTTATTTTATTTCTCAAAATTCTCAAAAAAACAAAAAACATTTTCAGGCAAAATAGTTTTTGAGGGCCATAATATTTGACCGATGCGTGATGTGTCTTGACTGTTTTAGCATTTATTTCATGCATACAACATGGATATGTTACAACAGGTGAACGTCAAAAAAAGATGCTTGAGTAGCAATACGAAAATTTGAGATTTTGAGAGGCGACTTGTTGAGGATTTGACATTTAAAAACAGTCTACCGAGTTCAGTTACCCAAATTGAATTGCCGAAACCTTAGCTTCAGTTTAAGGATAATGAAAACTTTAATTTTGGTTTTGGTGTTTCAGTGCATCACTACTTCTGTCTGGTGATGTATGCCGGATTTCTCCAATCATTTAGTCTGCTTAAACTCCACCCTTTTCTGACAATCCACTGCTAGCTCGCATTTAGATCTGCCTTCATCCAATCAACAACCAATGAATTGAACCCCTACATTTTTGCTTTTTCGATAATACGTTTATTTCAGAAAGAAGTCACAATACAGAAGAAAATATCTGTCACTTCCATTAAATTCCAATAAAAATTCACGAATATAAAAAATTCCAAATAACAGTGTTACATTTTTTGCAATTTCTTTTTGCAAAGAAATAAAGACTGAAAACTCAATATTAAAAGTTACAATAAGGGCTTCTGAAAATAATCTTCAATTGTAGTCTGGGTGCTTCTATTCTTCATAAGCAAAAAGATGCAGATTTTACTGCAGCGGACACAGCGATCATTTCTGACTTGTCGTCCTCTCTCTCATTCTCACTTTCAGGTTAGCGAGCGGGAAAGGCTGCAGGAGGAGCTGGAAGAGGCGAAAGATAAGGCCCGCAGACGCTCCATTGGCAACATCAAGTTCATCGGTGAGCTCTTCAAGCTGCGGATGCTGACAGAGGCCATCATGCACGACTGCGTGGTGAAGTTGCTGAAAAACCACGATGAGGAGTCACTGGAGTGCCTGTGCAGGCTGCTCACAACTATTGGCAAGGACCTGGACTTTGAGAAAGCTAAGGTCAGCGGTTTATCCTAATCGGGAGGATGTCCTATATAATGGGCATTAAGAATAACTGTCCTTCTAATCTGTTAATTGCTGCTGCAGCCCATGTTAATGCATAGAGACTCTTGCTTATTTCAATGCAAATATGCAAAGTAATCTATGTGTTGGCCATTCTTTGCACTGCAGTGGTGGAGTTCTGCATAAACTAGTATTCTTTGGCCTCTCACATCCACAGAGCCTCGTTTATGTCATCTGCTCTTTGGAAACAAATCCCAAATGAGTCATTTTAATGTGCTCTGCTTCCAAAACTCACTTTGGATTCAGCTGAGAACTGTGAGGGTGGTGCCTAATGCACTTGAATGGGTAGTTCATCCAAAAATGAGAATTCTGTCATTATTTACTCACCCTCGTCTCATTAGTTGAACTTTTGTTTTACTTTAATTAAAGGCGAATGTCAATTCATGTCAGCAAAGTCCATTATATAGTATATGGGGGTCTATTGATGTTTTCAAGTCTTTTTTGAAGCTTGTGAATCTTATTCACAGTCTTAATCTTATTCTTTTTTTAGCCACGAATGGATCAGTACTTTAACCAGATGGAGAAGATAGTAAAGGAGAGAAAAACTTCATCGCGCATTCGGTTCATGCTGCAGGATGTTATTGACCTGCGATTGGTGAGTTCTGTTATCCGTTTGTTTTGGAACGGTGATCAAAGAAAGCTTTTCAGTAGCCTGTGAACCAAACGTACAACATTTTAATTTGAAACTCAAAAAATAAAGACAAATGTACAACATTCTGTCATTAAGATCTTTGTAAGAGGGAATGAATTAACTACTTCTCAAAAAGCTTAAACTCAAGTATATGTTTAGTTTGTCAATTTTAACTGTGATATAATGCTTATATGTATACACTATTGTTCAAAAGTTTGAGGTCTTTAAGAGTTGTATTTAATTTTTTTTTTTTTAAATAAGTCTCTTATGCTCATCAAGGCTGCATTTATTTGATCAAAAGTATAGTAAAAATAGTCATGTGAAATATTATTTCAGTTTTACCTGTTTTCAATTTTTATTTATTTTAAAATGTAATTTATTCCTGTAATGGCCAAGCTGAATTTTCATCAGCCATTACTCCAGTCTTCAGTGTCACATGATCCTTTATTATCAATGTTGAAAACAGTTCTGCTTAATATTTTGTGGAAACCATAATACATTTTTTCAGGATTCTGGAATGGAATGTTCAAAAGAACAGCATTTATTTAAAATAAAAATCTTTTTAAAATGACTTTACTGTCACTTTTTCTGAATAAAATAAATGTATTTAAAAAAAAAAAAAGTTTTTTAATACATAATACAATTTAATAATGGTAAATAGGACATAGGCAAAGAAAGAACATAAGAAATTAAATGAACATTTATTTTGTACAATATTTACTCAATATACAAAGAAATTGAAATAAATAATTGTTTAGCCATTGAAAAGTTTGTAGGTAGGGATGTGGGGGACGTGATCCTTCTTTTAATCGACCAAGTAGACACTTAAAATAGTTAATATTGTTAATAATATTTATGAACCCTGTTGTTGAACTTTATATAGGGTGAGTACTTTGAATATTTTATTTCTTCCCTCATTTCAGCACAATTGGGTGTCTCGGAGAGCTGACCTTGGCCCAAAGACTATTGAGCAGATCCATAAAGAGGCAAAGTTGGAGGAGCAGGAGGAACAGAGGAAGGTCCACCAGCAACTGCTGTCCAAGGACAACAAGAGGAGACCAGGTCAGAAAGAGACTTCTGCTGTAGGCTAATCCTCTTTACAGCTTACTCAGTCCTGTGGGCCTCCTTTTCTTTTTTCACTCTCTGATGAAGCAGCTGTACTCTGTTCCAGCCATTCTTTCTCTTAATGTTGCAGTGGTACAGAGAGAGGAGACCTGGAGCACTGTGCCTACGACTAAGAACAGCAGAACAATAGACCCCGCTAAGATTCCCAAGATCTCAAAGGTAAAGTCCAGATGTCAAACTAAAAACACATTTTCATTCTAGTCACATCTTGAGATAGCTAGCATAACAGAGTTTTAGAGGAAGAGATTCTATATCTGCCGTTCTGCATTTTTTCATACTCCCCTATGATCTGTTTGGAAGTAAGAAAGCTGCATCTTTATGTAAACAATTGATCTTATAAGCTGAATCACACTTGTGGAGGTCGTGCAAACTACAGCTTGCTACATGTCATTGATTGTGCTTTGCAGAGTGCTGCTTTAAAACATGTTGACTTAAAGCATTTCACCCAAAAATATATATTTATAAAGAAAAATAATATATATATTTTTTATTCATTCATTCATTTTATACAAAAATAACTTTTCCAGTAAAAAAATTAAAATAAGTAAATTTTTTTGGATGTGTTAAACAATATATTTTCATATTTTGTGAAGGACTTTTCTACTAATAGGTCTTAACTGGAGGCCCTGTATAACTGCGCTTGATTTTACCATGCAAACTGTCTGACAGCTAAAGCACAGCATAAGCGCAATTAAAACACTACTGCAAAACATCTAAACTAAAACAAAAAAGATCTGGATGAACTTTCTAGCCCTATTGGCATATCTCTTGTTTTAAGCATAAATATAACAATATTTATTGAGTCTTAATGGTGTTAAAATAAAATTTTAACAGGAAAAGGGTCTAAAATATTGATTAAGAAAAACATATTTTTTTGCTTAGTTTGTTTATAAGTATGCTAATTAACTGTTTGACTCAACAGCCCCACCTGATGGTGCTTCTGTTTCCTTGTGTAGTAGCATCTTGGTATCTCATTGATTCTTAATTGTGATTCTGGGGATCTGCAGTGCTGCTCATTTTGCACCTTTTCTTACAGACTAAGCGCAGTTCATAAAGCTCTCTGCTGATGAGCTGCTAATTTGAATGATGTCTGTAGATCCCCAAGAAACACTCATCTATATGAATGTATGAGTAAATATAACATGTTCTTACTAAAACTGGTTGTGTGTGTTTTTTTTTTTTTCAGCCAACGATAGATGAGAAGATTCAGCTGGGACCAAGAGCTCAGGTGAACTGGATAAAGGGCAGCAGTGGAGGGGCTGGAGCCAAGGCCAGTGAGTCAGGTAAAGAAATACTGTTTTAGTCAGACGTGGGCTACTGGCTCTGTCAATTCTGGTTGTTTCATAGTTTATGCAATATTTTCTGGCTCTATACTTTGTTTACTAATATAAAATTGATTTAATGGCTTCTTTTTTTCCCTGTATCGCACCCTTCTTCTTTTAGATGTCTCTCAACCTAGTGCCAGTTTAAATCGTTACTCACCCCTGCAACCCTCAGTGCCCCTGGCCTCCTCTTTACCCTCTACATCCCCAGATTTTGATGCCAGGAGAGTTCTCAGCAGGTATTGTACGCATGTAAAATATAGTCATTGAGACGGAGAAGACACCTTTTCATTAATACATTTCGTCTTAATGCAAGAACACATCCCTCACTCATATCACTCATTCTGTGCTGCCCTATTATTAATATTAGAAGTAGGGATGCACCGAAATGAAAATTCTTGGCCGAAACTGAACAAAATGAAACACTGGGCCGGAGGCCGAATACCGAACACGGTTTTTCGAGTTTTTTTCCCCATGTATTTTGCCAATTTGTTTTCACCATTGCACAAATTAAATAGCCAAAATGTGCTTTTTACTGTTTTGTTTTGCTTTTCAAAGAAAAAATCTATTACAAAACAACAATTTAAAAATATTTAACACTGAACATTTTTTAACATTGTAGCAGACATTATACCAACAAAGCACAATTTAACTTAAAATTAATAAGTTAGTAAAATAATATTTTTTTGGCCATCAGACCCCCTTCTTGAATCAGGCATGTATTTTTTTACTATACAAATAAAAGCAGCCTTGCTGAGCAGAAGCGCCTTCTTCTAAAACATTAGAAAATATTACACATCCCAATTTGAACACTATGTGTGAATGTTATAATAAATGTATTAACAGAGCTGTTGTAATTATTATAATCCGTGTATCATTCGATCATTCGTTTTTTGATTTAATATTGAAAGTAGAAAAATTAGAAAACGGCTCCTTTTTCGTTTTTTGTTTTTTTTTCTCCAAAAAACGAAAAACAAGAATTCAGCTTAAATTTTCGTTTTTCGTTCATGGGTGGAAAAATGAATAAACAGCTTGAATATTCGATTTCTACACGTGGGCGGGCATTAAACACCCCTTTCTGCTGATTGGTCAGCCGAAGATCAAACCTTGCCATCATCAGTTCTTCCGCAGTATCCAGAATAATAGTCCCCTGCTGCTGCAGTTGTATGGATTCTTAACACATTTATTGCAACTACATTTAATCTTTTTTCATCAAACAAACAGGCTAATGAATAGCTCGACTCAACTCATACCGGGGCAGAGTCTAGACAGGGCTTTCTTCTGTGTAGATATAAATTCTATTCTTTGCATCAGCTGGGCATGGCAGGGTATGATATGACAGCTGTAAACGCAAGTAAATCTGCAACGCAAGATTTTCATAAAATATAATAACTTGCCATTTCGGTTTGTTTCTCACCAAACCCTCAGTATACCTTCAGAATGCTTGGAATATACGCCACGAGAAGCATAGGATTATTTTACGACAGATATGCATCCGCTTCAAAACAAAAAACAAAACCTAAAGTCACCATTCTCTGCCATTGAATTGACAAGTGCCAGCAGGACATTTTTGTGTTATTAAGTAATAAGCATTTTTACGTGTAGAAATCGAATATTCAAGCTGTTTATTCATTTTCCCACCCATGAACGAAAAACGAAAATTTAAGCTGAATTCTCGTTTTCTAATTTTTCTACTTTGAATATTAAATCAGAAAACGAATGATCGAATGATACACGGATTTATTATCATTATTATTGTCATACTTTTTAATTTTATTTAACAGAACAACAGTAAAATTACCATACTAACATTTATGAATGTTGATAGGTATCGCATTGACACGTGCCTTGTAAAAAAATCATAAAAATGTGACTGAGCAACTGACGAGTAACACAGTTTCAGCGCAGATTTTCCTTGCGCTTTGGACTTGAACCCTGGTTAACGAGCAGATCCGCCGCGAGCTCGTGAAGCTCTGTCAGAATACATGCAATTCGTGCATGTATTAGAAAACATAACGTTCTGTAGTTTATTTACTAATTGTTTAAGGCCATTTCGTTAAGGCCAATCACCCCTTCCTCTTCTCATCGAAGACATGAGATGCAGGACTGAACAGTCTCTCGCTGTCGTTGCTTGTAATGATTTTTGCGTCTTTCCCGGATAGTTTAAATGCTTCCACACTGCTGACATGTTTGTTGCATTGCGCCTCTCACTCTACGCTGGTTGCTATTTGATCGCGTCACGTCATTGCTCGGTACAGTTTATTCGGTCTTTTCACTTATTCGGTTACCGAACATTCGGTGTATCCCTAATTAGAAGCTTTATAATTATTATACCTTACATTTTTAGAATTAAGTAATATTTGAATAATTATTCAAATATATTATAAATATTATTTTTCAATCCTATAATACATTCAAATAAACATATAAAACATTATATAAATTAAATAATAATAAGTAAACTTAACATTTTAGCAAATTTTTTTATTAAAATATTATTTCATTTGTAATGAATTGATAGAAAACATGATTCTATGAATCATGATTCATGAATGTCTGTTTTTGCGTGTTTGTGAATTTCTCAGTCGAGGAAGCTCAGGACGAGAACGTAATGATAAGGCTTTGAGTACAGGCCCCGCACGGACAGGGCCCATCTCATTGGGTAGCAGCAATAAGGAGGCTCCTGAGGAGTCTGTCCAGGAAGTGTCCCGCAGAGACTCGAATGCCTCAGACACGCCCAGGCTGCCCGCCAGCACTGCAGACAAAAGCAGACTGGAGCGTAGCCAATCCAGGGAGTCTGGTGAGCCGCATGGATACCCTCGCACACATTATAATGATGCACAAGAAATGATGTTGAAATACATATAGAGAATCCAACATTAAAGGCTGTCTCTCATTGCAGCTGTTAAACTTGAAGTACTGTCTGGACCCTCTCCAGATAAGCCTACATTAACGGAAGAGGACATGGAGAGGCGGTCCAAGTCCATTATTGATGAGTTTTTGCACATTAATGATTACAAGGTTTGTACCAAAAATGCCACTTATAATACTTTATCTCCCAGTCCAGAATGGCAGTGAGAGCAGGGTTCCTCAAATCTTGCCCTGGAGGGCCAATGCGCTACGGAGTTTAGCTCCAATCCTGATCAAACTCACCTACCTGTGATTTTCTAATGATCCTGAAGACATTGATTTGCATGCTCAGGTGTGTTTGACTAGGGTTAAAGTTAAACTCTGCAGGAAAGTGGATCTCGTGGGCCAGATTTGAGGAACCCTGCAGTAGAGGGTTTTCTAAGCACAGTATACTTGTAATGCAGGAGGCAGTGCAGTGTGTGGAGGAACTAGAGCAACCTGCCATGCTCTATGTGTTTGTGCGGGTGGGTGTGGATTCCACGCTGGAGAGGAGTCAGATCACGCGAGACCATATGGGTCAGCTGCTCTACCAGCTCCTGCAGGCTGGAATCCTCCACAAACTTCAGTTCTTTAAAGGGTGAGATTGCAGTACTTGCAGAAATGTAGAAGAAAACAGATTCTTATAGTCTTTGCATTGGTTATGTTATGTGTGCTTTTGAATTTTGTTCCAAAATGTAGTAAGCAGCCTCGCTATCCATTATCTACTAAGGTAGCATGAGGCGATAAGCCTTTTTAAATTCAGTGTATTACTGATGCTTACATTTTTGTTACAATTTTAACGATACCATTGCCAATACTGATTGTTTCATACATGGGTATGTGATTTTTCAAAACAATGTAATCTTTCAAAAGAGCTCCAGCCAACTTTTAAAAAATTGTTGTATTCCATTTTGGGATTTTAATATATTTGTTTCTTCCCCCAGGTTCTCTGAAACTCTTGAATTAGCAGATGATATGGCCATTGATATTCCCCATATATGGCTGTACCTTGCGGAGCTGGTGACCCCTGTGCTTCGAGAGGGGGGAGTCTCTATGAGAGAATTATTTAGGTGAGGTTTTACCCAGCAGGCACTTGCCACAGAGTTATTGAACTCACCAGTACACACCTTTTATTTGCTTATTTTGTTTCTGCAGTGAATTTAGCAAACCATTACTCCCTGTGGGAAGAGCTGGGATAATATTTTCTGAAATATTGCACCTTCTATGCAAACAAATGGTAAGCTGTAAGATTTTAATCAAACATTTTGTTTGTATTGCCACATGTGTAACATTTGTTAGTGTGAGGATAGTGGGAATGAATGGATTGTGTGTTTGCAGAGCCATAGGAAAGTGGGATCATTATGGAGGGACTCTGGGTTGAGCTGGGCAGATTTTATACCTGAAACGGAGGATGTGCACAGCTTCATCACAGAACATGTGAGCCTTCATTTACATTCTCTTAGACATTTAATATATGCTAACCATCAAAACTCGCCTATTAATCAGCTGTTCCATACTGAACGAGTGATAATAATTTACCTTCCTACAGAAACTAGACTTTCTGTATATTTCTGCTGAAGGGCACAGGTAGCTAAATATGACATTTATTATAATGGGTTTATGTGAAGATGTGTTAAGTTCACTTAAATTAGAAGGTTTTTTTTTAAGAGTCTAATAAATGTTCAAATTGATAGCTCTCAGTTATACTATAATGCTGAATGGCTATAGTCAATGGTTAAATATTAGGGGAAACAATTTTATAGAGACATCAGTAGTGTTGGTATCAGTGATACTGGCCTTCAGTCATTAAAAAGATGGCATTAAACATTAAAAATAGACAGTCTTTGTTGTTTGTACATTAATTTGAAGATTGAATTATTACAATATAAAAGTATATTTAAAAACTTTATTGTTAGGTGGAATTAATCGGGATCAATTTCAGAAAAAATGTGATCAATTAATTTTTTTAATCGATTGACAGCACTATTATGTATATTTATATAATAAAAAATACCTTTATACTATAAAATGAACACTATGGAAACTATTTTGGGAGATGATTCACCAAATAACAGTTGTTAGTAATTGGATAGTAGTGGATATACAGTTATGCAAATTTTAGCACATTTTAGTATGTGGTACAGTTTCAAATGCCAAAATGTCAAATACGCCAATCTTGTGTTTTCTCTCTGCAGCTGAGGGCTCCTCATACAAAGTGGACTTGTCCATAATCCAGAGGAGATTGCCTGTATTACACAAGTACTTTAACTCGGACACAGAGAGACAGTTGCAAGCACTTTACGCACTTCAAGTATTGATCGTAAAACTGGACCAGCCTGCTAGTGAGTAAAACCTTTCACATTCCCATTTAGACACACAACCCATGGAATATTTGTGTTATAAATGCTATTCTACAATGGATGCTATTTTTTTTATGTTGATATTTTGAGTGATCACCATGAGATTAAAATCATTTTATTTTCTTAACATTTTTGCAGATTTGCTTCGGATGTTCTTTGACTGTTTGTATGATGAGGATGTGATATCTGAAGATGCTTTTTATAAGTGGGAGGTCAGTAAAGACCCCGCTGAACAGCAAGGCAAAGGTGTGGCCCTGAAGTCAGTCACTGCCTTCTTCACGTGGCTGCGCGAGGCAGAGGAGGAATCAGAGGACAATTGACGAGGGGACAAATGGACACATTTGCCAACTAGTTCTGAAGAGACAATAGTCGCTGAAACAATAACTGCATCAAATTAAAATGTAACATAACAAGCAACACATTATGCATCAGGATGGATGGAGTGCAGCAAGATTTGGAATGGTACGGTTCACTGACATACAGCGATCCTACAAATTGCTGGAGCACTAAAAAAAATGTATTATTTATAGAAATGTTGCAGTTGAGTTTTTTATTTTGTTACTTTTTAAGAGGACTTTAATAATACAAACCTGCAACTATGAAATGAAACAAGTTCAGACTCTTTAATTTTTTTTTTTTTTAAGAATAGCATAAACAAAAGGGTATTTTAACATTTGCGGACAGACACAACGAGCAGTTATCGGCGGATAGAGAAATAGCAATGATAATTTTATTATTAATATAATGACAACAACAATGATTAAACAACTTCCATGATTTTCCAATTGTTGAAAAACTTTTTTGTTGGATGAGCACAGAGAAGACCTGCTCTGCGTTTAGTACATCAGTACTGAAGTGTTTAGTACATGTTTCAGGTTATTATCTCAATAACCATACCAAATGTTCCTCTGCTTTAGCTTGCTATTTGTGAAACATTTAATCTGGCAGAAACTTGCAGGAACTATGCATTCAGGGGACTGCTGGGATCACATGACGAGAGCTCAGAATGGACATCAGCGAGCAGATGGTGGCGTGTACAAAACCACTAAAGGAGATGTTGCTGAACCTAAAGTGCTTGTTATTCTTCATACTGATAGAGCAAATTTAAAGCTTGTAAATAAATTAAAGACAAAAAAGATTCATAAAAGTACAAAACCGTGGTGATGGTGTGAATTTTCTACAGTGTTGTCAGTGAAGCCTTGTTGGTTTTGTGTGACAATACACTAATGTTCAAAAGTTTAAGAATTTGTTTTTTAGTCTTTCTGAAAGAAGTCTCTTATTCTTACCAAGGCTGCATTTATTTGATCACACATACAGTAACAACAGTAATATTGTGATATAATACAATTATTTAAACAACTTTTCTTTCTTTTACATTTTAAAATGTAATTTATTCCTGTGATCATTACTCCAGTCATTGTCACATAATCCTTCAGAAATCATCTTTATATGCTGATTTGTTGCACCAGAATTTGTTTTTTTATTACTATTATCAATGTTAAAAATGGTTGTGCTGGTTAATATTTAGCGCAAACCAAAATACTTCTTTTATACTTCTATTTTCAGGATTCTTTCATTAATAGATCAAAAGATATTTTGATTATTAATGCACCCTTGCTGAATATAAGTACTACTTTTAATACAAAAAAGAAAGTAAAAGGTAGAAAAGGTAGTGTATATGTAAGTAAATAATTGCAAAAAGGGGAACAAATGGTAATGCTTTACAATAAGATTTGTTCACATTATTTAATGCACTAGGTATCATGAACTAAAACACTTTTACAGCATTTATTAGTTCATTTATAAATGCACTATTGTTCATTCATTCATATTTAATATGTTATGCTCAATGTTAATTCATACCACCTTAAATGTCAAAATTAAAGTGAATTAATGCACATGGCAACTATGGCAGATGTTTGATTCCAGCTGATTTTAACTTGTAGAAGGCAAAGAATTTACTTTTTTGTGTTTGAGTCCAAAACTGTTAGGGCAATTCAAGAAACTTTCAATAAATAGGCCTACTGTCAGGTAGTTTGGACATTTTATGATTGATTTCCCACAGCATCTTTTAAAGGTGCATTCATTAGTTTTGTGCTAATTTAATATTCTTTACACATTGAGAAAAAAAATCGTTTTTGTTTAGACTCTTCTGAATGTCCATTCATTCAAACTAGTTTTCTTTGATGAATAGTGTATGTTGCGGGTCGCCCCATCACTGTATTTCGCCATGTTGAAATAACGTGACCCGCGGTGTAGTTTGGTGATGCCAAAATGTTCGGGTTTCTCAGCAGCGGAAGTCGTGATAGTTGGGTAAGTTAAACTTAGAGAGCAGTGAATGAGCAGTGAATTTCCTTTGCTCAAATAGCAAAAGAAAAAAACTCAACGATAGTGTTTTCATGACTTTCAATCAAAGGAAATAAATGAGAGAGACTGATGGCAAAGTTACCGTCCCTCCCATACAGTGTTGCCGACTCATTCTCAGGGGAAGTTGCTAAAGGAAGGTTGATTTGTTGCTAAATGATGTTGTGACGTCATTGAGGGATGTTGTGACGTCATTGAGGGATGACGTCATTACCTAATCACGACTCAAAATGGTCAAATCTCAGCAAAAACATATAAAAATATGTTCATTTAGATTTGTTCGTAATAATATAAATGCATAATATAATATTAAAATGTAAATAAACATTTTTAAATACACTGAATTATCGAAAGCTTACACATTTTTGAACGTGTTTTTGAAGTTTTTTTTATTATTATTATTATTAGCTAGTAAACAAGTAAAACTACAAATTCTGAACAATTACACTTTTAAGCAGTGTATCGGTAGTTAGTTAGTATGCTACACTCTGTAAAAAAAATACAATCTACTATGTTAATATGAAGGAATTTTCTGTATTGGTTTTTCCACAGGTTCTTTTTTTACCTGCATTTTTAATTACGCATTTTCGGGTTACAACGGATAATGTCCTGGAAAATTACTAGCACCTTTTCCATTTTTCTACATATTTTTCTAGTGTACTAACAGTTAGTACACTGTAAGAAAAATATGTAGAAAAATGGAAAAGGTGGCGAAAAAATGGAAAAACAACCTGCGATTACTAACTCATCAACAATCGCAGGTACAAGCTACTAACAAAGTGTCTCATAAATGAACAATAACTATTCAATTATGAAATTATTATTATTACTATTAAATTAAACAATTGCAAATAGCAGCTAACTTAATTCCTGTGATGTGTGTAATGCTAAGCATCTTTGGATTTTCTCTTTTTGTGTAATTTAAATGTTAAATTGTGCCTTTTTATTGTTTGAGTCACTTATCAAGAGTTGCTAAAAGTTGTCAAATTAATTTTAAAAATAGCTAAATATGTTGCTAGGTGCTTTTGGAAGAAAAGGTTACTAGGGTTGTCTGAAAAGTTGCTAAATTTAGCAACAAAATTGCTAGGTTGGCAACACTGCTCCCATAGACGCTGCATTAGAAACCTTGCATTAGCGTTAACTAGTTTTTATTTTTTTTATTTTATGCAAATGTGATATAATACAAAGTGTAGTATTATAAGTGTAC
>NW_015505316.1:1979056-2093205 GCF_001515645.1 Sinocyclocheilus grahami | reverse complement strand
TATATATATATATATATATATATATATATATATATATATATATAACACTTTGGAGAATTTACGATGAGACGGCGAATTAAAAAGGGCAGAAGCCAAAAGAAAAAACGAGCCTCGTTAACATCCGCACGGCGTGGCAACATCCTGACTGCTGATACCTAAGGGTCATCGTTTTGTTGGACAGGTAAGGGGATTCATTTTTGTGTAAACTGCTCTCTAAATCTAGTATCAGTGTAATTGACATGAAACTATAATTCGGACCGACGTCTTTAGGTGGCAGTACAGCGCGAGCGGCGCTGAGCGTTTTGAGCGAGCGGAGCGGAATCTTCAGAAAGGCGCTCTGCGCTCTTGAGAAAATATTACCACTCCGCTCCCCGCTCCGCTCACGCTCCGCTCCGCTCACATGCTCTGGTTCAAGCACATGGACACCACCACGAAGTCGAATTGGAAACCGTTTCCGAGTTAAGACCAATTTGTTGAAATGAATAATCAGTGTAATTGACATGAAACTATAATTCGGACCGACGTCTTTAGGTGGCAGTACAGCGTCTGGTGCGTTCAAGCACATGGACACCACCACGAAGTCGAATTGGAAACCGTTTCCGAGTTAAGACCAATTTGTTGAAATGAATAAAAAAATGATTTACAATGATACTTAAGGCTGGAATACACTACACTACTTTTAAAATCTGAACAGATTTAAGAACATGGACATTATACACAACGTTATCGACTTTGAGGAAAACATACATTACCGTCACAGAGGAAAAATTGGCCTTCACACAGGACTGAGGACCATGCACAACAGATTTCAATGTTGTTCTGATCACAAATTAATGCAGAAACGTATTATGCACAAACTCATGCCTAGGAGACGCACGATATCCTCCGACTCGACAGAATCAGTCTGAAGCTGTAAATCAGTCTTTGATCATCATACTCTACACGATTCTGTGAAATCTGTCAACTCAAATCCGCAGACTGCATGGCTCTGACTTTAGGCAACTATCAAATTCTCCAGACTGTAAAACAGCGAAAAAAATCGGGTCAAAACGTAATGTAATGTATTCCAGCCTCCTCTGGATGGATGGAATCATAGTCTGAAGCTAAATAAAAAACTGTGTCTATGACCATCATACACTACGCGATTTTCTTTGTAAACGCACAATTAACAGCAATGCTAGTTACAGATCTACCCTGCGTCCCAATGTGCATACTATCCACCCTATCTGCCCTAAATAGTATTGAAAATTACTAATATCACAGAGCATTTAGGATGGATAGTGTGCACATTGGGACGCAGGCCTAGTGAATGAAGTTTGGGAAGACATCCAGTAATCAGTTCTAACAACTTTTTTTAACAGTCCAGAGTTCGAAATAAAATAATCTTTTATCTACTTGCTCTATGATACGAGGATCTGTGAGGTTTTGATTAATTGGAAAAACAATCATCTGACATCTACAGTGTTTTCTGAGTTTTATTTTCAAATATAAAACAGAATCAGAGACTTGCTCTCAATAAATACAGAAATCTGATCAAATGATGAATGTAAAAATTGAGACACAAGCTGAACTAGCTTTCCAAACATGAGTGCACACATTGATGGTTGGATAACAGTGATTTATGAAAAATGATCCCAGTTCATCAGATCATACCAAGATGGGTTCTGAACTTAAATCTAGAGTGATATTACTGGCAGTCCTTAAACATTAATGCTGCGAAATGGGTTTTGGAAAGGCTGCTTTCATTTGAACTAAAAACATGAACATTTGTGTAATCTTTGGGCTATTTATAAAATATTAGGCACGTCTTAGAGTCAAAGTTTTAATTCCCGTTATCCCCGTGTCTGAATGCTTCATTCATTTGAAAAATCTGTTGTAATTGTATTGAGGAACATCCTGTGAGATGAAGAAACCTGAACAGTTTACTACCTACAAATGTTGGCACACTGCAAGGCTAAAGGTACAACATTTTTCCTTAGCTAAACAAACTGTGACAGAACTACAACAATGTCACTTTATGACAGACAAATCACAAAGTCCAGTTCAAAACAGTGAAGAAAATGTAAACCTGTTTCCATGCTACCATATGATGAACATTTGTTTGCACAAATGGTAAAGTACTTGTGCTTGTCTTCTTGACATGATGGATTGTCGCCTCCTCCCAGGCCTGGCACAGCTGAATACACGAGAAATTCGTAATCAAGTCACATCATCATGCATTTGGAACGAAACCATTTGACTGAGACGAGAACTATACACAAGTTTGTGGTTTTGAGGAGCAGCAATCCCCAGGACCCAAAGACACAACGGGATGAGGAAACCAGTGCAGAGCTGTTAGGATGTCCTTTCCAAGCTAGATAAGGCTGTGGGAAGGCTACGAGTCCTTGAGCATACTGATGCGTGCAAAGATTTTCAGAGCTGGGCCCAGTTTGATGTTCATGGTGCTCATGAGATGATCCTCTTTGAGGAGCATCAAGGCTTGGCCATCGATCTCCTGAGAGCGAAACTCTTCCGCGATCTCCTGGCAGCCTGGTGCAAAAGACAGATTGTTAGTGACTTAAGTCATTTGTGACACAAAAAAGCCTAGGAACATTAGTAGCTACCTGGCAGAGAGCAGATGAATTCATAGACGTCCTCGACGTTCCACTTGGTGGGGTCGCTGGCCAGGAAGTGCTGCATCAGGAGAGGGAGCTCTCCACTGTGATCGAATCTTTCCTCGTTCTGAAGCCTTTGGGCACCAAAGCTGGAGTTGGACAGTGGCGAAATGGGCTCTTCGAAGCTGGACATGTCTGAGCACTGGCTGGACTCACCGTGACTTGGATGAGAGGGGTGTGGGGATAACAAAGACGCGGCCATGGTTGTTTGAGCACTTGGATTCTATGAGAGAACACAAGGGAGACAAGTAAGCACATTTCTGCATAGACAAACCAAATGGGAGAAAGCAATGAGACAGGAAGAAACAGCAATTACCCGTTTCCTGACATCCGTGCTGCTGTTATGATGATTGGCGTCGGAGGCTTTCTGTTTCTTTGGGTTCTCTGAGGTCGATTTTCTTGGGAAAAGTCCCATCCGCTTTGTGCATCCAACATTATACCTGGAAGAGAAGAAGAACAAGTCAAACCACCACTCAAGCAAATGTTGATACAAAATCTAAAATAATTTACAGGCTACAGAAGGATCCACATACCTCTTTGCACACACCGTAGAACAAAACCTCTTGGATCTCTTGAAGTTATATGCGAAGTCTACGGTCCCACAGAATTCACATGACAGCATTGGCTCGGCATTCTGATTATTCAGCTCTATGAAAGATTTACATGGCTGATTGGACAACAGTCTGAGCATCAAGTGTGCAACTAAAGGCTTAAATACACTACACAATCGGAACAGATTTTAAACCACTAGGCATCATATATTTGGTGACTTTCTAAATGGTTACACAGAAAATGTAGGCATCAGACACTAAACGACTGAGGATCACACACTAGCAGACTTTCAATCCAAATACAAACTCACACCAAAACATTAGATTGTTGTAAACACATGACAGATGAAAATGTAAAACTATCAAACATGTTTGTTATCATCCAACTAAATGGAATTATGAGTCTGTGCCCATCATCACTATGCGGTTTTCTGTGGAATCTGTCAACTCATCGGCAGACTAGCTCTAAATCATGGCAAAAGTCATGTGGTGTATTGCAGCCTTAAAGTAACCCTTACCTTGCTGTGAAAGATCCTCCATCTCAGAGTCGGCATTTTGAAAGGTCTGAGACCTCTTATCTAGGTCTGAATAAGCCTGATGCTGCTTCTGTTTCTTTAAATTCTCAATCAACAAGGACGGACGTTCAATCTGGATAGATCCACAAGGTGTTGCATAAAAACATTATTCATTACACAAGGACATGTACTGCATGCTCAAATGAACCTATGTATGGGATATGTGCTTGCTCACTGTGTTTTTAACTTGTACCAAAGACTGCAGATGTAGGTTATGACTGTGGTATACTGTCCACTAGAGGGAAGTGTGCCTCTTTAAAAAAAACAACACTTAAAAATTGGTTTCCTTTGTTTTGAAGCAATAGTTTACCCAAAACCCATGTGACTTTCTTTCTGTGGAAGACAGAATTTATATTTAAAAATACTGTTGTATGAGGACTAGGGCTGTCAAACTCCAAAATGACAGAAAAGGTAACACAAAGGTATTGTTAAAGTTGACCACAAATCGCTACATTCCAATTATTTTTGACTGGGTTTTTTTAAGCTTGAAAACTTAAGTCCTCATTCATTGCAATTAAGTGCAGAAGGAATGATCAGCACATTATTCAAAACTTCTCCTTGTATTCCACAGAAAAAAGTCAATCTTACGGGTTTAGTGACAAGGGGTGAGTAAATGACAAAATCAGCTCCAACTGTATGTGTCAAAATGTTACTAGCAAGCAGAGTGACTTGACTTGGACATGATTCAAATACCTAAAAATGTACAACGCACATTTTACATTTTAAATGTACAATTTACTACTGTAACAATAACTGTAATATTTAGGCTTTTGTTATGTTATTACAAATAGAGCAGCTGTAATTGTTGTTTCTAACACAAATCAGTTCACAATTGACAATTATCTAACCATAATAATAATCAAAAAACTTAAATAAATAGTTAAAACACAATAGTTTTAACGAAATGCAACCTATGATAAAGTATTATGCAGGAACACGAAACAGAAAACTGCAACTTAAATCCCCAGGCGGGGTGGGTTGAAATGAAAAGCACTCACTGGAAAAGGCTCAGCACCCTCCTGAATCACGAATCCCTCGATGACATGCGTGAGGATCTGGGGCTTCACTACCGCCTGTGGCGGCGGTTTACTCTCGCCATTTTGCGGAGCGCTGCCGGTCACCGTGGGCGCATTGTTGCCGCTGCCCGAGGTCATGGCTGGAGGTGAACCCACACCTGCCTTCACATTCACTCTGCCTGCTCAACACAAGCACAACAGCATCCATCAGAAACACCATAATACTGACGGCAAGTCCGATTCATTTCCGCGAATCGGTTCTTTAGAACAGCTTGTTTCAAAGATTCGGTTCAGTGGCAATTTTACGTAATTACGTCATCATGTGCCCCGGGACATCTCGCCATGGCATTTTAACACCGTTCTAAACGCCATATGTGGGTATATTCCGCTGTTTAGTTTACTACGTTCTTTTCAGTTTTAATAAATGTTTATAGTGATTTCGTGTCTAATTTCAGTTTGTGGTTGCGATAATTTACTCACTTCGAAAAGATTTGCACCTTAAAACGGTTACGTTCATTTGCATTACTTTGCGAATACATATCTGTACAATTTTTATTAAAATTGTATTCAATAAAACTCACCCCATTTCGCATGTGTTGATAAAACTGTCATACAATCGCGTAATAAACATTTACAGTATGCTTTACTTTATTCATTATTGGTTATTATTAGAGAACCGCACCGAACGCTTCGATGCTGTTCGTGCTCACGAGTCGTTTAGAACGCTTTAATGAACCGGTTCCACGGATTCATCGAAAAGATCCGACTCAGAACAATTCATTCACGCTATTCCATGACACTCTCATAGGCCACCTAGTGCTTTTATGAAATATGTGAAAGGTTGGAGTTAACGCACACTGTAATATGTATAACCATGATACATTTATAAACTACTTTCGCATACAGTTGTGTTATGGTAGATATGCATGTGAATAATATTCAAGCCACCTGCTGCAACCACTTGCTTATTTCTATCTGATCTGTAATGTCTGCTGCACACAGCAAACTGATTTATGAAGAGCTAACACGACTATTATTGCTACTATCTAAAAAAGGTCCAGATCAAAGCCAGACGTTTTCTTTTAGCACTAACTACCCATTTTGAAAAACTGCCAAATGTTACGCTTGTTCTGTAGCAGCACTATTCCCATGCTTCCTCGAAACGCTTCAAAACATTCACACTCTCATGCAAACAACATCTCGGCATCTTAAAGACCAGTCGCACCCCTGCGTCCCAGAACAAGCACGGAGGAACTTTGTAACTTTATATCTCGAACATTTGGCAGGGTTTCAGACTGCAGACAAACGCTCACGCACAGACGTCCTGGTGATTGTCAACAGCACACGCCTTTGTTCCGCTCACGCACTCTTTACTTACACTTTAAAGCGCCAGAAGAGGAAAACACTCAAACGAATTTAGCATTCTAACGCTTCCGAGTACACTTCCATAATCCACTGGTGTTATATACAAAGCAGTACAACAAATGATCCGATCCAAACTTTTTTGTGTGCGTGGATTTGCTTGTTCTAACCGATTCCCTCTCTAATCCTCTTTGTATGGGGCAACTGAATAGGAAACATCGCACAGCTGCGATTGGTCCCACACGCTTGGAATTCTGTCCAATAGCAGGTCGTGTTTAGCACAGAGCCGTTCCGCGATTGGGTAAAACGTGTGAGCCGCTCCATGACAGAGGCGCACGTAGGCAGAGAAAGAGCATCTAGTACTCCATTGCTATCTTTTTTTTTTCCATTGCTATCTTTGGAATAGCATACTAGCATACTACTCATACTATTTTAGCAACATGGAATGCCACATTGCAGTACGTTCGACTTTACTTTCTCATTTATAGTGTGATGAATTAGCAGGAAGCAGTATCTACATTTAAATAATCTGTTTCTTGAAACATTACATTATTAGACTGTCAAAGTAGAAATTTTTTAAATATGAGGTAATTTGACAAAGTGTAGCATACTACTTGAAACATTTCTTATATTAGGCAATATATAATACAGTACAGTGATACTAGTATCCCAATAATATAGCCAGGTCTACATCAAAAATGTCATGTATTTAATTGTTAGTTTATTCATGTAGGGTCCTAAGCCTATGCCAATTCTTTGTACCAGTGGAACAGAGCACATTAGTAGTTTTGAACAACTGATCCATGCAAATGAATCCACATGAAAAAATTAGTTTGCCTTCGTAATCTTTGGTCAAAATCTGAAAATGTAACCACTCCTCTCCAACCGTAAGTCTGCTGTGAGCTAGAGATTGCACTAAAATCAAGCCCCGTCCTCTATTCTTCTCTCATGCAATATTCAGTTTCACTGGGAAATACGTCACAATACTGAAGTCGGTCACAACTTCTGGTTCACACGGACTTCAGAGAGAATTATACTATTTTATTAATGCAAAACTTGCTTATGATTGCAGACTGTTGTTTATAGTATAAACATGCATTAAAACTTCCCCTTGTGAATCAAACATTAGAAAATAAAATATTATAAAGTTCTCTGAGCAACTAATTAATCTACACTATTGTCGATGTCCAAAACATCAACTGAAAAACAATATTTTTAATCTTTTTTTAGGTCTACCCTGCATTAGTTGCAAGATTATATCCTATTGAGAGCAGACACAAATATTTCGATAAGAGGGGTCTTGGGTTCCTCAGGGACAAAGGAAGACCCAGGGTGCATGTATAGTGAGTCTATCGCTCGTATGATATACAACACCACTCATGTGCCACACTCAGCAGCTGGGAGTCGAACGCAATGGAATCTAAGTATCGTAAGCTAAACCCAGGCTTGTCTCGCACTGCAATGTCAATGTCTGGAGCCATTACCTTTTATATATTGCAAGCAGTTTTTTCCAGCTAATATGGGACATTCTCAGAATTGAAAAAATAATTGAAATTGCAAAAGTTTTCTCAAAATCATGAACATACATTCTTCCAGTAACGTTAATAGAACCACAGTTCTATTGATAATAAATGATATTATTACAACATATCTTTTGTAAGCTTGGTTGTTGTCTGCTTTAAAAAGAAGAGTTATCTCGCTCAGTGATCAATTCTGTGAGACATGTATATTAGCATCGAAATACCCAATTAAAGTATATGCTTTTAATCCCACACATGAAAAACCACTAAATGTGTTTGATCTAAAACAAAAGACGCGTTAAAACTTTTATGAATGCACCATGATCCATATCAAGCGAAATGATCTGAAGCCAGCATGATACAATTAAAAACCTGACATGATTTATGATTCAAGTGCTCTGATGCCTCAAGCCATTTCCATTCATAAAAGAGCAGTTTATCATCATTCATAATTTACCGTCTGAGGTTAGGCCTCCGACACACCTGCCAGACAGCCAGAGTGTGTCCACCTTTATTCTCATGTCCAACCCAGAACAACGGAGCTCAGACCCTCACCCCTAATTATAGCAGAAGCTGTCACACTCTCGCAAGTGCAGCGACCAGACAATAGACACTGGGGGTGTGACAGATCTACTCTTCCGCTTGAGGGGAGAGCTCACGTTGTTGGCCTTTGTGTTTTTGAGACTGGCAAACCTACAGATGGTGGTGACGTAGTAGTAGGCACTCTGTGTCTGGCTAGGTCAAGATTGCTGCAGGAGGCTTTCCTCTTGCTTTTGCAGTCAGTAGTTGGATGTGACCAAAATAGTTTCAATATTTCATGCCTTTTTTCAGAGGTTTATCATATTGTATTTTATAGAGTGATATATTGTAAATCTATAATTAATAGATAAGATAAAAGTATTTAATGTTGATGTGGCATTCTCAATTGCGTTTCAGAGAAACAGAGTATGATAAAGGAGCTACACTGAACAAAATTGGTGTAGAAATAATTTTCACTCAGAAATTGTTGGTAAATTTCACAAATAATTACAAAGAAACACATAATACTGAATTAAACATGACATTTTAAAGTAGAATGACTGAAATAGTATTTTCTTGTAAAACATACTCCACTAATCTTTGTTTTATTTACAACTTTAAAAAATAATTTTACAGTGTACACTATAGTGTATAGTGCATGATAAACAACTACATAAAATAACATTTAAATCTATATTAGTGTCATTTTTAATCAAGCTTTTAACATCAACAGCTGGCTGTTATGTATTTTAAATTTCCACTAATTCCATAGATCCATAAATTCACCTAAAAATATGCAGTCTTGTTATGTCTCGTTTTTTAAATAATTGAAACAGACTCCCAAAACCCCCATTATCCGCACCCTAGTATTTAAAAGAATTATTCAAAAGTTCGATTTTCATCTGCTGAAGTTGTTTTTATTGTGGCTTTGATGTACAGTACTAAATATATTCATCCAAGTTAATGGTTACATTAAAACAGAAGGAGCCAATATTGGCTTATATACTGTAAATGCTTGCAGGGATTGCTTACATTAAACAAAATGCAATAACCCCTTTTTATCCAACAAACGAAATAAATGGAAGTCATTGAGATGAAACACGTAATTAAATTATCAGTACCTTCTGTGCTTTCTGTCACTTGGCTTTGTTGAAATTGTTTGACCAATTGGCATTGTTCTGTCTGGGTTGGCACTTGTGTTGGTGTGGATAGCAGCTGCGGTTCGAGAGGAACAAGGGTGTCCTTATCGGACACATCCAGCAGGAATGTCAGAACAGGACAAGGTCGAAATAGGAGAAAATTAGGATACATACAAATCAAGAAACAGACAAATAAATGATGTTCAATCCACTTACTTGAGTTTGAACTGGCTGGATCTGGACATTAACTGCGGTAAGCTGTAGAGGTGCTGCTTTGTTGTGGCTCAGCATGGGTGGCTGTCCATTCTGACTCACAGTAGTAGAATGGAAGATGGGAGCTTGTTGGCAGGTAACAGGCACTTTGGGCAGCAGAGAGATAGGGCACTGCTGAGGCTGAGCTGGTAGGGCAGGCTGAATGGCTACAGCTTGCACTGTGTGAGGATGAATGGTGGTGGCCTCTAAGAGCTGTGCTTGACCTCTCTGCAGTATCTGAGGCTGCTGCTGTATCACAAACTGCTGCTTGTGCTGCTGGAGCAGCTGATGGGTCTGAATTTGGGTATATGCTGGAATAAAAACAAAAGACAATCGTATACGGTTGATGTTTCAGTTTCAGAGAAACACATGATAAACCTGCTACACTATAGTAGACAGTAGATACACTATACACTCTTAAAAATAAAGGTTCCAAAAGGGGGTTTTCATAGTGATGCAATAAAAGAGCCATTTTGGGTTCCTCAAAGATCATATGAGTGAACAACTCTTAAAAGATTATTTTTTTTCTTTGTATGAAAAATATTTTAAGAATCTGAAGAACCATTTACTGCTATAAAGACCCTTTTGTGCAGTGCATTTTTTTCCAAGGATGTTCAAGGTTCTTCATGGAACCATTGATGCCAATAAAGAACCTCTATTTTTAAGTGCATGATGAATAACTACAAGTTCTGTATAAAATTGTCCACATAATTGGTATTTTTAAACAAGTTTGTACAAAAAAAAGGGATGGTTCACCCAAAAATGAAAATTCTGTCATTAATTACTCACCCTCATGTCTTCCAAACCCGTAAGACCTTCGTTCATCTTCGGAACACAAATTAAGATATTTTTGATGGAATCTCAACATAATCGTTTACGTTTACGTTCAGTACACAGTGTGCACAAGCTGAACGTAAACAACATTGATTACGTTCTGGGGTACTCTCTAAAATGGCGGAAGATGGTAACTCAGGGAGAAGAATTGTTGAATAAATTATGATATTATTGTTTTCTTTGCGCACAAAAAGTATTCTCATAGCTTCGTAAAATTACGGTTGAACCCCTGATGTCACATGGACTATTTTTCCGATGCCCTTGCTACGTTTCTGAGCCTTGATCGTGGTAATGTCCTTGCTGTCTATGGAGGGTCAGAGAGCTCTCAGATTTCATCAAAAATATCTTAATTTGGGTTCCAAAGATAAACAAAGGTCTTACGGGGTTGGAACTACACGAAGGTGAGTAATTAATGACAGAATTTTCATTTTTGGGTGAACTAACCCTTTAACTGGTGGTTGTTGTGCATAAGGAATTTCCACTCAGTAAATTCATCTAACAACACCAAATATACAATGGGGTTCCAATTCTGACCGAATATATATGCTGTATGTTAATGTATATCACCTACGGCAATCAATTTGGAGATTGGATTTGTATATATTTATTATAAAATTATATACATTTTGCTTGGTTGATTTTATATATGAAGTTCCCAATATATAACTTATATATAGGAGTCTCCAAATATACAACTATATACTGTATATGAAATTTTGACATCTTGTTAGAGCAACAACACCACTCAGTTGGGCTGATTAAATTTAAACGATGGACGATTTTAGACAAACCATTTTACTGGCAATTAATGTATATACAATACATTCATAAGTAAAATAATGTCTCACTATAAGATGTAAGACTATAGCACTACAGCCTAAATGTGATGCCTGTGAGATGCCTTCTCGTTGTTCTAGCAGGTTTATCTTGTTGACTTGAGGTTAATGGGTTCATTTGGCTGAGTTCAGCTTTCTGATCTGGAATGTCAGCTGTAAGGTGTATAAAGCATAGCTCTACTCATTCACTCGTGAAGCACCATATGACCTGGATGAATCATATGGCTCCAAGTAACCTTCAGTTAGACATACTCTGACAGCCTGTGCCGTGGTAACTCAGAGGAATGTCAGCCTAATTTGTGCAGGACCTTAAATGTGCAGTGAGTCATTTTAAAATGTTGAAACTTAAGTTTCCAGTCCTGAAGAGCGTAAACAATGTGGCACTTTTAATATTGCTCTGTTTGTTTGAGCGGCCCAACACAGGCTTAGCCAATAAGAATTGTTTTGGACTGTTTGACACAATTTTGCACAGTTTCACTCTTAAACTTTCCGCACTCTGTATTAAAAGATTACATTTGTGTTACTGAGTACTGTTGAGACCGATAAGCATAATTAAATTTTCATGCCATGCTTTGCCTCAAAGAAGAACAACTTGTGATAAGACAAGTGATCAAACGTAATGGTCTTGGTATCAAAATCCTCCATACAAATAGAGTCTGTTCAAAGATAGTGGGAGTGTGTTTTGTATCATCTATGTGCTGTTCTGATAGTGTCGAAATGAACACAATATCAGATAGTGTGTCATATTCACACACTCCTCTCTAGCAGCCTGTTAAGTTCAAAGCATTCATAGAATGGCAACAACAGATGCAGGCCTTTCTTAGAGCACTGAAGACCACATTCTGGTTTAAGTTCCACCCATGATGATAAATAATTAACTGTTGCCCTTTCTCAGCCCAGTTTAAAATGAAAAAAAGAGAAACGTCTGCAAGACTTCCTGGCCTTTGAGGGATAAGTGCTAAAGAATAGCATTTCCCCAGCTTCAATACAGTAAAAACAAAAGAATTTTGTCTGCATATGCATATGAAATGAAGCGTTTTTGAAGGTGTTTAAGTGTCTCACATTTTCAAGACGCTGTGTGAGAGTGAATAAAATTTCAACTTTATAAAAACATAAATTACAAATTTCGCTGCACAGCGTCACGATTTTAAATGCAAGAATGTGTTCTGTGTGACCTTGAGTCATCTCATTTATCCAATATTGTTTAGAAGCAGATTCACAGTAAGAAGAAAATAACAGTATTTATGTTGTTCAGTTTTAAAATGAATACAATTGCAGCTGTAAAGTAGCTCTAAAAAGACAATAGTTTCATTATTCAGCTCATTTTAGTTTAATAACAGTGTTTGCAAAGTTTTCCAATGTTTATTATTTATGAACTCTATTCAGCTATAAAGCAGCTCTACGGAAGGCAAGTGTTAGTGTCATTCAGCTCAAGTCAGTTTAGTGTTGATTCATTTCAGTCTAATAAGATTGTCGATGTTGCAGAGTTCATCAATTATAAAATACATTTTTGATTCAGCTATAAAGCGTCTCTACAGAAGACAACTGTAATTATTCAGCTCAATTTTGTTTACTTGACATAGACTCTTTCTTTAGTTTACTTCACACTGCCAAAGTGGCTTGATACGACACAGTGTAATCATCAAAGACGTCAGTCTAGAGCAGGGTTCCTTACAACAGATCAAACAATCTGTGGGTCCACAATCTCAGCCCTGATCAAAATGCTTCATGGAGACCCAACACTTCAATTCTGCAGTGGTCATTCCAAGAAATGTCTGGTCTTACTTATAGGTTTCTCTCCAGTCGTGGTCCAAATACTTTAGTTTTTTTTTTTTTTTAAATACCAAATAGTTTCATGCTCCTGGCTATATGCTTTTCATGTCTAATGAATTCCTTATGAAGAAAACATGGGCAATGGGAGGGTGAGCCATTCAACACACCATTTACATTTACCAATTGGTTTCTCCATAGTCTTTTCCTCTCTAAATATAGTGTTTCCACCTAGATTTCTCATAATAACGGGTTTTCTTTTAGGAACTACTAGAACTTGGCTGATGTTTAAACAGAGCTGAATTCACTTATCATAATGCTATTTGTAGGTGCATGAAACTCATTTAAGCAACAGTAAAGTGTGTAAAGCAAAATATACTAATGGCTGGTGTTGCCAGTAAGTACTGACCCTTCTCATGGCTACAGTGGTTTCTCTGGCTTTGTCTCAAGTATTTCTGTGTGTATATTGGTGCTTGAACCCTCTCTGTTAAGCTTTCATGACAGGAAATGGCCAGGACCTTACCACATGCACAGAAACCCACACCCACAAATAACACATTAGCCCGCTTGTGGTTTCCATTTGTATCGGATTTAGGGTGGCTCTACTGAAGGGTTTGCTTGTTCTGAGTGTGGCTTGTTGCTATTAATATGTAGGTGATGGATGATGTGTTATGAGAGTAATGGACAAAAGCAAAAACAAGAAGGGAAATCTCTTAATGCAATGTTACTAAAAAAGTATCTTTCTTATGAGCCGTTTACACAGGACACATGATGTTTTTGGGTGCAAAAAAGGATTAGAATAAATCAGAACACAGTGGTCTTCAAGATACATTTTTTATAAGGTTAACTGGTTTTAATTTGAGATACTTAGATCCTGCATTTTTTTCATTCCACAATGTATGTATGCGTGTGTGTGTATGTGTGTGTGTGTGTGTGTATGTATGTATATATATATTCAGTATATACAATATATATATATAGTGTGTGTAAGCAAGCATACAGTGGGTACGGAAAGTATTCAGACCCCCTTCAATTTTTCACTCTTTGTTATATTGCAGCCATTTGCTAAAATCATTTAAGTTATTTTTTTTCCTCATTAATGTACACACAGCACCCCATATTGACAGAAAAACACAGAATTGTTGACATTTTTGCAGATTTATTAAAAAAGTAAGTATTCGGGTCTGAATACTTAGGACCATGTGATATTTCAGTTTTTCTTTTTTAATAAATCTGCAAAAATGTCAACAATTCTGTGTTTTTCTGTCAATATGGGGTGCTGTGTGTACATTAATGAGGAAAAAAATTTAATTAAATGATTTTAGCAAATGGCTGCAATATAACAAAGAGTGAAAAATGTAAGGGGGTCTGAATACTTTCCGTACCCACTGTATATGCTTACACTGTATGTGTGTGTATGTGTACGCAAGCAAGCATATATGCTTACACTGTATGTGTGTGTGTGTGTGTGTAAGCAAGCATATATGTTTACACTGTATGTGTGTGTGTGTGTGTGTGTGTGTGTGTGTGTGTAAGCAAGCATACATGCTTACACTGTATGGAAAAAAAAAAATCTGAAAAACCTATAATGTCCAGGCAGAAATTTCCAGTTTCCAAGTTTTCCGTTAAGTTTATGGATAACGCTGTCGCTGAAACACGACGCAATGCAATGTATGATTCAAATACAGGTAAAAAAAACACACTGAAAAATCCATAAGAAAAATCCCTTCATATTAACACAGTACATTGGGCTGTATTCTTATGGACATTTCTTAGAATGTGCAAAGACCTTCATATTCCTATTTCTCTATGTGTTTCATACATGCAGACCAGTAGAAAGAGTTGGTCGTTTTTATGCAATGAAAATCAGGATGAGCTTTGGTCAGCCTCTAAAAGTCTATGGTTAAAACATTATATTAAAATGACATTAATAAAATAATATACTGTTTAATCTAAATAAATTATAATCAAAACATAAGCTAAAATCAGTCATTTCAAAGACTAAAAAAATGAATTTAGACATCTAATACATGATATAAACTGATATAGATTATTTTGTTTTAAAAGATTAAATTTAAGGAAGTTAGATGACAGCAAACAATTGTCATTTAAATGTAAAATTTAAAAAAACAATCTCTAATATCAGACAGTAACTGATATGACACCAATATGTTGTGCATCCATGGGTATAATGACTCACTAATTGCTTATATTAAATACTGTTAATGTATATCACTAATTGAATGTCAGTAATTTAGGGGTCAGTTTACGAGCATCTCACTTTATGTGGGGGAAATTGTGTTGTTGTACCAAAAAGGTTGTGCATCTGTCTCGGTGTTAAAGGATATCCTTTCAGCGCAAACAAATAGAGAACCCCCCCAGCCACAAATACACACATAGCAGGTGTGTTATCGTGAAACACTGCCGCCCAGTGTGCTCCTTAAGTCCTCTGCCACAGCAACCCGACACCCTGTTTAATGCTCAAGGCCAGATGGCACCTCTCACTTGAGCTTTTCTTTTTGCTTTCACTCCTCCATTAGTAAGACAATTGAGACGCTACACTTTCACTGGATCTGCATGTGAAGACAGCATCCGGACTGTGATGGCTTACCTGTGCTGATGAGAGGATGGCCCGCCACTGAGGTCACATTGGGACACATGTTAAGCTCCCTTGTTGTGAGGTCACTGGTTTTGTTGTTTTTTCCCACAGTCTCTGAGGACGTTTCTGCAGGACTGCTCTTTGCAGCAGCTCCCTGAGAGTTCAGCTCCGCTCCAGGACTCTTGAGTCGGGCCACTGGTTGGCTAGTCACAGAGAGCTGTGCTGATGTCCCGGGGCACTGCTTCACACTCAGGCTCTGTAATTGAGACTGAGAGAGGGAGGAAGTCAGCGCCCCCTGCTGGCCACGAAGAGCCAGGTTCTGCACCTGAGTGGAGAAAGACAGAAGTGACTTTGGTGTGGCATTCAAAAAACAGCACATATTGGTATAGATGTAAGTCAGGCTGGTATATGTTAGGGTTACCTGTCTGCTGGTGGGCGGCGTGTTGATTGACAGAGCAGAGGTCTCCGGCTGAACTGCGGTGACTGAGGCAGTTGGGGTAAAGATAAGCTGAGGGGACAAAGGAACAGCTCGTCCTAGGCTCCTTGCTACTTGCACAAGATTGGTTTGCTGTGCCTGGAAATCACACGAAAAATGGCTGCTTCATCCAAATGTATGAGTCACATTTATATAACAAACCCAGGCTATCATATTTGACATCAGAGAGAGCACTTGAGCCATTTCAGCTGTTACAGTGCTGAAAGGACTGCATTTCAAATTCTGGCAGATCTCAAACAGCTCATTTAATCAGTTCCTAGCCAAAAAACGTATTTGAAAAAATAGAGTTGATGTGCCAGTGAAAACATTTTCGTCAGCATCCTTATTGAAGAGCTGCAGCTGTGCCACATTTACTTTCCAAGGCCAAATGAAAAAGATGTTGTAAGATGGCAAGTATGAATACTACACACACACACACAGACAATCCAGGAAAAGAAGTATAAGCAGGCCACTGTAAAATGAAGTCAGATGCCAATTATTTTTTCCATTTGCAAGAAAATTACTATTTATTCATGAGGAAATCTTGGAGAAGACTGTCTAGTAGCATTGCGTTTGACTTGGCATAACCCATGCTACAGTGAGCGGAGCCATTAGGGGGGACCAAAATTATCCTTTTATATATATGATTTGAAATACGACCACTCCACAATTACACACGGGGTGTTTGCATTTACTTGCTATACTTTAATGCCAAATTTGCAACCAGAATTTAGCTAAACATGACAAAACATCCTTTTAGGCACATTTAGGGACATTCTTATTTTATAAATTGAGTAAAATATAAACTTTTTAAAGAGGGAAACTGTATGAAATGTCACAAAATCATGATTAAATGAATGTACAGGTGAATTTTAAATAATTTCAGCACTTTTGGTTTGTGATTGAATTGAAATTCTGGCAATTTGTTAATATATTACCAGTGTCTCTTCCTCTTCATCTTGTTTTTTTTTTAAATTACCATACTATATAATTTAACATCCTTTTACAATATTCCTGTCACTAGTTTCTTAATGATATCATCGTCCAGGAAATGGCATCATATTGGTGGGAAAAAAATACAATAAAATAAAATAAAATGGTTAATCTCTGGTCATTATAATAAGAATGTCTCTTCTTTTTTCCAATTTTTTAATCAAAATATTTTCAACAAAACCAGTTTTAATTCATTTGGAAATACTGTCAATAATAATATGTAGTAGTAGTAGTAGTAGTAATAATAATTAACATTATTAATAGTAGTAATAGGTACAAATGTTTTATAGATATTTGCAATGTTCTCATTATCATTTAACATCCTTTTTCAATATTCCTATCACTAGTTTCTTAATTACACCATCCTCCAGGAAATTGCGGCTGGTGCAAAAATAATAAATTAAAATGAAATAAAATGGGTTATGCTTTATCTGTGGTCATTTTAATAAGAATTATGTAAAAAACAGTGGTATGTCTTTATTTAGACTGCACATTTGTTCATGTGGTTGGGTGTGTGTAAGAGGATTTACCATCTGAGCTCGTAAATACATCTGTGCCTGGCTGGCGGTGAGTGTGGGTGTGGAGGAGTTTCCCAGCAGCACGGCCTGTTGAGCGATGCAGACTGGAACAGAGCTCCCGCTCTGGGCTCGACTGATCAAATGAGCTGCCGCTGGGGATGTGGCAAGGTTTATCTATTTCAACAAGGAAAAATCTTAACAGCATATACTTTTATCTTCTGAAAGCTGTGTAGTCAAAATAATTAATCACAATCTCAACCAAAACATTACGAATTATCACAATCTGCCAAACATTAAGGAACTTGCCAGGTAAAAAAGCGGTTGACTGTAAGTAATACCCACTACCATTTATTTCTGTAGCACTGGAGACTTGTTGAGAGAGATGTCAATGTCAGGTTTAATAATACTTACAGTGGTTTGGCAGGCCACAGTCTGCTGGGATGTAGTGCCATTCTGACTACAGCTTTGCCTTCCTGCCATTAGACTAGCCTATGGGGAATGAATGAATGCCAGAGAGAAAGAGAAAGATGGTAAAAGAAGAAAAGACACAGAGACAGGTCACAAGTCAAACCCAGCACTCATTAATCAATAACAACAGCACAGAGCATAGAGAAGGAAAGAGAGAGAGAGAGAGAGAGGGGCAGGAAACAGATCCCTCATTCCCACAGCACAGTGTGAACAGCCTGCCACTCAACACTACAACCACACAGTACATTCAACTCTGCTTTACTCCACCAAAGTTATTTCCATTTTGTAAACCAAAATATTTTTAATCTCTATAAATATAAAAATGGTCATTATTAGTTAATTGCTTTCAAACTAATTACGTTTTACCAGAAAATACTATTTACGTTTTTCCACTTCAACATTTTTATGTTTAATTCAATGTTTTACTTGCCATTTCTTTGTTATTATTTGTGAAATTTACTAGCAATTTCTGAATCAAAACAATTTCTCGCCACCAAATTTTTTAGTGTAGGTATTAAGCCATTTTTAATATTCAGCTGTACATTTTCACGTGTCCATCAAATATTGAATCAAACACAAACTTTTTTAAAATATAAAATGAATTGAATATAGAAGTGATTTTTAAATAATTTCACTAGTTTTGATTTGATTGAATATTGCCATTTTAACCATATGCATTTCTAAATAACTAACAAGAATAACTGGCCATTTATTGGGAAATATAAAAGATGTTTCTTCTTTTTTTCATTTCGCTAATCAAAATGTTTTAACCAAAACATGCTTTCTTTGAAATATTGTTCAGATTGGTAATAATTTTTGCTCCCAATCTCACTTTCCATCCTTATGCAATATTCCTTTAACTAGTTTCTTAATGACATTATCATCATCCAAGAACTCACATGATTTTGGTGTGAAAATATCAGCACAATCCTCAATACTGACATTGGATTTGATGAATTCTGTGATGTTTTGTTGTAATAGTTGGTTTGTGTCTTCTTAAATATTTAATGAAATGTGTATGATATTATCAAAATGTCAAAAGCTGGTTAAAAATATAAAAATGATTAAATGACTCAATCACATGCTTAGCTATGGCTTAGCTGACTTTAGCACTTTATTTCTACCTATTATTGACCCTGTACATTAGTTACTGACTGCACAATTCATAAAGAGCCCTGAGTGATTTTCATTAGACCTTATGTGACCTTATGTTTTTATCATTACACATTATTGTATTTTAATCACTACCTCACTATCTTCACATACAGTAAAGCACTACCTGAATAAGAGCATGATTGTGCATGTTGAGTAATCACTGAACAAACTATTTCTTTCATCTTAATGAATGAAACACCTTAAGGAGAGACAAAGAAGAAAAATCTTGTCTGAGCAGATCATTGCTCAGAATTAGTTTGTTATATCAGAGAATAATTTTGAGTAAAAGAAATACCAGCATGTGTTACACATCGCCAATAAGCTTTAGCAAGCATTTAATGGATGCTTATATTGCTGTACAGTGGAGTCCAAAAGTCTGATTCAAAATCTAATTTAAATCTGAAAATATGAAGATTTAGGAGTTTGAAAAATATATGAAAAAGAAATGTTATGGCATAAATCTATTAAGTAACATTTAAGATACAGGCCTATTTCTAAATCATTGATCAAATGTGTGACATGAATTTATTGTGCAGATGGTTAGATGTTCTTCTACTGAAGCTCAAGATCAAAGAGCATCATTCTCAAATCATGCTGGAGAACATGACGATCAAGTTTTACACAAACGTGTGGAGTTCATGCAGCTCAAGTAGACTAGGCAAACTAAAAGCAAACTATTTTCAATGGCTTCCGGATCCCACGGTATATGTCTATGAGGTGTGTACCCACCTGCTGCACTGCAGCCAGGCTCAGGTGCTGTTGCTGTAGTGCTGCGGTCTGTAGCATGAGGTGTTGTTGTTGAGCTGCATACATCTGCTGTAGATAGTGAGCTGCCGCTGTGCTGGGCTGCCTGTTCAAGGCCTGCTGGATGACCTGAGTAAGATGAGATGGGATGGGATTATTAAATGAACATGTGAATATTGTTCTGCCCCTAGTCTACTAAGTCCTTTAGGGGATATATTATTCATGGTGTGTTTTATACCACAGAAGCGTAAAGAAAAACATTTTGTGTTGTATAATGTGTAACCAGCACATAATGTTCTATGCAGAAAGAAGACCAGAGTGATTTCTTTGTAAACACAGAAGGTCGCTGGGTGCACTGATATGGCATGACTACATTCCCTTCACAGCTAAAGTATCCCACCTAACATGATCTGTACACACTGTCCTCAGGGCAATCACTGGACTGTCAACCACTGGATATCTTTTTGTGTGTGTGTGTGAGTGTGTGTCATGAAAATGAAAACCACCGCCGCGACAAATCATTTTCTAAATCAGTATTTTGTCTTGTTTTCCACTTGTATATGTGTTCATATCTCATCCTTAATTAATATCATTTTAATATATTTATTATTTTAATAATTATGGTAACATTTTACAATAAGACCTCATTTGTTAACATTAACTGCATTGTTTAACATCAACTAACAATGAACTATACTTCTACAGCGTTTATTAATCTTAGTTCATCTTAATTTCAGCTTTTACTAAAACATATCTATAATCAAAAGTTGTATCTGTTACCATAAGTTAATGCACTGTGAACCAACATGAACTATTTTTGCATTAACTAACATTAATAAAGATTAAGAAATACTGTAAAAATGTATTGCTCATTGTTAGTTCATGTTATCTAATGCATTTACTAATGTTAAAAAGGGGAAATTTATTGCTACCAACGTGTTACCATAATCATTTTATAATAGTAATATTTTAAACACATTTTATAAAATAAAAATATTAATATTACATAATATATAACAATTTTAATTTCTGCGATGTATTTAAAGAGATGAGCTTAATTTGACTGAGGAAATAAACACTAAAATACATAATAAAAATTATTGTTCCTTAAGTCAGATAAGGATAGATATCCTTAAAGCAAATCTACAAAAGAAAATGGTCAAATCAAAACATTCACATTCTTATTAAGAAGCAAGATTATGTGTCTCACAGTCTCTTATATAATATCAACATATTTAACAATGTACATATACTACCAAAAGAAAACCGATTTTACCCTGTGAACGGCCAAATGTTGAGCTCTCTTGAATAAATCCAGCTGGATCCTTACTGACCATGTGCTCAGTGTTACCACATACTACCATTCAAATTCAGAGATCCTGTTCCGTGCAGCTAATCACTGCTGGTCAGCTGTCGACTCACTCTGAATCATAGAGGAATTCTGGACTATCATTCAGGATAGTTAAGGATCTATTTTATGGCAATAACATTTATTTTAAAAGAATGTTTTACTAAATAAAACAACAAACCTAATTACACATGACTAAAAAAGAACACCACATTAATGATGAATGAGACCCTCACACTGATGAATATTAAAAGTACTTGCAGCACATGGCCTGTAGATGGAGCCAGAGGATAATGCAATTTTAGGGGCACAGTGAAGGACTGACTGTGACTGAGGTTTATTTCTACCTGAACAGTCTGTCTGTCTGTGATTCCTCCATATACTGATATCTGAGGCACAGCCTGCTGTCTGCTGGAGGAGTTTGTTGTAGTGTTGCTGCCGGTGGAGGCTGAGGTGGTGCTGGGGATGGTGACATTGGCACTAGAGGCCACGCTTCCCTGCTCCTTCTCCATGGGGGGCCTCCGCCTGCCTGTGCCGGATCCACGTTTACTGTCAATCCTTCACACTCCCCTCCAGCTGAGAAAGACAGAACAGTAACATGTCCATCATTGGAAGCCTTTTTTTACACTGCTGACAGTGAGTAGCTAGGACATGTCATTGTGAAAATGTTCGGAACTTGACAGCATCTTATATTTTAGGGTTGTAAAACTTACACATAGGCTTACTGTACACAGATCACTCTTTTGCTGGATGGAGTTTCACTGTGGTCTTTCAGTGAATGTTTGGGATTGACAACCGTATTCAATAGCTGGTGTGATCATAATTTGCGGGTAGGACGGGTGGGACACATCCCCACCAAGTCAATTTTGTTGCTGCTGCTCATAAAAGCACTTGAATATTATATAAGGAGTTACAATAATTTATAATTTTAGGTTTTATCATGAATATTTAAAGCAGATGTTCTTCTAATAAGAAGTACCCCATAATGTCACCACCATTTTTAAGACAAAATTACGCCAGTGGGTGTGACTCTCAAACTGTCTTGTTCATACAACTTATATTCCAGCCACTACTGTACAAACTGGTGTGACTCCTATTTTCGATTCTCACGAAAGCTGCAAATAAAATATGTAACCCTAAAAACGTGCTTAAAGTAAATATGATGCCGCCGCGATTTCTCATGAATATTTAAAGCAGATGTTCTTCTAATAAGAAGTACCCCATAATGTCACCACCATTTTTAAGACAAAATTACGCCAGTGGGTGTGACTCTCAAACTGTCTTGTTCATACAACTTATATTCCAGCCACTACTGTACAAACTGGTGTGACTCCTATTTTCGATTCTCACGAAAGCTGCGAATAAAATATGTAACCCTAAAAACGTGCTTAAAGTAAATATGATGCCGCCGCGATTTAATTTGTCAAATCTTAATGAACTGCTTTCAGTGCATTTTATTGAATTATAAATGCAGCATTTGGACGACAACACTGATGGGAGCAGCCAAGGACAGTGACTTGATCTAAAACCTACGGATGATACAGTTTATATTTCCGACTGTGTGAGTTACTGTAACCACGAAATGCACAACACTCAACGCAAAACGCGCATGCAGCGGAGATGCTCGCATTTTATGACATGACAGGTAAGTTGTTCGGTGCCGTTGTGTTTACAGCACAGGTTTACCGAAACTGCAGTTGTGAGTCAATTCGGTTATATATGCGGTTGTCACTTTTGTAGACACTAACCGAGTGTGTGGAGGTAGCAGTGGCCTGTAGCATGAAGCCGGTTTCAGTTTTTACCTTTTTTATACAGTCTATGGTTTTTACCCAGGTAAGTTTGAGTTTAGTTTGAGCAAACTCTTGAGTTTTCGGGGCTCAAGAAGATGGGTTGGTTTTTTGAGCGGGTTTCATCACCATGGCAATTTACCCTGCTCTGGAGCAGGTTTTATTCTGGGTTAGAGATTGCAAACCCAAACTGGACCAATCAGCTGTGAGCAAAGTGACATATATCTGATGCAGTGAAGCCACTCCCCTGTATCTTTAGCTCCAAATTAAAGCAGTTAGAATTTTAGAGACAAAAATTGCCAGACTTTTGTGGCTACTTATTTATTATATTATTATATTAATTATAATTGTTTGTAATTCATATAATATATTCAAATTATTATTATATGACGCGGCAATTAATTTTAAAGCTTTGCATTTAAATTAAATTAAAAAAATATAGATACATATAGATAAACTTTAATATATCCAACTTTTAAAATGACTAAACTTATATGTTTTCCTCTTGAGCAAAATCATCACAATTAAAAGAACCAAAGACTTAAACTACTTCAGTCTGTGCACATTGAATTTATTTAATACACAAGTTTCACAATTTGAGTTGAATTACTGAAATAAATGAACTTTTTCACGACATTCTAATTTATTGAGATGCACCTGTACATATAATCTTTAATATATCCAACTTTTAAAATGACTAAACTTATATGTTTTCCTCTTGAGCTCTGTGTGAAACTATAAATAATTATATTCAGTTGATTCCTTTGCAGCCATATATTTTCTTTCTGCTGTCTTCTCAAACTTTTGCTGCAGTAGAAATGTTTATTCCTGCCTTGTAAATGCATTTAAATGTATTTTTAATAACGACATCTCTTAATCTTCAGCAGAAAAGTGAATTGCGCTGAATCTCGCAAGAAGTGAATCCAACTGACACTTTTCTGATGCTCTCCAAATGCCGTGTGTTCGGCTGCTTGCTGCACACGTCACACTTTCAGGTGCAAGTGCTCCAGAGTTAATCACAAACTCTGGTTCAAACAGCTGACAGAGAACGTTTATATCAAGCTTTGTGAGTCCGTTGATCCTGATCTAAATCAGGTTGGATTTGTTTGGTTTTTTCAACTCTAAACCTACTTTGAATCTCTGAGTTTGTTCATCTCGCTTCGTGCAACAGGCCACAGTTCTCATCAAGAACGATAAAGCTCCGGTTACTCACATAACCTCAGTTCCCTGAGATAAGGGAATGAGTGTCGACTTCATCATTCATCATTGACAACTTTATGGGGAAACTCCTGTTTACTCTGTTACTGAAGCCTGATTTGTTAACATTTGTGTAGATGCACAAACCAATGGCGCTCGAGCCCGCCAGAGGGGGCAGAGACAACTGCTATAAGCCGGCCCGGTGCACCATTTCATCAGAATCAACGACTGAAGCGATAGCCATCGATTCGCGTGCAGCTATAGCACAGCCAGTTACACAACGCTCGTTGCCTTATCTCAGGGGACCAAGGTTACGTGAGTAACCAGAGCATTCAAAAGGTAACTCCCGTTGCATTGTCATTGACGACTGTATGGGGAACGCATCCAGTAGCGCCGTGATATAAGCAGATGCAGAACTAAGCCTGCTCCGCGAGCCCAGCCCAGGAACACTCAGTGAGGGCTCCATAAGCCGGTGGAGGGCCGAGCGTCAGTGTGTCTGGGAACCGGAACAAGAATATTTTTTTTCTCCTCTCTTCCCTCTCTCGTCTCCGTCTCTCCTCATCCTTCCGTCTCCTTTTCTCTCGCCTCGTCTGTCCATACCCCCAGGTGCTGTGGCTGCCATGACGGGGGCCCCGGGGAGTAGAGCGCAGTCTCGTGGGTACCCCCTGGCCTGCGAGGGGGTATGTAACGAGTGGGGCGGGGCCGAGAGCCGTGGGAATGGACCGCGCCACTCACCAGTCTCGAGTCCCACGGAGGAGCTCCGGAAGGATAAAAGGAGGAGTGACGACAGTGCAAGACGAGAGAGGACCAGGCCTGGATTTTATGTTGTTTTGTTTCTGTTTGTGTTTTTTTTGTTATTAAATTATGTTTAAATGTTCGCCGGTTCCCGCCTCCTTCTTCCCATGACTACAAACTTTGTTACATTGGATAAAATCCAGGCCTGGTCCTCTCTCGTCTTGCACTGTCGTCACTCCTCCTTTTATCCTTCCGGATAAATCAGGTGAACTGAGGCATGTTGTACATGTAATGTACAGTATGGAAGCTGGATATTCAGTATTATTCAGTTAGTGGTTTTACAGATATCTTTAAGTGAGCGGATGGCAAAGGTCATTTAAATTTACACATAGTGAAAATGAGCATGATAATTAAACCCACAAGCTACTTCCAAAGCTGCAAATAGATTCATTCAGGCTACCTGCAAATAACCAAGCTCTCTGCTACCCTGAGGAGAGATCAGCATTGAACCAATCACAGACTTTTCACCTGTTTCCAATGTACTTTAGTGGTTTGCTGTGCATTAAAATCCATGTCACTCTCACACTGAGTCCCATCTGACAGAATCATATTATTTGTAATTCTCATTGAAAGTGACAGCTACACCGTTTGTTGGACGTTTTGTGGTTCTTGACTGCCTAACTGTAAAACTTCTCACAATTGCAGGCCTCATTTATGATCCACATGCCCACGCCAGCTCCAGTAGCTCTGAACAAATGTGAAGACTGATCGGCTGGAACAACATAACGCAGTCATGACAACAGCACCAGAGGCAGCCCAAGGCTTGGATCCGTCTGGGGATCTCATAGCCCAGGGATCCTCAAATCTGGCCCACAATATCCATTTTCCTGCAGAGTTTAGCTCTAACCCTAATCAAGCACACCTGAGCATGCTAATCAATGTCTTCAGGATCATTAGAAAATCACAGGTAGGTGAGTTTGATCAGGGTTGGAGCTAAACTCTGCAGCGCACTGGCCCTCCAGGACAAGATTTGAGGAACCCTGTCATAGACCATAAGAGATGCATTAACAGGCTCTATAACGTGCCGAAAGCGGGATTAATGCTTTGATTTCAACTCAGGTAAAACTGCTTTTGAGTCTTTGGAATGCGTAAGATAACGTCACACTTGAAATGGTGATTTTTGTTATTTAGAGGCAGTCAAACACATAGTATGCCAAAATTGTGCACTTGGAATGACAGAAAGATTGCTCTAAGGTTCTCTCAAAGTTACAAACAAAACATGCTTGCAGTACACTTTTAGAAAAAAAATGGTACAAAAGCGGTCACTGGGGCAGTACGCTTTCAAAAGATACTAATATGTTCCATTTAGGTACTAATATTTAAACTTTTGGTACTAATATAAACCCTTTAGGGATAAATAAGGTACAAAAGTGTAGCTTTTAAAAAAAAGTACCACCCCATTGACAGCTTTTGGACCTTTTTTCTGAGAGTGTACATTCTTTCAGTGCTAAATTATTGTTATTTTTTAGTTTGTTCAAAAAATAACCACATTTATGAATTAATTAACCTTTTCAAGGACATAAATGTCTTTACAATGTCCCTACTGTATATATATATATATATATATATATATATATATATATATATATATATATATATATATATATATATATGTATATGTATATACACACACACACACACACACACACTGGCAAAAATGATTAATACTAGAACACTAGTATTTTCACCAGCTAAAAAAATGGTTTTGAGTCAGTTATTTCTATCTTTTGCTATAGTGTGTCAGAAGGAAACTGTGGCAACGTCTCCAAGATGCTTCAAGAAACCTACCTGCAAAGCTTCCTGAAAAACTATGTGCAAGTGCACCGAGGGCAAAAGCTGCTTTAAATGCAAAGGATGGTCACACCAAATGTTGATGTAATTTAGTTAATAGAAGTTAATTGATAAAGAAAATGTATCTGACAGCATCCTGATTTTACAGCATTTTTACACAAGTGCCTAAAACTTTTAACATTACTGTAGCTTTGCAGGTAGGTTTCTTGAAGCATCTTGGAGACGTTGCCACAGTTCTTCTGGATTTAGTCTGTCTCAGTTTGTTCTGTTTCTTCATGTCATTCCAGACAGACTGGATGATGAAGAGATCAGATCTCTGTGTGGAGAACTGGCTGTTGTCATTACAGTTTATTACAGTTAATGGCAAAATTAATGTTTGGAAATGTAAACTGATATTTCCTACTGACACACTGCAGCAATAAAAATAACTGACATAAAACCATTTTTTTAGCTGGTGAAAATGCTAGTTCTAATCATTTTGGCCACCACTGTATATACACGTTTATGCTCCCATTTTCAATAAGTTTTGAAATATTATTTATGAAATTTCTGTGGACATTAAACATTCAGTTTTGAAAAGCATGTTTAAACAGATCTTAAACTTATGAAAGCCTCAAATTGACTGCTACTAGCATCTAAAGTCAAACTTCAAAATTTTGTAAAAACGGTTCACAAGCCAAAACCAAATGAGTTGCACTGTACTCACTCAGATAGTCTGACAGCTTCCACCACAACTTGTGACAGGATACAACTGGCAGCTAGGAGAATCCAAACTCTGACTGTTCTCTGGACCAGAACTCCTCCCATCACAGATGACTGGGACCCAATAATGTCATTAAACAAACACACATCAAAGGCTGCTGCCGGGGGAAATGACCTGGGGTTTTCTTCTTGGGGGCTGGGAGGACAATTGTTGATCAAAATAGACCCGGCCCCACTTCCTTTACTCTGCTGAGGAACAGCTAGACCAACAGACAGTCCACTGAACCAAATGGGAGAGATCTTCTTCTATAGTGCAGTACACCTGCTGAAATGTGTCTAACACGTTCAAACGGGCCTAAAATTGTGAGTTATTTGTGTTTGTTTGGGTGCACATTAAGAGAAAAAGAGAGAAAGAGACTTCATACAGTGAGATTTTCTATTATAGTTCTAGATATTGAAGTCATCAGAATACATTTGTGGAATTTGTTTGATCCCACTTAACCTTCCATTAGACGATGAATCTTTCAAGGACATATAAATGCTTAATAGACTCCATTCTCCATTACCTTGAAAGGGAGACTCGTCCTCTCTTTGTCGTTCTCCCTCTCTCTCTCTCCTCTCCTCTCCTCTCATTATTTCACCAGCTAACACAACACACTACACATTATTCCACTCGATTTGCTCTCTAGTCTGCATTACAGACCTCCTCACCACACAGCTCTGTAGCTAACTGAACATCCAGTGCCATCATCATCTGAGTATCCTGCCCGCAAAACCCTCTCAAAATCAGACACCAAATTGAGTTATACTCTTCGAAGTAGGGCTGCGCGATTATGACAAATATCATAATTGTCGATTATTCCCTTGAAATTGTAATTGCGATTATTAATTACGATTATCACAATTTACATTGAATGATGTTTATACCATTGTTTGATGTAACTGCATGCCGTATTTTTATATGAAAATAAACAAGCTGAAAGCACTCTAACTGAAAAACTTTTAGTGCTTTTCTATAGTATAAAGCCCCAAATGTCAACTAAACATCGGATTGATTTCTTCTTTAAATTATAAAAAAAAGTAAAAATATGCATGGTATTATAATGTTATACTAAAACTAGAATTAAAATAATGGGAAAAACCCTTGAGATAACATGTAGAAAGACATGTCTTAAAGTCTTAAGCACGCAGAATAACATAAGTGCACTTTGAACGATTAATTGCCGCTTTGAACGATTGCGTAATTGTGGCATCCATAATTGTAATTGCGATTAGAAATGTGATTAATTGCGCAGCCCTACTTTGAAGGCAAACGTGCTTTTGGTGTAGCAACCAGGATGCAAAGTCTGCACTGAGCAATACAAATAGGATTAGCATGAGCGAGCCGGAGCTGTAAAAGACGAGGTTAGGTCGAGGCGTTCAGGTAGAGATGGGTTATCAGCACAATGCAGAGGCCACATCAAACAATCAGGGTTAAACCCTCAGGGTGAATGACTACAGATGGATGGGACACCCAATCTGTGCCTGTCCGGACATGCCACAGCCAGGTTAAACCAGTCCGCTAGGATCACAGCAACGTGGCCATCAAAAGATGTTGAGTAATTGCTAAAAACCAGCTGTGTCTTGAATTGTGAATTGAATTGAAAAAGTGAATTGATTAATGGTCAGTCACTGTTCTGAGTACTGCACATGTGTATTCACATGTCCTGCAGTGTTCCATACTAAACTTGTATTTTGCTGTATATTGTATTATGCATGCAGCTTTTAGGAGCTCTTATTAACTGAGAGACTATGACTGTGTGTGTGTATAGATAGATAGATAGATAGATAGATTAACATTTATTAACATGTTCAATAAACGAACATTTATTAATAAGTTGAATAAATAATAATTAAATAACAAACATTTTTTAAATTGCTTATTAATACATTTTCATCTTATTATTGCTGATGCTTCTAGTAATTATGTGTCTGATTTTTAACTTACAACCTATTTTCGGTTCATTTTAATCCAGTCATATAGTAATTTTTAAACAACAGTTGAGTTGAATAAAACTACCCAGAAGGTTGGGTTAAACAGTTATTTAACCCAGCAATTTTAGAGTGAGAGATTCTAATATATTTTCATATTAGTTAATATGAATTAACCATTAGTTAATGTAAAATTAAAAATTATTATAAAATGTAATATCTCTTTTTAATGTAAGTTCATACAAAATGAACTTCATAAAATGTTACATATATTGTACATATATTATTATTTATATAATATTAGACATATATTGTAACATTTTAATATTATTATAAAATAACTATTAGTTCATATAAATTAAAAATGATTATAAAAATATAAAATCCAACATTTGTTCATGTATTATCAATGCACATGAATCAACAATGAACAAAAGTATATTTATAAATAAACATTACCTATATTAATAAATACTGTAAAAGTTACTAACTGTTAGTTCATGATAATCACTGCGTTAATGTTATTCATGTATAATGTATTTTTATTGTGTGTAATATTGTTTTGTTAGATTGTTTATAATGTTATGAATTGATAAACCACAGTGGTAAGATTTATTATTATAATGGTCCATTAAACTGACTCACATGTATTGTAATCATGTGACATTTAATACCTGAAATTAGCATGTCATGCTCACCACTCTCTGGATATTAGCTTCATCACAGGATGCTTGCTGTCAGCTTTGACACCTTCGGCCAAGTGTGAGTAAACAGTAAAGGAGTTAATGGATACGTCAGACCTGTCACTCTGGAAATTCATTGTCAGATTCAGTGGTGCTCTGTAGCACAAGAGCGTTTATCACTCAGAAAGATTTCACTGCAGCGAAGGACCTTAACAAAACATGCTGCTTAACAATTTGCCTGTTGAGCATACATCAATGCTTGTCATAAATCAGAGGCGTGGAGAGCACACATATAGAAGGAACCTCATGCGTGAGTCAGTACCATTCTCTTCTTTTATCATCAACTATCTCAAACACATGCAATGACTCAACAGAGCAATTCTTCAGTACTTCAGATGAAGTTCTCCTCCTTGGGTTGCTCTCCAAACTAGTCACCACAAAATAGTTCAAAGTGAGAAATTTATCACTTTGAACTAATGAAACATGACAAGCCATTGTTCTGTCCTGCCAGAACTCTCTCTTCTCTGGTATCCATCATTTTCCATGTTAGCACATTCCTTCTATGTGGCAACCAGGCAGAGGAGATTTGTGGCCCTCATTTCCTCAAGATCCACCATAAAACTGCCGGCTTTGTCTGCAAGGGCCACATAGTTGTTGAACTGAGAAAGCATGAAATATAACCCCAGTAGCCTTGGTGTCAGTGTGAAGCGCCTGACAGAAGGGGGTTTCTCTGTCTGGCAGCTATCAAGTGTTTTTAGAGGTACTGTAGTTTGCATGGCCCACCTTTAAAAAATAAAGGTTCTTTATTGGCATTAATGGTTCCATGAAGAACCTTTAACATCTACAGAACCTTTCCATTGCACTAAAGGTTATATATAGTGGAAAAGGGTTCTTTAGATTGGTCAAATGTTCTTTAAACTAAGAAAAATGGTTCATCACTTCAGAAAAACCCTGAGTGTATATGACAGAGGGGATTTGAATATAGAAGCCAAAACAGAATTTGTCACATGCAAATATCCAGGCAGCTGAAAAAATCTGGGTGCCCACACTGCATGTAAATGGAAGGGGAAATGAATATACAGACCATGTGTTTGCATATTTAAATAGTCCAGTTTAAATATAGAGCTACCTTATCATCAGCAACTGAACGGGAATGCCAAGTATGTGGTGCAATTTCACAATGATTTGGGATTCTGTGCATTCAAAGCTATCATTTAAGATGGAGCCATTAACATATAAATTAGGTGCTCACAGAGCCAGACAAATTGGAACCGTATAGCATGGTTTTGGCTATTTTGCTGCTGTTGTTTTATTCAGCCGAGTGCTCACAAACTGGATGTGTATCATTTCTGATTATCGTGTGGAGTCCAAGTGTGAAATAACCTGAATTTGAACATCAGTAACACATTTCCTCTCTATAACAACACAGGCCTCCTAGATCGCAAACGTTACACAATCGTTAGCACCATCTCATTATTATGTCTCAATCAAAAAATAATGTCTTTAGTTGCACAAAAACAGTCAAACGGCACTCTTGGGAGGCCTGAGCTGTTCCTAAGGCATGCCTAAATCTGATAGCTGACTGTAGCTCATTAAATTCCTGCCTTACAGGATTATGAGCTGACATAGTTTTGTCAGAGTAAAAATATAAAAAATTTGAAAGAGATAGTTCACTCAGAAATTAAAATTCTGTCATTAGTTGGTCTGAATGTTTTTTTTTTTTTAAACCTGTATGATTTACACAATAGGAGATGAAAATGGATAGGGAGATTTGTCAATCTTCAAAAAGTAGCACTGTTCACTTTCACTATGGAAAAAAGTGCCAATTTTGCTATTAATATCTGTTTGTATTCCACAGAATAAAGAAAATCATATGGGATCCAAAAGACATGAGGGTGAGTAAACTGAGAGAACTGAGGTGAACTATTCTTTTAATTGAAACATGAAATGATTGGTCTGTTTTAAACAAGTCATTAGTGACTGTCTAGCTCAAAGATGCTCTCACACTGGGACTATAAATTACCGTCTTACTGCCAAAAGAGCGAGAGCTTTTCAGGCTGTATTCTTCCCCTTTGTCTGAGCGTAAAAAGACTGCAGCCAGCAGCACACGTGGCCCTCTCTGTGCAAACTCCCAGAGCCGTAAATCTACATTACCACAGGGAAGGAATCAGATACACAGATAGTCTGAATGTTTTTTTTTTTTTAACCTGTATGATTTACACAATAGGAGATGAAAATGGATAGGGAGATTTGTCAATCTTCAAAAAGTAGCACTGTTCACTTTCACTATGGAAAAAAGTGCCAATTTTGCTATTAATATCTGTTTGTATTCCACAGAATAAAGAAAATCATATGGGATCCAAAAGACATGAGGGTGAGTAAACTGAGAGAACTGAGGTGAACTATTCTTTTAATTGAAACATGAAATGATTGGTCTGTTTTAAACAAGTCATTAGTGACTGTCTAGCTCAAAGATGCTCTCACACTGGGACTATAAATTACCGTCTTACTGCCAAAAGAGTGAGAGCTTTTCAGGCTGTATTCTTCCCCTTTGTCTGAGCGTAAAAAGACTGCAGCCAGCAGCACACGTGGCCCTCTCTGTGCAAACTCCCAGAGCCGTAAATCTACATTACCACAGGGAAGGAATCAGATACACAGATGCCCCAGAGACCACTCAGTTTACAAAGCACCTCAAAGCCTTCCAGCCTATTAGTTATTACTGACAGAACCTGAAGAACACAGGTGAAAATCAGTTTGCACTTTCTTCACAAAATGTAAAGCTGAATTGTGTCATTTTTAGGTTACAGGTTTCTCAAACACTACCCCCCTTCTGCTATAAAATTCAGAAGTTAGGTTATTTTTAACAATAAACCATTGAAGACAGACCTACTGTGAGATATGAGATTTTTAATCAATGGTATATGCTTTTGTTGAAGCCATCAGTCTGCTTATTTTTTTTTTAAATAATCGTGTTTAACAGTGAAATAACTGGTGAAAAGCTACAATACCCATTCTGCAAAAAACTCCACCAATCAGAGGTGCCAAAAAACCTCTTTAGCACCTGCCAACTGTTGCGTTTTTTTATTTTATTTTTTTACATTATAATTTTTTTTTTTTTAGCTAACAATATTTTGGATCACCAAATCTTGGATTTAATCTATTAGTCAACTTGTTTTCTTTCAATTAGCACAGGTATTTCTTTTTGGAACTGATTGGTCGCAGGACTAAATGTTCTAAGCTTATGCTCATTTTTTTTAAATGACTAGAATACAATGTGGGGGTAATAATATATATTTTGCAAAAAAAAAAAGTCTTTATATATGTAATCAACATCTTTCAATTGATAGTTTTAAATTTGGCATTTTTTTATTATATCATGCTCATTGCTTCATGGGAATGAAGGTCTTTCCCTTAATAAAGCCATTAAGCTACTGTACGATTTTCAATTACTTTTTTGCTTCAAATCAAAGTTTGTAATATTGTGATTTACCTCATAGCTGGCTGGTTTGGTTCATTGGATCCCTTCCAGATCAAAAAATTACAAAACTTCAAGAAGCAAGGCCACTAAAAGAGTGAATGGGCACTGCTGTACTCTATTGGCTGGTCACTGATTGAAATGTTGTTCCCTTTCAGTCGGTCACTCTCGACATCACGTCGGATGACCGATGAAATTGGGATCTCGCTTAGAGAGACCAATCTACTTTGAGTGTAAACTAAACGAGCCAATGCACGCGCTGCTCTCCTCCGGGACTGTAGCAATGCCTGAATCGGATCCAGAAATAATGGCTATGCTTTCCCGGGCCGCCGTAGGGGTAGGGCTCGAGTGGAGACTTCCACCGTGTCCCAAGCCCTCAAGGTTGCACAATTGATTCTCGGGGTGGGTCGCGCTGGTTCTCAGCGCCCCGCCTCGGTGCCTTTCTTCCCGGAGGTGCATGAGGAGCTCAACAGGTCGTGGACGGCACCTTTTTACTGCCGGAAACCGATCTGCTGGTTCCTCCTCCCTCACCACCCTCGATGGAGGGGCAGCTAGGGGGATACAAGGGTCCCCCCGGTGGAGCGGTCGGTTGTGATGCAGTTGTGTCCTAATACCGCCTCCAACGGGCAGGGAGAACCTTGCCTCCCCTCCCGGGTCTGTAGGTACTCGACTGGCCAGCGATGCTTATACGACCTGTGGAGAAGCTGCCTCCGCCTTACATGCTACGGCATGATTGCAAGTGCACCAGGCCAAGGCACTGAGGAACTTGCACGAGGGTGGTCACGACCCGGAAGTTCGCAGAGAACTCGGCACCGCGGCGGACCTCACACTACGAGCGACGAAGGTTTCAGCGCGGTCTCCGGGTTGTGCGATGTCCACTATGGTGGTCCAGGAGCGCCATTTCTGGCTGTGACACTCATTTTTCAGTTAAAGACAGTTCATCATTGAATTCAGTGATGTCAACATCCAGCTCAGTTTAAATAATATCTTTGCAATCATGTCAACGATAACGCTGGAAATGAAGTGTCCCCAACTAAGCAAGCCAGAGGCAACAGCGGCAAGGAACCAAAACTCCATCGGTGACAGAATGGAGAAAAAACCTTGGGAGAAACCAGGCTCAGTCGGGGGGCCAGTTCTCCTCTGACCAGACGAACCAGCAGGTTCAACAAGATGCCCTGGCCGGGTCCCTGTGTGCTTCTGCGCTGCCCCACTGCGATGTTGACGCAGGAACGCATCTTCGGGTGCATCCGTCCCTGAGATTGGTTTCCAGCGGTCGACCTGAAGGACGCGTACTTCATGTGTTGACCCTTCCGCACCACAGACCATTGCTGTGGTTCGCGTCCGAAGGACGAGCATATCAGTACAAGGTCCTGCCCTCCGGGCTGTCCCTGTTGCCCCCATGTCTTCACATAAGACAACACAGCGACTGTTGCGTACATCAACCGACAAGGTGGTCTGCGCTCCCGTCGCATGTTGCAACTCACCCGACAACTCCTCCTCTGGAGTCAGAAGCATCTGAGGTCGCTTCGTGCTGTTCACATTCCTAGGCTGCTCAACCGGGCAGCCGACGAGCTGTCTCAAGCTGCGCTCCCGGTAGAATGGCGACTCCATTCCCAGACGGTCCAGCTGGTTTGGGGACATTTCGGAGCCGCTCAGGTAGACCTGTTTGCCTCTCCAGAAACCTCTCACTGCCAGTTGTTCTTCTCCCTGGCCGCGGGAACACTCAGCATGGACGCACTGGCACACAGCTGGCCGCGGGGCCTTTGCAAGTATGCGTTTCCCCCAGTGAGCCTTCTTGCACAGTTGCAAGGTCACAGTTACTGACTCAGAGACGGGACACCCTTTGGCACCCGCGTCCAGACCTCTGGAAACTTCATGTCTGGTCCCTGGACAGGACGCGGAGGTTCTAAGTGACCTACCTCAAGAGGTAGTTGACACCATCACTTCAGCGAGAGCACCGTCTACGAGACACGCCTACGCTGTGAAGTGGAACCTGTTCGTTGAGTGGTGTTCTTCTCACCGAGAAGACCCCCGAATATGCCAGATCAGAGTCCTGCGGTCCTTTTTGCAGCAAGGGTTGGAGTGAAGGCTGTCTCCCTCCACCCTCAAAGTTTATGTCGCTGAAATTGCGGCTAACCACGACCCCGTAGAAGGGAGGTCGCTGGGCTTATCAGGCACAGGGTGTGCCCTGCCCGTTCAGGTTGCGAGCTCACTCAACTAGAAGTGTTGCATCCTCCTGGGCGCTGGCTCGTGGCGCCTCGCTGGCGGATATCTGTAGAGCTGCGGGCTGGGCGACCCCTAACACGTTCGCTAGATTCTATAGCCTTCGTGTGGAGCTGGTATCCTACTGTGTTCTCATCTCAAACGAGTAGACGCACGGAGAGGCCCCGGCTTCGGGCCTGCTTGCAAAAACTACTCCAGAGAGTCCATATAGTAGACCCTGTTCCACAGGACACTGGAAGGGGCAGTAGCTGTGGCCTTTTGGTAGGATCCCAATTTCGTCGGTCATCCGACGTGACGTCGAGAGTGACCGACTGAAAGGGAATGTCTCGGTTACGTATGGTAACCCTTGTTCCCTGAAGGAGGGAATGGAGACGTCACGTCACGTCGCCACAGCTCCTGTACCACCGCTGAGCAGCCGGGTCACCGGCTCGGCTCCTCAGCGAAAACCTGAATATGCACTACATCTGCTGCCTACTTATACTCACGCTGTAATCAGCTGCAGCTGGATGCAATAATCACATGCCAATGTGCATTGGCTCGTTTAGTTTACACTCGAAGTAGATTGGTCTCTCTAAGCGAGATCCCAATTTCGTCGGTCATCCGACGTGACGTCTCCATTCCCTCCTTCAGGGAACGAGGGTTACCATACGTAACCGAGACGTTTTTCAGCTCTAAATTTGCAACTTTGTAACTTTTTTCCCATTTTGAAGCAGTACATAAAATACTTTTAGTGGACGTTATGTTTCATAGAAAATGGTGACTGGTAGTTTTCCAGTTGCACACATAGTTAAAACACCTGAGCAAACCTTGTTCTTGTGAAACACAACCACCTGTCATAGCCACATTCTCTGAGCATGAAGCTGTCAGAAAGTACTTAGCAAACGGTGAGGAAGAGATGACAGATCCTGTATGTAATTTAAGCCCTCAGAGTTAAACTGCCTCTCTGATCTTTGATTTACTTCAGTCCTAAGGTGGAAAGCCTAGAGAACACAAGAAATGAAAAGTGAGTGTAAATATTGAAAACCTCAGAACTATGAGGCTTTCATGTGTCTTAAGAAGCTATGTCACTCTAATTTGTCTAGCAATGTCTAGAGATGTAACACTCAAAAAATCCATTAACCCGCGTGGTAAAACCTTCAAATCTGATAAGAATGTCAATTTGAATTAAAAGACTCTTGATTGACAAATTCCTCCTTTGTGTGAGATTTATCAGTCAAAGTAAAATTAATATTATGGTATTATGTATCGAACGTGCCTTTAAACATTCCTCTGACTTTCTGTACCTGACCAGCAAATGTTAGTCTTGCAAATTATTTTATGTGTTATAGTGTACATCTTTATATTATTATATTACACAGCGATTTTTAGTATATTGTATGCCTTTTTTGTATATCTTTTTTTTCTCGTTTCTTTCTGGAATGCTTGATTCTGACTCGTCAGTCACAGCATTCATCTGTAATTACTTGATATAAAGACCACTAAACTGTATATTTGATTGTTGTTCCAAAAATTGTTTTCAAGTTCATGTATTTATTTACTAGCTTTCTAATAGGTGGAGTATTTTGCAATACTGACCTACTGACTGTAAATTATATCTTATATGCAGAGGAGAAAGTGTGACTGAATTTCAGCATTTTGGGGAAATCTCAAAGTCATGACATCCACTGAAGCCGAGTATTTAAATGTGGATGTTTTTACATATATAACCCTAATAACATGAGCTAGTCGAGTTAAAGATAAATTGGATGGAATATGGGCCAAATATCAGTGGTTGCTGCCCTTGCTGGTGAGGAACCAAATTATTAATGCCTTAAGCTTTGCTTCTCCAAAAAAAAGGAAAGAAAAAGGAGATTTATGTCAAGCAGCTGTGTAGCTGTCGGCTGCTGAGCCGGAGAGCTGAGTGAGAGGGAGAGGAGGACAGAGAACACCTGGGTATGGAGCTCAGAGGCAGGCAAGAATCACTTTCATCTGCCCAGGCAGCAGTAGAGGGAGAGAGAGTTGTCTGCACTCACTTCATACACTTTCAAACAGTTACTACAGGCTGTCAGCAGCTCGCACACATTCTCATTCAGATCCTGTTCAGCTTTACTCTGCCAGGAAAGTGTGACCTGTGCATATCGAGAAAACTTTTTACTGATTATACATTAGTTAGTTCCAGTTCTCAAATTTAATTGGTCAAGAGGCGGTACAAGAGTGCTGGTCACTGTGACTTTTTGCTGTTTGTATCACTCCGGTTGTCTGTGTTAGTGCATTCTGGACAGAGGAACAGTCTGTGTATTAATCATTCCGTCAATTTGTTCAAACACATAGATTCATTCAGGAACTTAAAGTCAGGAACTGATTGTTGTTCTGAGCAAGTCACTGAAACATTCACTCAAGCGATTCTTTTAAACACACTGATTTATTCAGAATCGAAACAACACTGTGTTTGTTCAAACACACAGATTCATTCTGGATCTAAACAACTGACTGCTGTTGTGAGTCATTTAATAATTCTCTCAACCAATTCGTTCAAACACACTGATGTGTTCAAAACCCGACTATGTAAAAAGAATCCACGCCAAGTAATGTTTAAAATTTAAGTTACTCAATATTAATTTCTTGTTTATTGAACTGTTGTTTGAAATTAATATCACACTCATAAATATGCTGTTGCTGTACAACACTCTTTATGGTATTATGTTTCTTATTCAATATGAAATAGCAAGTGTTTTAAAACTAAATGTATTCAGTTGAAAATAACTGAAAATATTACCTCTCCACGATAACAAGGCATGATCAAAAGCTTGTTGTTGCAAATATTGCCAGATTTTGTAGTACTGACCTACTGAACTCGGTGACTGAGAATTATCGGTGAGTTATGCTGCTGCAGCACTCAATTTGATTAATCACTTTCGGCGGTTTTTGACTCTTGAAGCTGGGCATCACAAGCATACACCCACTCTGCAAATATTTCTCTGAGGACAAAACTTGTCATTCTCAGGAAAGACAGAAGAGAAGAGCTGTGTACATATCTAAAAGTCAGATAAGTATCAGAAACTGTCAGAAAAGAAAGATAGAGCCCTGACATACGGTCTGTTTTGAGTTTGTGTTAATGGTTGAGTCACACATGGGAGAGTCATCAGGCATGACAGAAGAATGTCATGGTGAGCGCTGAGGTGAACGCGTTCATTCGCTGGGTCTGCATCTCATCTTCATGAGGGCTTGGACAGCTCTGTATGAAAACATCTCGGCTCATCTGTTACTGTTTCTCACCGCTTTCATCACTGGAGATGGATCTCACCATTCGATGCCACATAACACATATTGCTGAGTCCTGTATAGCTCATTAAAGATCAAGGGGTCGTTGCATGTGCTCAAAAACAGACCTCTTCCCTCAAAAGAACTATCATCAGCATGTGATATACAGTATGCTCTACACTGGACTGCTGTCTGTTAAAATTGAAAGCAATTGTGTTTAGTGTGAAGGGATTTGGTCTACTGAAGAAGCAAGATGGAAAAGTTAATTGTCAACTGGACTTAATCAACTGAATTTTTTTAGAACATTGTAGTAATACTGCTTTAGAAAGAGTACAGAGACTCATATTTTTAGGCAAACTCTCAATACATTTGAGTGTTTCCAGATAAAAAAAACAAGCCTACATGGTTTTATGTTTACGCGGCGCGATGCAACGAATGAACAATTATGTACCCACTGGATGCAACGAATGCCTCGTTTATAATGGGTTTTCATGTTTTTGAATCATCGCTCCGGCCTGACAGGGCATCGTCACAATATGGTAAGGGGCATAATATTTCCGTCACATGCTTGAGGTATTCGGGCAATCACAACGCACTGGATAGAGGGCCAATCACAGCACACCTCGCTTTTCAGACCAATGAGCTTTGTAAAAATCGAGGCGTTTCAGAAAGGCGGGGCATAGAGGAGAAACAATAATGTACAGTACATGGAAAATAATGTGTTTTTTTAACCTTAAACAGCATAAACACATTTCATTACACCAAATACACAAAATAATGTTCTTTTTAGCAGCATCATATGACCCCTTTAAAAATTAGAAGGTAAAAAAAACATATATACATACAAGAATTGTTCATAATAACATCTTTAACATGCATTAAAGGGATAGTTCAACCAAAAACCAAAAAAAACTTTTTTTTTTATCATTTACTTAAACTTAAACTCTGCGGACCCGGATATGGGTCCAAAATCACGTAAAAAGTGTTTATGCTTCATTTGCAAAGCCTTCCTTATATGGTATCAGCCCATATATGGTATCATTTGAACGCTTAGAGTGTCTTATTTACAAAGAATACCATTACTTTTGGTTTTATGATACATAAAGCAGTAAGATGAAGCTTAGAAATGTATTTGTCCCACACACGAATTTCCGCCTAATGATTGCGAAAAAAATTTCAGAAGAATGTGTAAACATTCAGATGCATCACATTCCTACTTGCACGATTGCTTCAGTCAGCCCAAAACAGCCAAAAATGACACCATTTTTTTTCATTTCCTCCATTGTATGTGTGCAGGGTAAACATTTGAATTTGGGTATGTCAAATTTAGGCGAAAATACACAAAACTGAAAATGTTACCTCTCCAGGATAACAAGGCATGTATCAAACGCTTGTTGTTGCAAATATTGCCAGATTTAGTAGTACTGACCTACTGAACTCAATGACTGAGAATTATCGGTTAGTTATGCTGATGCAGCACTCAATATGATTAATCACTTTTGGCAGCTTTGACTCTTGAACCAGGGCATCACAAGCATACACCCATTCTGCAAATATTTCTCTAAGGGCAAAACTTGTCATTCTCAGGAAAGATAGGAGAGAAGAGCAGTGAACATATCCAAACGTCAGATAAGTATCAGAAACTGTCAGAAAAGAAAGATAGAGCCCTGACATACGGTCTGTTTTGAGTTTGTGTTAATGGTTGAGTCACACGGGAGCATCATCAGCCATGACAGAAGAATGTCATGGTGAACGCGTTCATTCGCTGGGTCTGCATCTCATCTTCATGAGGGCTTGGACAGCTCTGTATGAAAACATCTCGGCTCATCTGTTACTGTTTCTCACCGCTTTCATCACTGGAGATGGATCTCACCATTCGATGCCACATAACACATATTGCTGAGTCCTGTATAGCTCATTAAAGATCAAGGGGTCGTTGCATGTGCTCAAAAACAGACCTCTTCCCTCAAAAGAACTATCATCAGCATGTGATATACAGTATGCTCTACACTGGACTGCTGTCTGTTAAAATTGAAAGCAATTGTGTTTAGTGTGAAGGGATTTGGTCTACTGAAGAAGCAAGATGGAAAAGTTAATTGTCAACTGGACTTAATCAACTGAATTTTTTTAGAACATTGTAGTAATACTGCTTTAGAAAGAGTACAGAGACTCATATTTTTAGGCAAACTCTCAATACATTTGAGTGTTTCCAGATAAAAAAAACAAGCCTACATGGTTTTATGTTTACGCGGCGCGATGCAACGAATGAACAATTATGTACCCACTGGATGCAACGAATGCCTCGTTTATAATGGGTTTTCATGTTTTTGAATCATCGCTCCGGCCTGACAGGGCATCGTCACAATATGGTAAGGGGCATAATATTTCCGTCACATGCTTGAGGTATTCGGGCAATCACAACGCACTGGATAGAGGGCCAATCACAGCACACCTCGCTTTTCAGACCAATGAGCTTTGTAAAAATCGAGGCGTTTCAGAAAGGCGGGGCATAGAGGAGAAACAATAATGTACAGTACATGGAAAATAATGTGTTTTTTTAACCTTAAACAGCATAAACACATTTCATTACACCAAATACACAAAATAATGTTCTTTTTAGCAGCATCATATGACCCCTTTAAAAATTAGAAGGTAAAAAAAACATATATACATACAAGAATTGTTCATAATAACATCTTTAACATGCATTAAAGGGATAGTTCAACCAAAAACCAAAAAAAACTTTTTTTTTTATCATTTACTTAAACTTAAACTCTGCGGACCCGGATATGGGTCCAAAATCACGTAAAAAGTGTTTATGCTTCATTTGCAAAGCCTTCCTTATATGGTATCAGCCCATATATGGTATCATTTGAACGCTTAGAGTGTCTTATTTACAAAGAATACCATTACTTTTGGTTTTATGATACATAAAGCAGTAAGATGAAGCTTAGAAATGTATTTGTCCCACACACGAATTTCCGCCTAATGATTGCGAAAAAAATTTCAGAAGAATGTGTAAACATTCAGATGCATCACATTCCTACTTGCACGATTGCTTCAGTCAGCCCAAAACAGCCAAAAATGACACCATTTTTTTTCATTTCCTCCATTGTATGTGTGTAGGGTAAACATTTGAATTTGGGTATGTCAAATTTAGGCGAAAATACACAAAAACGTACCAGAGCTTTTAAGTTATTTCAAACCTGCATGCATTTCTTTCTTCTGCTGAACACAAAAGAAGATATTTTGAAGAATGGAGGTCAATGGGGACCATCAACTGTATGTTATCCATATTCTTCATTATATCTTATTTTGTGTTCTGCAGAAGAAATTCATACAGGTTTAGAACAACTTCAGGATAAGTAAATGATGAAAGATTTAACATTTTTGGATGAACTTTAGCAAAATAGATAGGCTGATTTTTTATTTCAACCTTAAATAAGCTTCCTCAGAGACACTTCTGTAAATATTCTGTAAATAATTCCAAAAAAGCAACTCAATCTGCAACTGCCCATATTTATAGGTAACTTTACAGAGAAAAAAGCCCCAAATCCCTTACAATACATGAACATGCCAACACTAATACATTTTTCTACATGTGTTTTCTGACTTAGAATTTAGAACTACTGTTTGTGTTGTCATGCATTCTTGTTTTGCTTTAATTACCTTCTTGAAAATAGTTTATGGTCGAAGGTTGCCTTTACTCTTACATGTTATTGAATTTGTGTTGTTGCACTTATATTTTGTTTATATTCTTGACTAGATTAAATCAAAGGTATTTTAATGAACTACCTGAGTACACTCAGATATCTTATCACTTAAAGGGGTCCTATTATGCTTTTTCACTTTTTTAATTTTAGTCAGTGTGTAGTGTGTATGTTTGGGCATTAAAAAGATCTAGAAAGTTACAAATCTCAAAGTCCACTCCAAAGGGAGATATTTTAGCGTATATGTTCCATACAAAGGGCATTTAAGTGTGCGAGACGTGAATTTAAATAGTATTTATTTACAGAGGTATATTATGTCCCACTTCATGCTTCTCTAGTAAGTTTCGTTTGTGTGTGAAGACGCTGCAGGCAGCGGCGCAGCGCAAATCTGTAAATGAATATTCCGAAGTGAAGTAAACTTCAACGGATTTCCCCTGCTCAGGGAGTAGGGAGCAATGGAAACTGTGTAGGGATCATGTAAATCGGAACACAGTTCATGCACGGAGCTCACTTCTAACGAGATGATCTGAATCAGGTGTGTTAACAAAGAGAGACGTTCAAAACATGCAGAGCGAGGGTACGCGAGGACTGGAATTGAGAACCGCTGGTCTAGAACAATTCTTACAAGTACAACACGACGTAGCTGGGCACCACGGACAGACGCCGAACGGCGCCGCGGTGTGCATAAACTCATAGAAAATAAAGTATTTGAATTTTAAAGACGTGGCGCGACCATGCGCGACTGCCTGAAACGCTGTTTTTTTCACCTCCATGCTCAAACGTCTTTGTTTGGGCTTCCGAAAGCGAATGATGTCAGGAAACAGTGGTTGCAATTTATTTTTTAACTCTGTTCCTGAGCATTATAACCCCAATTTGCTATTGTGTGCTGCGCATTTTAATGAGGACAGCTTCCACAACACGAGTGAGAAGTGCCGGATTCCCAAAAGCTTTTGTTGAAAGATGGAGCAAGGGGCGTGGCAGTACTGAAACACCGTCTAAGCTGTTCGCCAATCACAACGCACTGGGACAGCTAACCAATTACAACACATTTTGTTTTTCAGAAGGCGGACCTTCATCAAAGCCGGAACTAATCGAGCCGTTTGTGCCAGCCTGGGGAGAAAGGTATTTTAATAATGTAAATTATGTGGAAAAATAATGCGTTTTTCGAACCACCAAGCCTGAGAGCATGTTCTAGTACACCCCCAAAACAAAATCAAGACTTTGTAAAAGAGCATAATAGGACCCCTTTAATGCAACATTTGTTTCTTCCGCAGAAAATATCAGGCCTTGAGAGAGAATCATAAAAGAAAAACCTTGCATGAGTGTGTTAATTTCATTCTATCTCTTTTCTCTTGACTACAGGAGCCTCTTGCGCTACTCAACAAGCCCCTCATTTCCTGGTGCTTTAATGGGGACCGGAGTTGTGTCCCTCCTGTTTGACTGATTATTAGAGTGACCTGAGGGTGAGGGTAAACTACTCAAGCTCATTGGACATGAGGGTCTTACCCCAATTACCGTACAGAAGTGACCTGCCCAATGGTGGTTTGAGAGCAACAAGCTTTGCTCGATTCATCTGCAGTAACCTGGAAGTACCTTAATAGTATAATGAACGACACACTATTGCTTCCTTCACTCTATAGCACGATTGCACAAGTACATATAAAACACCCATGACATATAAAGCTAACACACAAAAACAATTGTCCAGATGTTCAGTGTCAAATTCATAAGATGACACTGGTGAGATTACACACAAGCGTCGCTCTGCTTGGCTTTGTTTACAGAGCGTTGGGTCAAACTAGCATGCACCGAAAGAGTGCAGATGGTCTTGTTATTTGAGAGGCAATAGGTTAAATGAATTGTATCAGCACTAGCTGTCAGTCAGTCAGTCTACTAGCGCAACACTCCCCTGTCCGGGAATGCATTGTCTCCATTTAGTCTTACGAGATGTCTAAAAGCTTCTTGTGTACATGTGTGCTGAACAAACTCATCGATAATCCTAAAAATATCGCAAATGATGTGACGCATGTCCACGTAAATCACTCACCTTCAGCTTTGGTGGTAATACTACAGTCATAGTACTTGTCTTATTGATAATATTGAGTAATCAGGTTGACACATAAAAGGGATAATTCACCCAAAAATTTATTCACACTTAAGACATTTTTTATGTTTTTGTCCATACAATGAAAGTCAATGGGGTCCAAACCAACACTGGACCCCTCTGACTTTGACTGTATGGACAAAACAACACGATTATGAAAGAAAATCATACAGGAGGGTGAGTAAATAATGTCATTATTAGGTATAATTTGAAAGGAGGGTCTCAAGTTCCTCGAGCCCACCTACATAATATCTGTCAATCTGTGTCGCTCTCTCTGATGTTAGTAATGTACTGAAAGCAGTGGAGACATGTGGTGGAATTCTCCAAAGTAAACAGCTTTCATTGTGCCGAGACAGACATGCACAGGCATATGCACATTTATGCACTCTATTTAACATACAGACCACACATACTGTTGATATAAGACACTAAGCTTGAAGAGACATATTTAAATATAAGTAGGGCTTCCTGAACAACCGACATTTACAGTCACATATGAAACCAAAAACAACAGCACATCTTAATAAAGCTCTACATACCCTCAACACAGGCCTCGTCTCAACTTCAATCGCTTGTTCCTTTCCTGATATCCTACACCATGTCTGAGGTCTGCTCTATCCGACAGGCACATACTACACCAAGCAGAGAGGAGGAGAAAAAAAATACAGCATGAATTAGCATTCCTAAAGCAATCATGTGACTTCAAAGCACCAGTAGGCTGCTCTGGATTCGGTATGATCCACCTCTAGCTCCTCCCTTCTCTTCTCTCTTGTTTCGCTCTCTTACAGAAACCTTTTGACAGGGTTGTTGTGATACATGTGGTCTGTCGATGCACCTATTTTTGCTATCAAACGTCTAATATTGAAAATCATACCCTCATTATGTATAATCAGAGTAAATATGTGCAATGTGTAGAAAGGGTATAGTATAATAAAAAAACATATTTAGGTTTGTAAATACTGTAATATGTGAATGAAAATGCAAAAATGATGTCAAGTGTGAAGCAACAATGCAAGTCTTTTTGCTGTCAGAATTCTAATATTTAAAATCATGCCCCCAGTTTGCATATTGAAAGTAAATATATACAATATATAGAAGAGTACAGTATAATAGCATAACAAAAATCACATATTTAGAGTTGCAAAGACTACAATATGTGAATAATAATGCAAAATGGTGCCACAAATAGGGTGTTAATGCAAAAAGTGTGAAGCAGCAATGCTTTTGCTTTCAAATTTCTAATATTGAAATCAATTTGCATATTCAAGCAAATATATACATATGATAGTATAATATAAATCCTATATTTAGGGTTGCAAATACTGTTCTATATGAATGAAAATGCAAAAAATGTCACAAAGGGGGTGTAAATGCAAAACGTGTGAAGCAGCAATGCATGTCTTTTTGCTAATTTCTAATATTAAATTCAGACCCTCAGTTTGCATATTCAAAGTAAATATATACATATACATACATATATATATATATATATATATATATATATATATATATATATATATATATATATATATATATATAAAAGAATATAGTATGGTAGTATAATATAAATCCCATATGTTGGGTTGCAAATACTGTTCTATGTGAACAAAAATGCAAAAATTGTGCCACAAAGAGGGTATAAATGCAAAAAGTGTGAAGCAGCAATGCATGTCTCCTGTCGTAGATGTTGTGAGAAAGCGGTTCAGTCTCAGTGCTGAGCAGAGGGAGGAATTGTAGTCTAACAACAGCGTGCTAATGTCCTGTCTGCATGTGTGCACTATCCTCCATCTTATTAAGCCTCTGTGTCTCATTAGAGCCGGTGGGGGGTGGAAGCCTACAACACACCCTGACTTTTACGAGCCCACCTCAACAAAGAGCATTAAACAGCAATCATGGCTGAATGCTGAACACCTCAAGTACACAATTGCACCGGTCTCGCTCAAGGGTGATTCAAACAGTAGGGGTTTTTTTCGGTTGTGGCGTGAGGCAATAAAGTGGCTGGATGTGGAACAGGATGCTGTGATACTAAAAGCCGTTAAGTGATGGGAGGTGTAATAGTCTGGGACACACAGGTGCATAAGCAGCGTTGGTCATAATTAAACAGGTCAGAGGACAGCCAGGAGAATGAACGGAGTGATTGTGCTATTTTCTGCTCTGATAATAAGTTCCTTATGCTTCTGTTAAGTCTGTATGTATGTATGTGTGTGTGTGTGTGTGAGAGAAAGAGAAGATCGTTATCCTGTAACGAGCCTGTACAGTGTTTTATGTTTTAGAAGAAGTGAGAGCCATTTAAACTAGGGAAGTATATCAGTGTTTTTAATTGAGATAACATGAAGACAACATGTACTGTAGCAGATGTAAATGATCCGTTTCATTTGTGATTGTAGCCAAAATAAATTATTAAGATATTATATGGAAAATGTTTGCTTATTTTAATTATTTATGTTATGCATACTGTCATACATAAATATTTACATTGTTCAACTCAATATTTGAATTTGAATATGATTTCAATTCAAATGTATTTGCATATTAATTTTAATAACATATGGTTTCAAAGCAGCTATCATGTAACAGAAAATAGAGATATATATATATATATATGTATATCCATACTCGGATTTTACTTGTTTACATTTTCCAAATAGCACTCTCTTGCCCTGAACCCCAGTTTGAAACCTCCCGATTTAGTCCACTTGTGGTTTACTGAGCTTATACACTACAAGACTATTTGTTGTGATTCTTGGTATGAGGTATAGCCATAAGAGGTCTAGCCTTTGTTCTTGATTTGTATTAACAACTAGCTAATAATTAGTACAGGTATGTGAGCACACATTTCCACAATGGTAGGAAAACATTCGCCAAGACTATGAGAAAATGGAAATCCAAGACATTTTGTGTACTGAGTGTATTGAATAAGGGGAATTCAATCTGGATATTTTAGCTCCTACCTTACATGTAAAGCAGGCCTGTGTTCTATAGTGGTTTGACATGGCAATACATTATTTGAGGTTTTCTGACATGTTTTATTTAAATATCATTTGAACATGTTTGCATGACCATATCATCCAGATGGGAGTTTTTTAGGTGTGGTCACAATTGTGTATTATGCCTGTTTTATTAATATGTTATGTGATAGTTTTATTTGTTGAACTTTTATTTTGATCATAGGCCGTTTAGTGAAACTTTTTGGAAACTTATGTTCAGCTGGGTCAACTATGTATTAAATGTGAAAATAAAGTTTACAATAAGCAGATTCGGTTCTTGCTGCATTATATATTTGTTGTTTGAGTTATTTGGTATATATATATATATATAAATATATGAGTGCTGTCAAATGTTTAATTGCGATTAATCGGATCCAAAATCAAAGTTTTTGTTTACGTAATATATGTGTGTGTACTGTGTATATTTATTATATATATATAAACACACACACATGCAAATATATATTTAAGAGAAATATGTTATGTTTATATACTAAATATATTTATATATATAATATAAATTATATGAATATAAATATATACATGTAAATATTTTCAAAATATATACTGTATATGTGTGTATTTATATTTACATAATAAATATACACAGTACACATAATATATATATATATATATATATATATATAGTCAGTAAGTAAAATGAAAGTTTGTAATGCAAGTCAGTCAGATCTTTATAGGTTATTAGATGATAATTAAATGCTTAGTTTTATGATCAAAGTTCTGTGGTTTTTATTGTGGGTGACAAAACATAAAATACAATGCAAGGATGCTAGAGAAATAAATGTTCCTCAAAAGCCTGAGGTATCATATTTAATATGCTATTTTTGCATGATTTTTCTTAAAAAAAAAAAAAAAAAAGTATGGATAATCAAGTAAACCTAAGTTGCTTCAGTCCAGTAAATATGCATCTTGAATCTGAAATATTGAAAACACACACAGATATATATATACAGCATTTCTTGTAAGAAAGAGCTATCAAAAGACTCAGAAACTGAGCTGAAAGACTAGTTTAGTTGTGCTGAAGTCGTTCTGATTACCAATAGCATACGCTCAATCAAATTAAAATGGCACAGGATGAACACCTGATGTGTGCCTGATTAGCATTAAGCTTGTCATAACATTTTATTCTAATAGATGTTACTGATGCAATAGGAAATGGTTTTTCATAAATCCAGGAAGGATTAAAGAGTGTAGGCCAATGCAGTGACCTGAATCCACTCTATATGGCTAATATGAACCGACATGAACGGCGCTGACGTCATTGCTGCCACCACACAGGCACATTCCTTCTCAAAATTACCAACAAGGCATTGATAGATGGTTGGTAATTTTCATAGGAATTCACCCGACCAGCCAAGACAGTGAAGTTTCACAATGTTGTAAGGTTCCCTCAAGAAAACAGTGAAGGGAGCATTAAATTGAGAAATGGTTGGTTAATAAGAACATCCCCTTTCAATTTCCAGAACAGTAAAGACTGACACTGGATTAGCAGGATCCATCACACTTTACAAAGTTGTTGTCAGGGGTGAAAAAGAGCTCTACCTCACTCAGTGCAGTTCCTTATCAGCCGTAAACGCCCCAGAGTCACTGTAATTGCCCAAATTTATACGAGACGCTCACCCCTTTCCCATCCATCTCCCCTGCATTGAGCTGTAAACCACTCACCTCCTCTGAATGAGGGCAGACTGCTGCCTGTGCATCCACACACATGCCATCACCAGCCTACTGCTCATTTCTCATCCCTGGAGACAGACATTAACATTTGTAAAGGCAAGACTGATTTTTTTAATCTGATCTTTAATGTTTTCATACAGTGAAGTGTCTTTTACAGGTTAACTGTGGTGGTTAATGCTGTCAGTCTGTCTTGCACTGGAAAGAAACATTTCCATCTCCTGCAGTGAACGCACCGCGAAGGTTCAGAGGTCATAATCAATGTTTACATGACATCACACACAATTACCGTCAATATGATCCATTATGCAAGACTTTCCCTCTGAAATATTAATGATAAGTACAAGAATATCCCTGAGGTATTTGCTCTACTTCTTTATAATAATTTTTTTATCCAAATATACACTGTATGAAAAGTGATAAGTGAGTAGAATTTACCTTTTGAAAGCCGTTTCAAATGTGCAACAGAGATAAAATGAGCAAAGAGACATTTCAATCTTAGTGTTTTACTGCTGCCATCTACTGACAAGCCACTGAATGTTCACGTCAAAGTAAAGCACGGTACTTGTAGCCTTTGTACACGACAAAGTAGCCTTTGTGGATATTTACACATGTATTTTAAATGGAGTACTATTTCACAAATTATTCTGCACAAAATAAAAAGTTCATTTCAGGGAAGGCCTGTCATTATATTTTGTTTGTTTACGCTAAGCCAGAGGTAGCTACCTGAAGGACTCCCTTTCTTAAAATGCAAAGTTAGCTACATATTTTCATATAGTGAAAAACAAACAAACAAACAAATGTTAGCCTCTATATAAAATATTATATCTGGAATATAAAATAAATATCTATACAATATTGACACATGTATGTTGACACGACACATGTTTCATTAAGAGAAAACATAAAACTATATGGCTGTCAATAGAACATAATAATCTTTTGATTTTAGAAAGCAAATTGCTGTATTAATGTCATTAGGTAAATGTTCAGGTTATTTATTTAATTTTATTATTACTACTTCTGCTATTTTTTAGATTATATCAATTATAATTTTCTAATTATGGATTACTTTTATTGAAACATGTTTGTTTATTTACCATTCAAAAGTTGAGGGTCTGTAAAAAACTTTTTTAACCAATGAATACTATTATTCAGCAAGGATGCATTAAATTGATCCAAAGTGGCAGTAAAGACATTTATATAATGTTAAAACTTTATATTTCAAATAAATGTATCACAGTTTCCAAAAATATCAAGCAGCACAATCATTTCCAACATTTATAATAAAAATGAATATTTCTTGAGCATCAAATCAGCATATTAGAATGATTTCTGATGGATCATGTGACACTGAAAACAGAGTAACGGCCGCTAAAAATTCAGCTTTGCTATCATATTAATAAATTACATTTTAAAATGTATTTAAACTCAGTATTATAACTCAGTATTATTATTATGTTCATCATATCCAAACTGTTGAATGGTACTGTATTTTGAAGTATGCACTGCATTATGTAGTGTTTTAGGGTTGAAAGAAATGTCTGGAAAATGCACTGGCTTTTTAAAAAGAAAATGTATAAGTGTAGTGTACATTGCTTTCATGTTAACCTATGATCAGAATAGGCAAGGTGCAGAAACTTCCAGTAGCTTGATTGAATAAGACAGTACTTTACGTGTAATAATCTGTAATGTAAGTCAAGTCAAGTCACCTTTATTTATATAGCGCTTTTAACAATACAGATTGTGACAAAGCAACTGAACAGCATTAATTAGGAAAATAGTGTCAATAATGCAAAATGACAATAGTAAACACTAATTTTTCAGTTAAAGGCAGTTCATCATTGAATTCAGTGATGTCATCATCCAGCTCAGTTCAGTTTAAATAATATCTTTGCAATCAAGTCGACGATATCGCTGGAAATGAAGTGTCCCCAACTAAGCAAGCCAGAGGCGACAGCGGCAAGGAACCAAAACTTCATCGGTGACAGAATGGAGAAAAAACCTTAGGAGAAACCAGGCTCAGTCGGGGGGCCAGTTCTCCTCTGACCAGACAACCAGCAGTTCAATTTCAGGCTGCAGCAAAGTCACATTGTGCAGAGGACTCATCTGGTTCCTGTCTGAGGTCCTCTGAGGGGTTGCATCATCTCTTCTCAGGTGTTCTGGATCCAGACTGAAGCTTGTGTAAATCCTAGTTACCACGGGATGTTAATCCCAGCAGAAACAGAGAAACAAATACAAACATAGTTAGCGTAGCTGCTGTTCCAACCAAGTAAAATTGATTTGTTTAACCCAAACTAAATCATAATAATGTGCATTAGATCAGATATAACTGCAGTACAAGATTATGAGATGCATTATTTGAATGCTTGGCCAAAGAGATGTGTCTTTAATCTAGATTTAAACAGTGAGAGTGTGTCTGAACCCTGAACGTTATCCGGAAGGCTATTCCAGAGTTTTGGAGCCAAATGTGAAAAAGCTCTACCTCCTTTAGTGGACTTTGATATCCTAGGTACTACCAAAAGTCCAGAGTTTTGCGACCTTAGGGAGCGTGATGGATTGTAGCGTGGTAGAAGACTAGTTAGGTACGCAGGAGCTAACCCATTAAGGGCCTTATAGGCAAGTAATAATATTTTGTAACTGATACAGAACTTAATAGGTAGCCAGTGCAGAGACTGTGAAATTGGGGTAATATGATCATATTTTCTTGACCTGGTAAGGACTCTAGCCGCTGCATTTTGGACTTCCTGTAGCTTGGTTATTGAAGATGCAGGACAACCCCCTAGCAGTGCATTACAATAGTCCAGTCTAGAGGTCATGAATGCATGAACTAGCTTTTCTGCATCAGAAACAGGTAACATGTTTCGTAACTTGGCAATGCTTCTAAGATGGAAGAATGCTGTTTTTGTAACATGCGAAATATGATTTTCAAAAGTCAAGTTGCTATCTAATATAACACCCAGATTTTTGACTGTAGAGGAAGTAACCGTACATCTGTCTAGTTGCACATTGTGATCCACGAGATTCGGTGTACTGTCTTTTGGTCCAATAAGTAATATCTCTCTCTTATCCGAATTTAATAGGAGAAAATTATTGGTCATCCAATCTTTTACATTTTTAACACACTCCGTTAGCTTAGATAATTTAGAAGTTTCATCTGGTCTTGTTGAGATATATAGTTGAGATAGTAAGTCTGAACAATGAGTGAGCCTTTCCAGCGTGATTTGTTCAAATGGTGGTCAAAAGCTGATGACATGGATATTTGCTCAGTTGCTGAATGAGGCGTCAGGTGATGAGAAGCATGTAATGGGGGTGTTTTCATATATGTGTTGAATGAGATGTGGGTTGTGGCTTGTGTATTCCTTTGTGCTGGAGGAGCAGACAGCTGCTTCTCATTCTGCGTTCTGGTCTCTCTCTTTTTCTTTCATCAGCATGACCGCCACAGACAAGACCAAACCTAACGAGACCACCAGCCTGGTTAGGCCGAGTGATAACAGCAAACAGGTAAGTCTTGTTTTCAGCATCTTACTATTTTGATTAAAAGCTAATTTCATTATGAATTATGATTTTTGATTCAGTATTGTCTGCATAAAACATTTATACTATTTATGTGAGAATGGTTAGTACATACACCTACATATATTTATTTTGTGCATATCTGGATATATTTTTTGTATACAGAGGCCTCAAAAAGTAAAGTAAGACACATAAAAATAAACAAATAATTCTTTGATTGCATTATAAAATGAAGTAACTCCAAATACTGAATATATTTTTACAAATTATATTTATTTATTTTTAACATTTCTTTTGTGAAACATTTTCCTTAAAAAATGTGTTTATTTGTCCAATGAATACATTTACTATGTGTCCATATACATTTTTAGGCAAAAACTGATATATTGATACTGATATATAACTGAGTGGTCTGGACGGAAGTGGTGCTTGAGGTTTAATCAGATTATTAGATGGGACTGCATGTGCTTTGTAGCTTTCAAATGATACTCCCTGCCCAGCCTGTTATCAGAATATTTCCATGCAGTTTTCAATTCTCTGGCTATAGTCTGAGTGGTCTTTGGTTGAAGCATGATCAGTGCTTGGCATCACACATCAGTTGATGTTCACATTTCTATCCCAGATGATATCAATCACATGATCCAAACCCTTTCATGCATATTCTCTAATGTGCAAGAGTAGTGACAGTGCAGTTAATGGAACAAACTAATTTGACATGCTTTATGTAATCCAGTCAGGCACAGAAGATACTTTAATAGGACATTAGATTAAATCTTAAACTTAATTTAAAAAAAATATCAACCTAATCTTTATTTATTGGATAATGTGTGTCAAAACATAAAATTAAGTGCAACATAAAATCTCATTTGTCTCGGGTGAATCTAAATATGTATTTCAATGATTAACATGTAAAATCTAATAAGATCTTATTTTCTTTTTTTACATATATCAAGATCAAAGCAGTAAAACAAATGTTAAGGAAGAGACAATCTCAAATAACATAAAACAATAATAAAGTAACAAAACTATATAATAAATTAGAAAATAAAATATAACTTATAAATGTATACAGTATACAGTTACGCTTGCAAACGGATCTCCCATCAGCACCTTAGTTCTTACTACCAATTAGCCATTAGAAAATTATATTGAAAATTAATGTATTAATATAGTTTCAATAATTTCACTTTAATACCAATTTATTGCCATAAAAAGTGAAATTACTGAACCTACACACAGGAGCCTGATAAAAATGCTAATTTTAGAAGAATGTTTCGAACGGCACTTAGATGTTTTTGCATCTGAACTCTTCACATGGCAATGCATTTTTTTATAGGATGTTAATATACAACTAACATTGAAACAGGCTAAATAAAGCTCTAATCAATGTCATTATGTCCATGTATTTATTTCTTTGTAATTGTTTTGTAAAAGTCTTTGTAATTGTTACAATCTTTGGTTTACTGCGGTACAGTTGCTTTTGTTTTCAACAGAACACAAACTGCAATCTTACCAGAATCCGGTACATTTTCATGTGAGACGGTTGAGACATCCCTACACGGATAATCACTCTGAGGTCGATGCACTTGTCTGATAATTTCTTAACTTGGTCGAGGCAGCTTCCAAAAGGTAATCACCATAAACACCTACAGTATAACCCAGAGCCGATCCTCCCTATACGCAAAATACGCAAGCTGTGTAGGGCCCCCGAAACACCAGGGGGTCCCCTTGCTCTCAAAGATGATTTAATTTTTGTTTCGTTTTTGAATTTGGCCAGCGGTTATGAAAACATGAATGATCATTTATTTTAATGCGGTGAGCTGTCACACATTCTACGTAAAAATCAGTCAAATCATGTAATGTGAATGTCGTACAGTCTTGCTCGAGACTAAAACAACGAGTTGAAAGCGTACCAAGCCGCGGAAGAGTCATTCTGTTTCTCAAGCGCTTTTCCGTGAGCGGAACACGGACAAATGCGTTTCATTCATTCGTTCATAAACATTCATACCCCACTACCCCCCACCCGCAGACACAGTTTTGCGTAGGGCCCCCAGAAGACTAGGATCGGTGTTCTGCCGATTTGTGCTACCCTGTCAGATTTTGCTACCTCCCATTGAAACAGTGGGTAGTACAATTCGACAACGAAAAATGCTACCTGTAAAATTATGGTTTATTAACATCTACACCTACCACAACCCTAAACCTACCCTTACAGTAATGCAAATACAGTAATTATGTGTTATATTCTTGGTTGTAGCTAGAAGGGATACAGCTACAGGAAACCAACAATAAATAATGTTTTCCTACCTATTTGATTGTGTTTTATTAAAGTCTACAGCAACCCCAACCCTAAACCTACCCTTACAGTAATGCAGATACATAAAATATTGTTGTTCCTCATGAGAAAAAGGATGCAATATTAATGTGCGCATGCGCAGTAAACCCTGGTAGGACAATTTGACGGGTAGGATAAAATGTCAGCATCGGCACTGGTATAACCAACCCATCCTCAGATATTACTATTTTACAAGGTGCAGTTAGCAGCCAGTGTCAACTTTTTCTGAAATCCTATTGGTCAAATGCTTTCCATTTGGGTAGTTAACGTGACATCATGGACAATCGCGATTAAAATTAATGTGTTGAATTTATAGCTATAATTTATAGGAAACATAACTTAAAAAAAATAATGAAAGATTTCCAAAAATCATTGTATTTAAAAGAGTTTGGCTATGTAGCTATATGTACAGAAGTCTGTGCCATGTGCAATCTTGCCTTTAATGTTTTTGGTTGTTTGTTTGTTTGTTTTTAAAGCCAAATTACGGCCAAGTCTGAATACGTGTGTTTGAGGCACATTTAATGAAAATGTTCTCAATGCTCTCAAACACAACGCATATCAGTTTTTTGGGGGATTTCAAGTGGCTTTGGTTACACATGAAACGATTCGGTATAAATAAGTCAAAATTGCATCGTTGCACAAAAAATGAAGTCCTGTTTTAGAGCATTTCAAAGTAATCATGTGATTACTGCTCAAGTGAAATCAGCTATTATGACACAATACTTGATTACTTTAAACAATCTGTTACATCTATTTAAAGTATTTAGTCCTTGAAATTGGGTAGGAATTGTATATTCGTTTAAAAACTGCATGCAAAAATAAAACTTGGACCTGCTTTGAATCTATACTAACTACTAAATCCAACAAGTTACACATTCCAGTTCACTAGAGGGCAGACTTACACAGTGTTAAGTAGGCCTACTTCATCATTACCTACTTAGTCTTTTTAAAAAAAGGTATTTTTGTGACTGAGTTATAGGAAGACTTGTTTAGTCTATTACAATGTGAACAGCAGGGTTTATTTTTGCATTTGTGCTTCCCAAGAGGAAGAACAACATTGCCTCTTCAGTCACCAGTTATTCCCCAGGCTCGTGGGGAGTCATGACATCTTTGAGTTCAGTTTTTGTTGTCGCTTTGTTCTCTAGTCCCTCCCCTCAGCAGGGTTCTTATACAAAATATTATTCCTTATGAATAAGACACTGAAGCTCAGTGGCCAGACCGGAGAGACTCTCACTGTAACAATAGATGGGGAGACGGAATCTGTCCCTTGTTGCGTACTTCCTCCATCAAACAGTCCCACCCAGAAGAAAAGGGAAAAAAAACAGTAGGGGAACTTTTACTTAACATGTTTTAATTATGCACTTATTCCTTTAATGCATCATTTGTCTTTAAATGCTTTTATGCAACCTGCCCCTTAATCGGATATAATTTATAAACTGAATTTATACATTTACTGTAAGTGTAAGATGTAAATTACACTCTTACTGTAAATACAGTATATTTTCATTCTAGTTGTGCCAGACAATTATACTCCTTCAAATCAAAATAATCAGATTTTTATGTCTTTTGTGGGATGATAGGCTATGTATCACTTTTCCAGTCTTCCCAGTGGACTTTTAGTTTGTAAAATAAAAAATGGTGACCAAAACATCAAACGTGTATCTGAAACCTTGCTAAAAATTTTTTACATTATTTAATTATTTGACTTTGTAACCCATTTACTAGTTTATTTTACTCAGAATGACTCACACTGCATTCAAGTTACATTTGATCATGCATTCCTTCGGGAACTGAACCCCTGATCTTGGGTTTGTATATTGACATATACATACTGTGTGTTCTAGTTATAGTTTGTTATATAGTTTGGCAGATCTGCACTTTTGGTGCATGGTGCAGTACATTTTTACTCTTCTAATATGATATTTACTGGAATCCTATATTCAAAAGGATTAATGATTTTGACCCTAATCCAAATCCTTTAGTTTAAAGTCCCAACACAAGAAGCACTTTCATTTAGACTTACTACTGGGCCATTGCAGCTGATCCAGGCCACCAAGATAGATATTCAAAGTTGTGACAGAAATGGGACTTCTGCCCATTGCACAGGGGCTCCAAACGAATGCTTTGTAAAGAGCTCATTATCTGTTTGACAGATTTCTAAGGGCAGACAGGACATGTCTCTAATTGGACCGCATGAAAAAGAGGGTCCAGCACTACTCATTGAGGAACACAAGGCTCCTCACCAATACAGTTGGAATGTGCCTCTCCATTAGTCTGAGTCACATTGTTCCATCATTGTTAGTGTAAAAGTTTCAATTTAATCCACAAGAAGGTGCTCTTTCATTCAGTGCCATGAGCCTCAATGACAGTGTCACAACAGATAATGAAAATGACCGAGATGAGGACAAAGAGATATGGTGATGTGGATGCTCGCTGGATCAGATTGGTCAAGCTTTGCTCAGACAATGGCTGTCTTCGTTTGAGCTTTGTGAACTGGCTGACCCAAAACCTGTGCTTGTGTCTACCCATGTCAGATTCACAATGTTTCAAAGGGCTCTTTGAAACTGAAATATCATCTGTATTTCAATAAACATTTGAGTTGCAAGACCTTACCATACGAAAATAAACACATTCTTAACCCTGGGTTAACAGAATGCTATGTTATCTTTTTCAGTGTTTCACACTTATTTTCTTTTAATTAGAAATTAAGTTTTGAGGTTTCACACTTCAAAAGCTGCAATGTTTATGCTCTTATTGGCATATTTGCAGTGTCAGCATCATTGATTGGATGAACTTAGCATGTGACCTGATTAAATTATAGCTTGCATTGCTATACAGTATATTCATTTATGGTATCACAATGTTGCTGAATAGACTTTTTGGACCATAACGGTTTCTTTGGTTACTTTGTCACTCCAATTAACAGGTATTCTGTCAGTGTTTGACAATTCCCTCAAATGCTGAAATTAATATATTGCATGAAAATTTCTAAAAAAGCAAAAAATGCGCCTGAAAGTCCATACGCAAAAGTTTCAAAACCCAGGCAAGTCTAACCCACTTTTAAAATCACAAGTATGGAACACAGGGTTTAAAAACAGATTATCCATGGTTAAGCATAACATGAAAAGCACTACAAAGTCCCTTAAATCCAATGTAGCCTGTTGTTTTCTAGTGTTTTAAAGCCACTCAAACATGAAACAGCCATGTGATCAGACAACGCTACTGGGATTGTTGTGCTCAGGTGAAAAAATCATGCAAATGAACACTTATAAAGCTGAGACGGAGTTGAATTTCCAGTCATTCGAAAGTTAGTCAGAGAGAGTGATGCATCCATGTTTAAGCTCAAGAGGTCACATGACCTGAAGATTACAGTATCATGTCCTTAAACTCATCCTTCACAGCAAAATGTCTTGGCAACCATTAACACTACACTAATTGTAACTGTAATTGTTACCTTAAGACATTAATTCTACCTGATCTGACCTTCTAAAAATGACTTTTGTTGGTGTAATCTAGTCTGGTTGATTTAGTCATAATAATAGTATTGTTTTGACTTAATTCAGATATAAATGTTGATGATTATATAAACCAGTTCATTCAGATGTTACCACATGACTCATTTTTAGGTTAAATGACAACATTGTTCTTTTTATTATAAAATGATAGTGTATTACTTTTCAATTCAAACAACATTTAATATGACACAGGTGCAGTCCCATTTTGGTAAATGATCAGCTTTAAGCTATTTTGAAGATTTTAGTATTTGACAACTGCACTTCACATTTATGTAGAATGAATGACCTTTTATTTCATCATGCTCAGTTTCACTGCTGTCAAGCAAGAGGTGCTGGCAATCATAGCCATGCAAACAATAATGCTTTCATTGATAAGTCTCCCATTCAGAAATAGCCTAGAGATAAGTGTGTAGTGCCCTGTAGCACAAACTTTCACCGGCTCAGTCATGTGAGGACCAACACTTTCTGCCACTTAGGCCTATTACAATCTGGACAAATTGCTTACAAATTCAAAAAGAAAATGACATTCAAGGCAATAAATTAGCAATGGCATAGACATATCTTTGATTTACAGAACAATACCATCCTACAGACATCCACCAAACCCACCCCGTCTTTGATCCAACGTTTGTGTGTTATTGTTTACAATACTTATCAAAGAACATTTATTTCAACAGAAACTTTCCATTCTTTTTGAGGAAAAATCCTTTTTTATGAAATGAAGACAATGAAAGAGAAGTGTTTTTTTTCTCTCTTTTGCATACAATTTTACCGGACACTTTCCTACTGTGAAGAACAAAGACTAAGGATATGGTGTCAGGATGAAACAACAATGACAAAGCTACCAGCACTACCAGATTACCAAACCTGTTCCTGTATTTACTTATATTATGATTACATTTTATTATAGACAGCAGAATCTTTCAGATCAACATCATTTTTTGACAACAGTGCATAGGCTTATTTTTCATAGGCTTACTAATTAATTTGTCAGTTATGCCATAGTTGATCAGCATTGTTGGAGTAATAGAAATTATAAAAAATTATTATACATTATAAAAAAAATCTAAAAGGGAAATTATAGAAATTATAAAAAATAAGATTATTTAGTTTTGTCAACATCAAGATTGAAATATTTTTCAACCATTTATTCCTTGTAGTCTCTCAGTTAAAGAATACATCAAATTTGCATGCGTATTAATTATTAAGTATGCTTTAATAATTAAAACTATTTTTAAAACATATATGCATATTGTATATGGATATCTAGAAACACGCTCTCGGGATTGTCCAGGTTACAACGATTAAAAGTCGACGCATTTATGTAACTCCATTGAATACGTGCAGCCAATCGGGGCGTCCATTTCTAAGCATGCCTGTGTACAAATCACCATTCGAACAGCGGTAACCAAGCAACAGCCAATCAGAGCCGGGTTTAGAGAGTTTATATTAAGCGCTTTACTCCTCTGATGGCAGTTCTCTGAACGCACCTGACAGACTCAAAGACGATATAAGATCGACTAACAGAAGACATGAGGGCTTCTTTCAACATGACAAATTGGATGATACATTGTGGATTTTAAATTGTAATAATTTTCGTGCTTTTTTGTTAAGTGGATTTTAGGACTGCAATTTTACAAAACAACGAAAAGAAGAAAATAATTCTTCTGTAATAAAAAAAAGCATTTTTAACCTGCCACTATGGATTCTAATAAAAAGGTAATGTCATATTGCTTGCCTTATAATTCTAGTGTAGTGATATTTTGTCAGTAGTAGCCTACCTGAGGAATATAACTAGAGGGGAGAGAGTTTCAGGTAAAACATCCAAGAAAGCAAAATTAGATTTGTCTTATTCTGTCATTTAGGGAGGGAAAAGTTGTTGTTTTTTGATTAGTGACTCCAGTGGTCAAGAAAAAAAAATTATTATTTTGACTGACAGAACTGAAAACTCTTCAGCTCTCATTTATATTTTTGAGTTGAGGTTTGTATGCATCTGTATCTAGACAAATAGTGAAACTTTATCTATCTATCTATCTATCTACATATCTATTTGTCTGTCTGTCTATCCATCCATCCATCCGTCCATCCATCCATCCATCCATCCATCCATCCATCCATCCATCCATCCATCCATCCATCCATCCATCCATCCATCCATCCATCCATCCATCCATCCATCCATCCATCCATCCATCCATCCATCCATCCATCCATCCATCCATCCATCCATCCATCCATCCATCCATCCATCCATCCATCCATCCATCCATCCATCCATCCATCCGTCCATCCATCAAACAAGCCTATTTTTGTCTCCAGCATCAAAGGCCTCGTGTCATTGGTTTAAACCCTTAAGTAATGGAAATATGTGGTAAAACCTTCTAATAAGACCTCTCAGACCACAGCCTTACTCAGGGGTTTAGAGGAGAAACAGAGTAATTACATTTATCTTGTTTGCTAGGAAAGTAATGTGATGAAAGAGAGAAAGAGATAGTGGCTGAACAAAAAAGCGATCACAGCCTCTTCTGAATAGGAGAACCGGACAGCTGCAGCCAGGGTTAGTTAATGTCACAAAGGGAGTATAGACACAATACTTTGCATAATTCATATTTACACAATATTTACAGAATTAAAGAAAACCTATTTTGAGACACTTATCAATTTTGAAACACTTTAAGACACAAATCTGTTTCAAAATTGTAAAATTAATTTGTAACATTTAGAGTTTACATGGCATATTGATTCTCTTATTTAAAATATTCCAAAATTAGTGCTGTCAAATGATTAATCGCATCCAAAATAAAAGTTTTTGTTTCCATAATATATGTGTGTGTACTGTGTATATTTATTTTGTATATATAAATACACACACATGCATGTATATATTTAAGAAACATTTTATGTTTATATATTAAATATATTTATCTATAGTATAAATGATATGAATATAAAAATATACATGTAAATATTTTTTTTTAATATATACTGTACGCGCGTGTGTGTGTGTGTGCGCGTGTGTGTGTGTATATATACATAATAAATATACACAGTATATACACATTTTTATGTTTATATATTAAATATATTTATCTATAGTATAAATGATATGAATATAAAAATATACATGTAAATATTTTTTTTAAATATATACTGTACGCGCGTGTGTGTGTGTGTGTGTGTGTGTGTGTGTGTGCGTGTGTGTGTGTATATATACATAATAAATATACACAGTATATACACATTATGTAGACTAAACAAAAACTTTTATTTTGGATGAGATTAATCGTGATTAATCGTTTGACTGCACTATCCAAAATACTTGTTGTTGTTGTTGGATCCATCAGTGCTTTGTACTTGATTAATGTATATGCATATGCATTATAATGAACTAAGTTTTGTAGAACAATGACTTTTGGTTTATTATAACGTGTGCAAGAGCAGTGCTCTTAAATTGAGATTATTTAGAAAAAGTGCTGCTGTAAACCCTTTGAAGTCAAACCCCCTTTGATTCAGTGGATCAGTGGACCTTGCATTGCTTATTAATATTCGATATGTTCATTTCATCAGGAATGTTAAGCTTCTAAGGATTTGAGGCCAATGTTACTCAGTGAGCATTGCTAAATGCACATCAATTTATGTTTTTATTCATGCATTTTTTACAACTGTAATTAATTGCATGTACTGACCTGTGGTTACATAATATTTAACAAGGTTTAAGTGTTACATGTAAGCACACGTGCTGTGGTCAAGTCAGAGCTGCACAGAGCATGACAGCCAGTAGGCGCAATTGTCCCACAGCAAACCTGCCATAACAGTTAGTTTCTATCACAGGGAATGTTTGTTAAAACACAGCGTTTTCTGCAGTAGGCAGGGTGGCAGATTAAAACACTATTAAAAGGCTACTGATCTTTTTAACCTTCTTAAGATTGAGACTAACTAGTGTTTGCTACCTAGTGTATGACAAGTACAGTAGAGGATTCCTAGAATAATATTCTGGCCTATTCTCAAAACATTTAGTTTTTTTGGGATTTGCCTTTTTAGTACACACAGTTGTAGAGTTTTACTCCAGTCGAGATCAAACTCAGCTCTAAATATATACTAAAGTGTTATTTAGCGTAATAATGCTTAGGAGCACGTATTAAATCACATGCTGGGGTTAGCAGTATTTTAGTTCATCTGACCCTACGTGCTAGTGTGCACGATGAAGTCGTTGTCTTTGAAGGCATGTTGAGCCTGTTATGTAAAAGCCTGTGGTTGTTGGAATGGATTGGAGTGGATTGGAATAAGAGGCTGGAGTAGTCATGGTACGTGTGCGTGAGTTGGTTCAGGTGCTGCTAGATCTGTAATAGGATCATATTGATAATCAACAGGGTTTCCCTCAGCATCTCACATGTTGCCTGCATAGTAGGTTCACAGTTCTGTGTAATAAACTAAACCATTGTTCACATGGTGGTTAGGAGAAAAAAAAAGGATCAAAATAATTTGAACAGTTTAAGCTATTTCATGTATTTTTTGGCTTTAGCAAAGCTGCAAAAGGAATGCAAAGATCATATAGAACTGACTATTGTATTATGCATACTATTGTTATTATGCATACTATTGTTATTATGCAGAGTAAAACTGCACATTCAGTACACACCTTTTTGACTGTTGCCTGCATAGTAGGTTCACAGTTCTGTGTAATATACTAAACCATTGTTCACATGGTGGTTAGGAGAAAAAAAAAAGGATCAAAATAATTTGAACAGTTTAAGCTATTTCATGTCTTTTTTGGCTTTAGCAAAGCTGCAAAAGGAATGCAAAGATCATATAGAACTGACTATTGTATTATGCAGAGTAAAACTGCACATTCAGTACACACCTTTTTGACTCCCTTGCATGTATAAAACCCATCACTTTTATCAAAATTTCACCATCCAGTTAGGCTCATAACTCCTTCAAAAACAGCTAGAAACCTTGGAGTTGTGATTGATGATAAGCTGAATTTCCCAGACCACATTGTTAAAACTGCCCGGTCCTGAAGATCTGCTTTTTTGATTCTGTCCAGGCTGGACTATTGCAATACTCTCTTGGCAGGTCTTCCAGCCACTTCTATCAAACCTCTACAATTAATCTAAAATGCCTATTATTAAATTATTAATTATTTTTTTTTAAAAACTAGCAGCTTTCTATTTTTTCTGTTCTATCTACTTGTTTTTCTTTGTGTGTGTATGTGTGTGTGTGTGTTATTGCAATATTGCAATACTCTCTTGGCAGGTCTTCCAGCCACTTCTATCAAACCTCTACAATTAATCTAAAATGCCTATTATTAAATTATTAATTATTTTTTTTTAAAAACTAGCAGCTTTCTATTTTTTCTGTTCTATCTACTTGTTTTTCTTTGTGTGTGTATGTGTGTGTGTGTGTATAATATATATACTGTATATATATATACACCTTGCTACATGTACTGCGTTAGGCTAACCGAGACTTGCCATTTGCACTTATATATTGTAGCTCTTTTGTTAGTTTTGACTGCTTTTATTGTCCTCATTTGTAAGTTGCTTTGGATACAAGTGTCTGCTAAATGTAAATGTAATGTAAATGTATAAATAAATAATCAAGCTTACAAAATCTATTAGTATGTAAACACGTTTCCACCATGGGATAAAAAAAGAAACGTTTATCTCACAATTCTAACTTTTTTGTCTTGTAATTCTGACATTTTTCTCAGAATTGCAATATATAAACTCCAAGTTCTGACTTTTTCTCTCACAATTCTGAATACATATTTCAATTTTAAATTTATATCCAACAATTACTTTTTTTTTAAAGAAATTCAAATGTTACATCTCACAGTTCTGTCTTGTTTTCTCAGAATTCTGAGTTTACATTTCCCAATTCAGATTTTTTTCCCCCTCTGATTTCTGAGTTTATGTCTCAAAATTCAGTATTTCGGTTATTTTGTTTCTGCAACATAATTTTGTGAATTTATAGCTCACAATTCAGACTTTTCTTCTCAGAATAGCAAGTTTACATCTATTATATTTATACCTTTTTAATTCTTTTCATTCCGTGGCTGAAATGGGATTTCTATATTTTAGTAATATTCCACATGTCATATTATTAAATTCATACAGTCATTATCAGCAAAATGCTCCCGCATTTCAGATTTTGCTATAAACATCAATATTCTCTATATTGTTCCTTAAAAATCAGGACTAAATGGTTAATCATGAACCATATTAAAATATTAAAATATATTAAAAAAATATACAAATACATAAATATGTTGTTCTTCTACCCTTACAGCAGTTGACGCTTCAGCTGATGATGGCTGTTGGGACTGCTGTGATCGGCTCCTTGCAGTTTGGCTACAACACAGGAGTCATCAATGCCCCTCAGAAGGTGAACAATTTTAGACATATAACAGACATGACATGATTTGTCATATAAGCACTTAAGCATCAGCATATTACTAATTGACAAATTGATATATGGGTATTGTTGATGTTTGTATGTTAGTGTTATTGTGTAATGCATCTCATTTTAGATTAGCTGTGTAAACTATGCTGTATTAATCCTCCTTCTTGTGTAGCCTTTTAAGATATGCTGATTCACACATGCAGAGCATTCTAATAATAGACCAGCACTACTGAAACTCTTCAGAAGAGATTCTTATAACAGCCTTTCCTACTGTCCATAAACGGGCAAGTACAAAGTTTGACAAATAGATTTCTATTTCAAGGCTACTGTTATGTGCATCAAGTAATAAAAAAGGTATTAGACTTGCCTGTAGTTTGCAACAAATATGTTTTTTTTTTTTACAATGAATGAATAAATGACCTTGACCTCTTAATACATCACATCAGCTAAGGGTTCTGATAAATCTCACATATGCTTGAGAAAACTCTATATATAGAGTGCAAATCATGTGCCATAGTTTAGCGATAGTCTTTTATAAAGAGAGAAAGTCAAAAGTCAAGGACGCATAAGGACTTCATTACTGTGAAATAATACTGTGATATTAAGATTATTAGTAAATTGTTGGTGAGCATTTTTTATATACATTTCAAATGTTTGGGATTTTTAAAATTGTTTTTGAAAGAAATCTTTATTGTCGCTTTTGACCAGTTTAATGCATCCTTGCTAAATAAAATGTATTTCATTTTTTTTAAAATATATATCTATAAATCTGACCCCAAACTTTTGAATGGTAGTTCACATGTTCAGTGTAATAGCATGCAGGAACTGTTTATGAGTGAAGAGTTTTGAATATTCTTTTAATGTTATTTCTTTCTTGTTTCATATTTATTGAGGAAGAAACTGTTGAATCACAACAATATTGTTTGCAGTTTTGTTAATTAAGCAGCTTCTTATGCAATCTGTTTTGACACTGTAGTCAGCATGGAGTACTGCTCCCTCTGCTGGCGTTATGTAGAACTGCTGCAGCAAATGACTGTTGACTTACTGTACAATATAATTAAATCACAATTTATTTAATAATAGTGTGTTAATGATTGTTTTTTTAAAGAAAATTTCGAATTGAAATTAAATATCAAATAAACACCCTCCCTAATGATTTTCATAGAGTATGTTCTTTTCTCTCATAGACCATCGAGGCTTTCTACAATGAGACGTGGTATAAGAGGTACTCAGAGTACATACCGTCGACCACTCTAACTACACTCTGGTCCGTATCAGTGGCCATATTTTCTGTCGGTGGCATTTTCGGCTCCTTCTCAGTTGGGCTGTTTCTAAACCGCTTTGGCAGGTAACTTAACCAACCAATTCAGAACTTTACAAATACTTAATTTTTATCCTGAATTCATGAATTCATGTGTCACATTCTCTGGTAACACTTTATAATAAGGTTCCATTAGTTAATGTTAGTTAATGTATTAACTAACATGAACAAACAATGAACAATACATTTATTACAGTATTTATTAATCTTTGTTAATGTTAGTTGTTCATAGTTAGTTCATGTAAAATTAACATAAACTAATATTAATAAATGCTACAGAAGTATTGTTCATGCTTAGTTCATGTTAACTAAAGTAGTTAACTAATGTTAACGAATGAACCTTATTGTAAAGTGTTACCCATTCTCTTTCGGATCTTTTAACAGGAGGAACTCAATGCTCATTGTTAATGTTCTGGCCTTCATCGCTGCTGCTTTAATGGGCTTTTCCAAGCTGGCTGAATCCTGGGAGATGCTTATTATCGGACGCTTCATTGTAGGCCTTTACTCTGGCCTGTCCACAGGCTTTGTACCAATGTATGTAGGAGAAATCGCCCCAACTTCATTACGTGGGGCACTGGGCACACTTCATCAGCTTGGCATTGTCATTGGCATCCTCATAGCACAGGTCAATTAATATGTTATCTTTTTTATGAGACCACTTTTAGTAATCATTAAGACTTTTACATTGCATAGATAGATGTGACCTTTGTGTTTTTTGTGTATTTCATTAGAAACACTCCTGCTTTGTTCTGTAGATCTTTGGTATTAAAGAAATCATGGGGACCCCTACAATGTGGCCTTTCCTACTTGGCTTTACTTTCATCCCAGCCATAGTCCAGTGTGCCCTGCTGCCCTTCTGCCCCGAGAGCCCGCGCTACCTTCTCATCAACCAGAACGAGGAGGCCAAAGCTAAGAGTGGTGAGTTTTTAATACTCAATTTAAGATGTTGCCTAGGGTTTCATCAGTCAGCCTAACTAACTAATTTCCACAGTGCTGAAGAAGCTCCGTGGCACTGAAGATGTGGCTGCAGACATGCAGGAGATGAGGGACGAGAGCAGGCAGATGATGAGGGAGAAGAAGGTCACCATGCCTGAGCTCTTCCGCTCATCGCTCTACCGCCAGCCCATCTTCATTGCCATCATGCTGCAGCTCTCCCAGCAATTCTCCGGTATAAATGCTGTACGTTTTCTTTATTTCTTTACCTAGCATTTATCAGCCGATCCATCAATATACTTTTCCATCAAATTCTATTGCTTGTTGTATTAGAATACCAGCATGGCACCAATATGCCATGAATTATTTATTTGTGAAACTTTCGTATATTCTAAATTCATTACATGTAAAGTAAAACATTGCAAAAGTTTTTTTTTTTTTTTAATTTTGATGATTACAGCTTGCAGCTCATGAAAGTCAAAAATCCAGTATCTCAAAATGTTAGAATATTTACATTTGAGTTTCATTAAATTACTATCCCTACAGTATAAATTCCAGGTATCTCCTGTTCTTTGAAACCACAGACTGAAGCTGGAGTCAGTGCATCAAGAGTCACCACGCTCAGATGTCTTCAGGAAAAGGGCTACCAAGCCATTTCTGAAACAGAACGTCAGAAGCATCTTACCTGGGCTAAGGAGAAAAAGAACTGGGCTGTTGCTCAGTGCTCCAAAGTCCTCTTTTCAGATAAAAGTAAATTTTGCATTTCATTTGAAAATCAAGGTCTGGAGTCTGGAGGAAGACTGGAGAGGCACAGAATCCAAACTGCTTGAAGTCCCGTGTGAAGTTTCCGAAGTCAGTGATGATTTGGGGTGCCGTGACGTCTGCTGGTATTGGTCCATTGTTTTATATCAAGTCCAAAGCAGAACACTTTATGCTTCCATCTGCTGACAAGCTTTATAGAGATGCTGATTTCCTTTTCCAGCAGGACTTTAGCACCTGCCCACAGTGCCAAAACCACATTTTGTTTGCTGTGGTTTGCTGACCATGATATTACTGTGCTTGTTTGGCCAGCCAACATGCCTGACCTGAACCCCATATGGAATCTATGGGATATTTTCAAGAGACAGATGAGAAACAGTCGATCCAACAATACAGACGAGCTGTAGTGCTTCTGCAGTGCCACAGGCTGATCGCTTCCATGCCACTCCTCACTGATGCTGTCATTTGTGCTAGAGGAGTACCGACCAAGTATTGAGTGCAGAAATGAACATACTTTAAAGAACTTGAACTTTTCGGTTTTGCAAATCCTTTTTTGATTGATCTTAGGAAATATTGTAATATTTTGAGATACTGGATTTTTGACTTTCATGAGCTGTAAGCTCTAATCATTCAAATTAAAACAAAAAAAACTTTTGAAATGTTTTACTTTACATGTAATGAATCTAGACTACATGAAAGTTTCACTTTTTGAAATAAGTTACATATATATATATATATATATATATATATATATATATATATATATATATATTTACACCCACTACCGGTAAAAAATTAGGAATAATTAAGATTTTTTTTTTTTGAACGTGCTATTAGAATAATTTCTGAAGGATGAACTGAAGACTGAAGTAATGGCTGCTGAAAATTCAGCTTTGCCATCACAGTAATAAATGACATTTTAATATACAGTATATTTTAATTGAAAATATTTATTTTAAATTGTAAAAAAGTCACAATATTACTGTTTTACTGAATATTTTATCAAATAAATATAGCCTTGGTGAGCATAAGAGGCTTCTTTCAAAAATCATTAAAAAAATCATAATTATTCCAAACTTTTGACAGGCAGTGTTCATAATTAAAACTACTACTACTGCTACTAATATTACTAATAATAAAAGTTTTGTTTTAAATGATGCTTTATGGTTTGATTTCGCTTTTTTATTTAATTTTTTCACATTGGTGAGTGTAAATGAGAAAACGGTTGTTTTGTGATCTTCAAAAACTGGATAAAGCATGTGTCATATGGCTGTAACAGCAAGGGTAAATTTATGGACAATTTCATAAACTTTTTAATGATATGTTTATTAACATTATTATTAACTAATTTGCCCCGGTTAATATAAATAAATGTATTACAAAGCTAGTTAGTTGGCCATTGGTGCACCTATTAATGTTCAGCTATAGCTGTCATGTCAGTGATTTGAATGTTAAGTGCATGTAATTGTGTTTTTCAGGTTTTTTATTACTCCACTGGTATATTTGAGAAAGCAGGAGTGTCTGAGCCGGTCTATGCCACCATTGGTGCTGGAGTTGTGAACACAGCATTCACAGTTGTGTCGGTAAGTTAGTACGAACATATGTTTTGTGATTTTGTCCTTTGATGAGGTGCATTACAGTGTTTTGGATGAAAATGCTTGTATCTCTCTCTAATTAAGCTGTTCATAGTGGAGCGAGCTGGTCGAAGATCACTACATCTTATTGGGCTGATGGGAATGGCTGTCTCTTCTGTTCTCATGACCATAGCTATGGCGTTACTAGTATGTATCTGCTTACATTGATGTACTTAATTTCTGTTAGTGTTCATGTGTAAACTGGTGTTTAATGGTGTTTATTCATTAATTGTCCTTTGCAGGATCAAGTGAAATGGATGTCATATGTCAGCATCGTCGCCATCTTCAGTTTTGTGGCATTTTTCGAGATTGGACCAGGCCCAATCCCATGGTTCATTGTGGCAGAACTCTTCAGTCAAGGTCCCCGGCCTTCTGCCATCGCTGTTGCTGGTTTCTCCAACTGGTTTGCCAACTTCTTGGTGGGAATGAGCTTCCAGTATGTTGAGGTATGGAAACATTACATAACACGGACATAACACAGTTATAGTATTTATTTTCTTGTTGTTCTCACATTTCTTTAAATACTCATAGTTTTTTCTGTTGATAGGAACTGACAGGGCCGTACGTTTTCATCATCTTCACTGTCCTCCTGCTGATATTCTTTGTCTTCACCTACTTCAAAGTTCCTGAGACCAAAGGGCGGACATTTGAAGAGATCTCTGCGGGCTTCCGCTCAGGGTCAGAGAAATATACCCGAGATGATCTGAACACATTGGGGGCAGATTCCCAGCTCTGAGCTCAGTGCCACGTTTATACAGTAATGCTGTAGACTAACCAATTGAGTGTCCTCGGCTATAGCACAGTGGGTATGTTCACAATGGCAAACTATCATATTACTCCTACTAGGAAGGCTGCACTAGTGTTGTCACGATACTGGAATTTCTAACCTTGATACGATATTCAATACCATTTTCGATACCACAGGGAAAAACGGGAACAACATTAAGGGCATAACATTTTTGATTTCTATTAAATGATAAATATGACAAGGCTAGAACTTGACAATGAGGAATATTTTTACAATAATGAAAACTTCTTGAGGTGGTAAAACACTGAAAAAAAATTATATATTTTCTGCCTCGTTCGAAGCCAAATCAGATCACAAAATTATTTCAAACACTCGACTGATGTTGTGAAGCAAGTTTAGAGTTGGTATCGGTGTATCAGTACTACGGAGAAAGAGTTTTGAAACCGTCTATGATCAAAACTGTTTCAGATATTTCAGTATCGATACATATAAAAAAAATTGACCTTTTTGACAGCGCTAGTATGCAGATTTTCTGATTGCATTGAATACTCTTATGACTTACTACATTTGCCAAACTGTGCAATAATTTGACCAGTACACTGCTTCTCAATAATTACTCATTATTTCACTGGACTGACAAAAGTGTGAATATTTGTACACAGAATTGTATTAAACATTGCAAAATTGCTATATTTATTTCTGAAATCGTAACCAGACACCTCTCTCTAATGTAAAATATGCGACATTGTGATAACAGTGTACCATACTACAGTTTAAACCTATTTTTAGATACATTACTTATTACATACTGTGCTATTATTTTTTACATACTATATTGTTACAATAATATGTAGTATACAGTATGGTGTAGCATGCAGTGTGCAGTATTTTAGTATTCCATTCTGAACATTCCCACTGTCTTCAGCAAACAAACAGTAGCACAGAAAGTTCTGCATTTTTCCTCAAACAAACTGTTTTTTTTTAATTGTTTGTTTCCACATTCTGAAATAGAGAATAGTATCTAAAAATAATAATCACAATTTCAGCATGTTTAAATGCATATGAATAAGATTATTGTACATTAGTGTACTATTAGGTCATTTGAATGATAACAATTCGCACAATTCAACTTAAATATATTGTTTTTTAGACTAGAACTTTTAACAGTGTTTGCTAGTGTCCAGTCAACACATCATGAGTTCTCATATAATATGTCTCCTGATGTTATATTAGGTATAATGATGTCAGAAATGATTATGGTGTCAGATTATGATATATGTTTATCAATACTTGAACTGTAGCTTTACCAAGGAGTGGCAAGATTAATTAACAAAAAGAATACAAACGCAAATCAATTATTTACAATTATACAGCAGTCCTTCTGCTTTTCATAAGTGTGAATTAGGGTCTCCAATACGATGAGGTTTAATATCTTTCCAAATTGGACCAATCTTATTTTGACCTCCAGCAAATTAACTCAACTAATATGTTTGTTATACTATAATATAAAAAAATATATATTTTAGATTTGTGCATAATGTTTGATGTTTGTGTGATGATGAGAATTTAGTATATTGTTCATTTTGCAAAAGTGCAATAATTGTTCACATCCTGTTTATTTATTCCACATATTGCTAGGCATTATGAATGAAACAGGCTTCTAATATTTCTTATGTAAAAAAAAAATGTTTATGTATAAGAGTGTTTTCACTTAACATGGCATAGACTGACATAGAGCCATTCATCCAGAGGATGTAAATAGGTTCAGGTTTACTAAAGCATTTTTTTTTTACTAGATGTGCTCAGTATTTTGAATTTTTTTAACTTCCTAAAAGATGAGATATGGTTTTGTTCAGTATGCCACAGAAATTGTATTAGAAATCCAACAAAAAATGTGCCAAGACATGTCCTTGCTGGGTATCCTACTTTTTTCTAAATAATCAATTTATAGTTGCAAATAAATAAAATAAACAAAACTGCAACAGAGGAACATGTGTCATTTTTGTTTAGTTTCTGTTTCTGGATCACTGCTTAGCAGAAATGTCACATAAAGGTGTTTAAAATACTGAAATGCATAAAGCCACAATTAATCTCAACACCAAAAGATGACAGTATTTCTCTCTACAATAGTACTGGCTATCCACTGTCTGATGTATGAGATACATTTTTGGTTACCATTGACTTCCATTATTGACAAAAAATTAAGACATTTCTCAAAATATTATGAAAATATTCTCAAAAGTTTATGTTCAGCAGAAAAGCGAAAGTCATACACCCTTACGAAAATTAACAATGGTTTTATTATAGTGTATAGTATAGTAACCATTTACTTATTTTGGCGTGTTGATTGCCATTTGTAGAACCACAGTTTTATTCCAAATACTATGGTTAAACTATGGCTAGTGTAGAAAAAATCTGCGTTTTCAAACGTTTTATTAATTACCACAAATTATTAGTCAAAGTTCGCTAAACGTAGGCTAGGCTATAAACTGAATTTGTATCACTGTCAGGTATCAGACGCTACACTGACTCAAAAATATTGTACTTATTGTTTTTAATAATTTTCTAGTTTTGTTCTTCACAAATAAAAATCGCATTGTGATACACCTGTAATAAATAAAGAATAGGCCTACCACAAAGTGGCACTAATGTGACTATACTTTACATTATGTGAGCAAAATTTGGCACAGCATAATATTCTACAGCTAGTTGTGTTAAAGGAAAAGTTCGCCCCAAAAAAGAAATTTTGTTGGAAATTACTCACCCACGGGACATCCAAGATGCTGCTTGCACCAACGGATCTTCTGCAATCAATGGGTGCAGATAGAATGAGAGTTCAAACAGCTGATAAAAACATCACAATATAAATTTGTAAGCACATTTTCAGCAAATTTTCATTTTTGGATGAGCTGTTCCTTTAATGTACAACCCATAATGCAGGAAAGCATCTCAACAGTGATCCTCCATCTTTTGATGGCAGAAAACGTGCATTTGGACCTAGTTACAGTTTAGTGGCCCGTCTGTCGATTGCCAGCAAAATCCTCTTACTGTAATGGACAGAGCCAGAGACATAATGACTGTCATTATAACAGCACCACAGGGTGTCTTGTGATTTTGTCATAAAGCAACAGATTGCAGCATCTTGCCAGAATAAATGATGGGTTTTTATATGTGTTGATGGGATATCAACAATTGTAGCGGCAACAAAAATACTGTAGCACTCAACACCGGCTTTAAAATTTACACTACAAAATCCAATAGTTGAATTTCCTCAGGGATAAAAATCAATGAGAAACAGAAAAACTACTGTCCATTCTATGTCATATTAATGACAAAACAAAGCATAAAATGCAGACACTGCAGCTGGAATGCTGACATAGTGTGCATAACCTGAATTGATTTTTCAAAATTAAAAAAGGGAAGAAGAAATGCATTAGTTTGCATGTGCAGTCATGCAGTCACAGTCTCATGAAGAGATTATTAATTGCTTTCTCTCTCTCCAGCTCCTGTTCTCATTTTCAGCTCTCCTCCATTTCGAAGCAGTGTCGTAACCAAACTCCCACCACATTACAGTTTCATAGCACCGGAAAATATTTTCCGAAAACCCTTTTTAAGATTAAAGAGGAACAAACAAACAAAATCCACTAATTTACCTTAAGTAAAGGCTATGCCTTGAGGCAGAACTAGGCCACAGAATGCATTGCGTTGTGTATAATGAATCTAGCGAGAGAGTTGCGGTATGACTTCACTTCACAGTCCACTAATTAAATTTGTTCCTTAGTTGGATGTACAGCTAGAGACATTGTCCTAGTTTTAATGAGAGCCTGATCTTTTCACCCTCTATAGGCCTACATTTCACATTTATCCTATGATGCACAAACCATAAAATCTAAGAGAGAACATGGAGCCTGAATCGTGAATTGCATTGTGCTTTATATTACAGCATTTTCTCAGTTTTCTTGCTCCAATGTGTAGTTTTATGTATTATTTATTTTTTGAATGTATGATTTTTTGTGAATTAATTTGTGAATTAAAAGTACTTTGGTATCATCCAATGTATTATGTCTTAACAGTTACATAAACAGAATGTGGAAAAACAAGGCGTGACAAATTAAATTAAATACAAATTATTTTTTCATAATATTAGTATGTTGCTATGTTTGTTAGAGATTTAATGCTGGATTTAAGTGCTAGGCCGCTGACTAGTGATATGAATGATAGACATTAAAGGGCTTTTTTGTGTAAGTGCTTTTCTACAAAATATTATTCGGTCATGTGAAATTCCCAGAAACCACTTCAGATTGCACTTCATCTAACGCCAGAATTTGATTGCTTCTTGATTTAGATAAATAATATCATATGCCATCTACTAATCTTCATGTGACATCTGGATCAAGATGATCATTTGGATAATCATACTAATCATCATTTGCATCAAGATGGAATTATTGAAATTATATTGATATTATGAAAAATGTTTTCATATGGGTATTTAATTAATATTTTTAGACTGAAGATTGAAGTGTTTTGATATATTGGTGTTTATAGTGTCATTAGAATTTTACTACAAAACTAAAATACAAATACAAAATTGTTTAGTGAGTCAAATAAGATTAAAACTGCTTTGTTTTAGGCACAATGACTGACTTGAAACAGATCAGTGGAGTATTGTGGTTGCTTTATGCAGTCTCTCAGAAAGTGTAATTTATTCTGATAGAGCACCAAGTTGTTAAAATCAAACTGGAGCCATGACTTACAGACAAACAGCTTTCTTTGCTGAAGATAACTTTGATCATTTTACTCTGAGAGCTTTATTTGCATATGAAGAGAAGTTGCATCTTCACAGAGCTGGTGGGGCACACTTTCTTTCGACCGGATGCCTTTTCAGTTGTTCTTTATATGGATTCCAGATTCCAGATATTTATTTTTTGGTGTGTGCGTGCACGTATGTGGTTGAGCATTTAAATATTTCATGGTGTTTTCAATATTTATGAAACCGCAAGAACAGTGTGTGCTTCCCGCTCTGAATTTCAGCTCAAGGAATTCATGCTAATTTGCTTTTGTTTATGTAATCATTGTCTATCCAGCTGTTCATGTCATTCACTGTGTGAATTTATTCTCTATGATTTCACCCTTAACAACAAAAGCTCTGCAGAACAGCAAAATGAACATTGCAGGAATGCAAAAACACTGCAGTGTGAAAAATTCAAAATGTGCTTAAATAACTGAAATGACACAAAGAGACAGTGGAGAAACACAGAAGAAGCAAAGGATATATATATATATATATATATATACATATATACTGTATATACTGTATATACTGCATATATATATATATATTTTTTAATATATATATATATAATTTTATTTATAAAATTACAAAATGGATGGAAATAATGTAAAAGGACGAACAGAGTAATGAAAAGAAACAAAACAGGAAGATATACCTAATCCCAAATATATTATATATCTGCTACATTATCTATTTAATGACTAATGAACCAGTTGTGGTGCAAATAAAATCACTCCTTCATTTCTAGCATCAATAATTCATAGTGCAAGTGCCTTTTCCATCAAATATACATCAAAATAGGCCAGCCTGTCTTGGATTGCTTCCTCCCAGGGAGATCTGGGATGAGGATGAATGATGCCTAAAGTTTAGAGAGTAGGAATGCTTAGAACAGCCTGCAGTAAATACAGAAAAACTCCTCAGTTCTTTATGCATGCATACAGAGCCAAATAAAGTCCGATTTGTTGATCTCGCACAGTTGCAATTGTTCAGGAAGACAGCCTTGACACTGATGGCCCTGTTATTATTTCCTGATAATTACAGGGTACGGTTAAAAAAAAAGAAAAACAAGGTGACTTTCCAACTCTCTGGATGGCAACAATTATGAGAGCAATTTGTATCACGTCCTCCAGTCCCTGCCATGCAACAAAGAGCTTTGACATTATTGTCTGGTACTCCTCCGCTTCTCTTGCGGCTCCAACGAGGAAAGAAGCTCTGAATTTCATTAAGTCAAAGATAATGACTATGTATAAGATCGGTTCAGGGCATGAGAGGTGTGATTAACTTTCTCTCTCCAAATACTGAGCCGTAGGACCGGGCTGAAGGAACTGGAGGAGGGCCCATGTGTTCGAAGGTCTGGTTGTTCTCTGTTGTGGGCTGAAAAGCGCTCCTGAGGGGCCGTCTTTGATGTGTGTTGTGGACGTCAGTGAGTCAGCCAGGGCTGATGTGGAGGGATTAGCATTGAGATAAACACATGAAAAAAATCAATGACTTTCACTGTGCAAGCCCATCTACTGCTGTGGGTGGAGTGGAACTGTTATATTGGTTCAATGCAGAAGCGTGTCTCCCACATGTCCCCTCAGATTTCAGAGCCAAGTGGATTTTAGTTCAGTGATGCACCTTATGATTACAAATAGTGAAAAAATGCATTTATTCACCCTCATGTTGTTTCACAACCGCGTGACTTTATTTCTTCTGTGGAACACAGAAACAGTCTTACAGGTTTGGAATGACACAAGGGTGAGTAAATGACAACAGAATTTTCATTTTGGGTTAAATTATTGTGTTCCAGGTCAATTTGACCAGAACACATATTTGAATTGTCATAAATACTGGTTAACCTAGAATGTTTTTCTTGAAGCCGAAGTGGTGTGGAATTTGCATATGAATTTGACCTGCAATTTTCATGGTTAACAACCCATCTGATGATATTTACATTAATATTTATTGCATTTGGAAGATGCTTTTATTCGAAGAAATGCTAAATTCATGCTGTGTTGAAGGCATATATTTGTATCAGTTTATGCATGTGAATTTTTCTGGGGATCAAACCTATGATATTGATTTTGCATGCTCTTTGAGCTTCAGGAAAACACACACACAAAACAATAAAAAGTATTATTTAAAATACTGTTATGAATATTTACATTTTAAAAAACAAACAAACATATGTTTTCATTGTAATGTGTGAGAAATATTCATGTTAAAGGTTTAAAAAAAATTCTTAGTGTGATTATTGGAGAATTGTATTAGGGTCCATTTTACCTGTAACATAATGAAAATACCCAGAATTTTAACATAATATGATAACTATGCAAGCTCCCACACTCACCTCAGTCCAGCATCGCACTGTAACCAGCGTGATCTCATGCCTCAGGGCAAGGTCTGTGCAATGTATTTGACAGGAGCCTGTGTGTCTATGCATACAGTTGTGCATTTCAAAAGGACAACCATCCTATTATTTTCATTTGTGATATGCTGCACGTGCATGGACAGTTGAGAGTGCCGCAGGGGAAAGAATGCACTGCTTACCAGCTCAAATTACAGAAAAGAAAATAGAAAAATATATGATAAAGAATGTATGTGTAGTCATATCGTACATGTGATCTACAGCAGGCGGCAGGAGAGTGAATACATCATGTTAGTGAGCAGCTAAAAAGACATTAGAGTCCATCAGCAGATGGGATATACTATGAAAACGTAATAAAGAATAGTTATGGAAACACACACGCAAGGTAATATTTTGATCAACTAGTTAAAAAAATATATATATATATATATATATATATATTCCATGAATAACCATGTGAACCTTTAACATGAATAATATTCTTATAAGAAGCACTGTCCTTTTTACCATTAAATGGATAGATCACCCAAAAAATGAAAATTCTGTCATTAATTACTCAATCTCGTGTCGTTCCAAACCCGTAAGATCTTCGGAACATAAATTCAGATATTTTTGGTGAAATCTGGGAGCTTTCTAACCCTGTATAGACAGAAACGCAACTGACAGATTCAAGGCCCAGAAACGTAGTAAGGACATAATTAAAATAGTCCATGTGATATCAGTGGTTTAACCATAATGGTATGATATTTGTGAGCAAAGAAAAAAGAAATAATGACTTTATTCAACTATTTCTTCTCTTCTGTGTCAGTCTTCGACGTGCCCATGACGAGAGCACCATGACACATGTGTGTGGTTCTGCTGATGCAGGAGCCGGAGAACTATCCCTTTAAGACCGAAACATACTCTACACAACTTGAACGCAATCAAATCTTGCTATACAATATCATTTTTAAGTGCAAAAAATCTTCAGATTCTGAATCTTGCTGGAAATGGTAGGTCATCTGGGGACTTTTTGCCTTCTGTTTTATGAATACTGTGAATTTGGACATTCTACTTTGTTCACATTCTTAGTCCTGCGACAAGGGGCACATCCAACTTTTTTCTTTAACATATAGTATATGAAAAACAGTAGGCCTACACGAAAAAAGTGGTATGTCTGAAGTCATAGTATTCAAAAAGTATAGTATGTAGTATAAGATGTAGCATGTTCGTACTATCCATATTCGTACTATATAATGTAGAACATACTTATTTAACAGTTGTGAAGTAGGTTTCAAACCAAATGTACTGTAGTATCTACTAGACGGTATGCGATTTCAGGCCGATAGCTTTCTTTTTCAGGTCAACTACTGCCAAGGAACAGCAATAGTTTTAGGAGAATCTTGCTACGCAAATTAGTTTTGTTTAAAGCAACTTACAGGCTCAAAATAACAGTGATCATTCAATGGCTGCTGCATGATTCAGCTCTGGGGTGGCCGTGGACAATTATGTAATAAACTAAACCATCCACAACTTTGATGGCCAAATATGTGGGCATGGCTGTGTGGAAGAATGGAGACATGATTTTGCAAATATGGCAAGACAAAATTACAAGGCCGTAAAAGGAAAACAAATCTTTCTGCAAAAATATGAAGTGACTGCTCAAGCCAATGACTTCTGTTCCCCACTTTTGACTATGCAGTGCGCAAATTAATTTTTCCTTGGTGACGTTTATGTATCTTTTTAAGCTTGTTACATAACTTCTTCTCAATCTCTTGTCAAAACTATTGAAAACCCTGAAACTTATAAATGAATTAGCTGCTCCTTTTTACAATCAAAGAATTGTTAGAGATATAGGCTACTGTGAAGACAGTTACTGTCATTTCACAGAATGCTGTCATTTTCCTGGAAAGGTAAATCATATCTAGGAAATGTCTCAACCCTTACCTTAAGTCTTAAAGCATTCAGAATTAAGTCTTCACCTTGTTTTTGTTGGTACGACAACAAAGTGGGTCATTTCACCAGCTCAGCACTCAGCACCTCAAAACTGCAAAAGATGCAACCGTCTTAACATTTGAAATGTCAACGGCAGTGGTGCCACATGACATGGTTGCAGCTTGGGTCTGAAAATTTTATATTAACATACCTGAGGATTTTAAAATGAAAAGAGCAATCAAGGATGCAGTTTTAAACTCATGGATAAAAATTGATTACATTTGACAGGCTATAAAAAAATTCAAAAGAAATGTAGAAAACTGAAATTCAGAGCCACTTGTAGTGCAAGTGTATTTTTACATGGCATCTTAAACTTCCAATATCCACTGTAGTAAAATTGCAGCACTTAAACCATTGAAAAATAGCTATGTTTCAATAAACAACATGCATTTTTTTAAGCATTCAGGTTTATGCCTGTCCACACTATCTTGAATACTGCTCCGGAGCGGTATTAGAGGCTTAGTGTATCCCATCATGCATCATGTTCTGGAAATAAATTGTGAGACTTTTTGCCAAGATCGCGTGAGAGGTCAAGGAAACCTTTCCAATGTAAGTTAAATATTAATAATAATAAGATATTACATATAATTTGCTAGTAAAAACAAAGTGCTACATGTTTTATTGCTGCAAAGATTAGTATTTCCCCTTGAGGAACTCAAGCTGCGTCGAAATGTTAAGGGAACGCCTCCAGCGTGACCACGCTCTGAATGACATGTGTAATCAGTCCAATGGATGGGCGAGACGTCACGGGCGGGCTGACGTAGTGACCAGGAAGCATAAAAGCACGTGCAGTGAAACCGGTGTCAGCTTTCTGTCATTCAGCAAGCGCTCTGTGTGTGTGTCAGTCTGATATCTGTTTTTTGAGTCTTATTTAGAGTTGTTTGTCACGAGTCACAAAATCACAAGACAAACCCAAACACCTAAGGCGAGGGCAGGCAGCGTTCAGGCTGTGTGTTCCTCCCTGCCCGTGTTACTTTATGGCTTGGGGATACACACAGTTTGTTTGTTGTCTGCTTGGGAGCGAAGCATGCAGAGTCAGCTCTCGAGGGAGCTGACGGCCCGCATTGCAAGCGTTTGTTACTGCCTTGCTTCGCTCTCAGAGGGCTCTGGGGATACACACAGTTTGTTTGTTGTCTGCTTGGGAGCGAAGCATGCAGAGTCAGCTCTCGAGGGAGCTGACGGCCCGCATTGCAAGCGTTTGTTACTGCCTTGCTTCGCTCTCAGAGGGCTCTCTTTGAGGAGGGAGCCTTCACTAGCGTTACTCACGGTCCCGGCCCCGCTTTCGCCAAGGCAGAACGGCGACTGTGCTGTGACTCAAACAGGTCGTGACTGGTGTGTCACGATCGATCTAAAAGATGCACATATCTCCATCCTTCCTCATCATAGGAAGTTCCTGAGGTTTGCTTTTGGGGGCAAAAGCCTACTAATACCGGTCCTTCCTCTGACCTTGCACTCTCACCCCACACTTTCACGACTCAACCACATCGACGTTTGGTTGATATAAGCTGCAATCAGAGCGGATGGCGGTTCGACATCAAGATGTCGTTCTCACTCACATGAAAGAGCTGGGGTTAAGACTTAACGCCAAGAAAAGTGTGCTTTCTCCAGTACAGAGAACCACTTATCTGGGCGTGGTATGGGGATCGAGATCGATCGAGAGTCGATCCTCACCGCAGTCGCGAGAGTGAGAGAAGGCTGGTCACTCACTGTCAAGCAGTTCCAGACTGCTGGGTCTGATGGCAGCTGCGTCCAACGTGGTTACTTTTGGCCTGCTGTACATGAGACCCCTACAGTGGTGGCTTAAGACCAAGGGGTTCTCCCTGAGAGGAAACCTGCTTCGCATGCTCAAGGTCACGCGGCGGTGCCTACGTGCCTTAGACATGTGAAGGAAACCTTGGTTCTTATCTTAGGGCCCGGTGCTGGGAGCTACTGGTCACTGCATATGCTAGCGACGGATGCATCTCTCACCGGTTGGGAATGGTCATGAGTGGCCTGTGGAGGGGTCGCCATCTGACATGGCATATCAATTGTCTGGAGATACTGGCCGTGTTTCGAGCTCTGAAACACTTTCTCCCAGACCTAAGAGATAGCCATGTGTTGGTGCGCACCGAGAACACAGCGGTGGTCTCTTACATCAACCACCAGGGAGGTCTGCGTTCGCGCCCCTTGTACAAGCTGGCGCACCAGATCCTTGTGTGGTCCCAGGGCAAACTCCTCTCACTGAGAGAAGTTCACATTCCTGGGCATCTCAATATGGGAGCAGACATCCTATCGAGGCAGGGGCCGAGGCCCGGGGAATAGATGCCTCACCCCGAGGGGTGAAGCAGTCTTGGAGAGTCTTTGGCCAGGCTCAGGTGGACTTGTTTGTGACTTGTTTGATATCGCACGGTCCCCTCTGGTTCTCTCTCTGACTCATCCAGCTCCACTGGGGCTGGATGCCATGGTACAGACGTGGCCGAGGCTTCACCTGTACACCTTTCCCCCGATTGTTCTGCTCCCGGGAGTCCTGGAGAGAGTGTGCCAGGACGGGGCCCGTCTCTTGTTAGAAGCCCCGTTCTGGCCATGCCGAGTATGTTTCTCGGGCCTGATTTCTCTCCTCGACGGCGCTCCATGGGAGATTCCCGTCAGGAGAGATCTCCTCTCACAGGCGGAGGGCACGCCCCCGCCTGGAGCTGTGGAAGGTTGTTGAGACCATCCTCCATCCAGAGCTCCCTTTATGAGGAAACTGTACTTCTTGGTGCGGAGACCACCAGCTCGACCCAGCTAACTGCCCGTTTGGTACAGTTCTGGAGTTCCTGTAGGCCTGTTTATCCGCAGGGTTGACCCACTCCACCCTAGAGGTCTTCGTGGCGGCCATTGCGGCCTACCACGCCCCTCTCGGTGGCCATTCAGTGGGAAGACACCCTCTTCTTACACGTTTCCTCTGTGGTGCGCTGAGGCCAAGGCCTCCGGCCAGAGAAGCTAATGCTAAGCGGTGGATCAGGATGCTACTCCATAGTCTCGAGTCCTCTGATCTCCCCTCTGATTTGGCGGTCAAGGCTCACTCCTCCAGAAGTTGGCCTTTGGGACAGCGGGCCCTGCCTACTTTAGCCACTCCTGGCTCCCCATTCTCTCACCTTAGTTTTGCTCTTCCACACTAGGCAGGGATTTGCAAGTCTGGCGGCGTGGGCATTCTCATTCCCCTAGCGTTTCAACGCAACTCGAGTTCCTGAAGGGGAACGTCTCCAGGTTACGCATTTAACCATGGTTCCCCGAAGGGAATGAGACGCTGCGTCTCAGGGCCATACTTCCGGCATGCCTGCCAGCTCTTGCTTACTCCTAGAAGCTGACGCCGGTTTCACCACATGTGCTTTTATGCTTCCTGGTAACTACGTCACCCTGCCCGTGACGTCTCGCCCATCCATTGGACTGATTACACATGTGATTCAGAGCGTGGTCATGCTGGAGGCGTTCCCTTAGCATTTCGACTCAGTGTCTTGTTCCCTTCGGGGAACCATGGTTACATGTGTAACCTGGAGACAATTTATTTTGTACAACATTTGTAACTGCTTTTTATCACTTAATTAGAAGCACCAGAAATTTAATTGTGTCATCTGTTACTGAACAGACATTTAGAAGTTGATTTTAAATGGCAAAGTATTGAAAATAAAAATAAAACTCTGCAAACACTTGCGTTTTTACAACACTATAAGTGTGTCCCATCAGATAATGAAAAGTTGTACACACACTTGTGGTCTTCATGCTCACTTGAACACTTCCCAGACAGCAACATAGTGTTGGCCCAGATCTGGCGCACATCTGGCCTGCGTGAAATCCATGCGGGCCAGATGTGCTGTCTGGGTTGGGCCAAATACAGGAAATACGTCATATAAGTAGTCACGTGGTCGAGTACAAAGACCGCAAGTGTGGCTATTTGGACAAGGCAATACTCCGTCTGCAGTGCGTATGTGTTGCGTTTTATTACGCACCCATATTAGAGGGTTAGTTCACCCAAAAATTTAAATTCTGTCATTAATTACTCACCCTCATGTTGTTTCAAACCCCTAAGACCTTCATTCATCTTCGGAACACAAATTAAGATATTTTTGATGGAATCTGAGAGCTGTCTGACCCTGCATAGACAGCAACGCAACTGAAATGTTCCCAAGTCCAGAAACGTAGCAAGGAGATCTGTAAAATAATCCATGTGACATCAGTGGTTCATCCGCAATTATAGGAAGCTACGAGAATACTTTTTGTCCGCAAAAAAACAAAAAAACAACTATATTCAACAATTAGTCTCCTCCGCATCACCCTGGTGCCATTTTGGAGAATATCCGCTAAACAGTTTATGCTGTTCTGTGTCAGCTGTGTTTCACAGTCAACACATGGCTTTTTGGCTAGGTTTAAAACAAGGAAAAGTGCACTTTTAGATAAACAAGGCAACATAATAGATACACTTGTGAAATCAGTTTTGCTTGGTTGGAACAGCAGCTACACTAATTATGTTTCTATTTGTTTCTCTGTTTTTTGCCACGGAACTAGGATTTACACAAGCTTCAGTCTGGATCCAGAACACCTGAGAAGAGATGATGCCAACCCCTCAGAGGACCTCAGATGATGCCAACCCTGAAACAACATACAGAACTACCACATTTTGCAATAAGTTTGATTGCATCAAATAATAATTGCTGTTAATAGTGTTCATCGTCTGCTTTATTACGTCTTAAATTGATTTTTCCGTACTGCTGGTTCGTCTGGTCAGAGGAGAACTGGCCCCCTGACTGAGCTTGGTTTCTCCCAAGGTTTTTTCTCCATTCTGTCACCGATGGAGTTTTGGTTCCTTGCCGCTGTCGCCTCTGGCTTGTTTAGTTGGGGACACTTAATTTCCAGCGATACCGTTGACTTGATTGCAAATGATTGCAAAGATACTATTTAAACTTAACTGAGCTGGATGTTGACAGCTTTCTCGCTTCTCAAGACGGCCACCGTCAGTCACATATGCACATATCTTTAATTGCGCTCTAGTCTCTGGACAAACGTGCTCAAACCACTGTAGCCTAATCTAATCTATTAACTACGCACATCATAACGTTTTAGGCAAGTAGGATATTATGACATAAAATATTTGAATAAGACAGAATTTGTATTTAACCTGATCACGTCTAATAAAAAAACATTGTAAGCTTAATTATAGCGCCGCATGTCCACGATTATTCAAACAACGAACAAATTATACAGCTAGCAAAGAACATTTACATTATCAAAGAATATCACTGAATTCAGTCTAGCGTGAGTGTTCGCACTCTAAAAAAAGCTAAGTTATAATCAGTGATGTTGTCTGCAGTATGATGAATTAATCTCTTATTTACATGGCATGTACATCTGCACTTTGTTGTTTCTAATGAGAGAATTCGTCAAAGTGCACTGACCAAAAATTTCGCGTATCAGCGACGTTAATATTTAGTAAAATCCCCTTAAATAATAGAAATATTAAAGAAAAAAAATTATTGAACTAAAATCACAAAAGCACAAATATATATTGGTTCGCATATAACTCTGTCTTCATGTGTATGTTAATCTATAAGAGTTTGGGCTGTTTAATATTAGGATTTTGTCAAATCCCCCACCATGGCCCCGCCCTGCAACATCAAGCCCCGCCCCCAGCGCCCCCCAGATCAAATATGTTCCCACGGCTATGGAGGACTGTACGGAGTTACATTACTAATGTAAGTCAAATTGATGCAGTTGTCACCTGGACTCTATAGCCTTTCTTTTAGTCAATATATTCTTATGAAACACAAAGTTCATCTTTATCTATCTATCTATTCCTTGTATAGTAAGTAATTGGATGTCTCCAGGGTTGCTCTCTTTAAGTATATTAGGCTATTCAACACAGTTTCAGTAGGTAAGATCAGGGCTGTCATGTGTAGATGTCTCAGACTCCTCGGCGTCGATCTGAGGAGGAGTACAGTTGTATAAGAGGAAAAGGAGAGCTCTGTATTATTCAGTACATCGCTGTGTGGCATAGCATGGACCTTTCCGTTGCTTGTGTTCTTACAGATGGTCTAGTTTAAGCGCACAGTTAACTGAGTGCGTCCACATCGCCGGACTTCACATTGGTGACAAGAGAAGTAAACCAAAGAAGAACAAGGTAAGCAGACATACTTTTTATGCTTTACTGTACTGTGAAGTGAGATATGGAAAAAATAAGGCAGAGGAAAACAGCTTACACAAGAGCAGCTGGATTCGTTTTGCGCTTATCTGTAATAAGATGAAATACATATTAAATAATTCTTCCGTTTGGTAGCCTATCCACATTATAGTTTTGTTCGTAACACACGGTTTAAAATAGTAAGCTGCTTACATAGACTGTGTATATTTTGAATGATTTCTGATGCGTTTACTGATTTGGAAACGCGCCCAAAATGCTGTTTTAGTTTTGAGAGAGTCTAAATTCGAGTGCTTATTGCGGATGTGTCTAATGAAAGGCTATGGCAGATGAGGTTATGAGGGTAGATTATACCTAAGGCTACAGTAGGTTTAATGTGATTATTGTCTCATTTTGAACGTATGACATAAACACTGAGTTTCAGATGCTTGTGACGTTTGTTGACTCGTGCAGTAGTGTACAGTGTTTCTCAAACAACCTACAATATTTCTGAGTGGTCTAAAATTAACTGCCATCTTAATTTAGGATTAATTAACATTTTTTCTCAAAAGGACCCACTTTATGTATATTAAGTGTGGTATTTAGGCTACTAATATTTAAATAAGTTGATACAATGTAGGCCTGTCACGATAACAACTTTTTGTTGTGCGATATATTGCCCCAGAAATAATTGCGATAAGCGATATTATTGTTATTTTAAAGACCATTTTATGCCACTGAATATATAATCATAATGTAACAGCATAATAATGCAAGAAGGCCTACACACTTCCAAAATGACAACAAACTTTTAATTTTTAAGAATATTTAGATCATGAAAATTAAGTAGGCCTATCAAAATATTAGATACTTTAAAAAACCTGAATAAATAGTAAATAAACATTTTCTAACAAAAAGTGCAAAGTAACAAGTTGAAAAAAAGAAAAATGCACAAAGAACTTGTATGGAGATTCTTTCATCTACAGATTTTTCCCGGACCTTCTTTTCTCTATAAAATAAGGGTGCACACTATTGCTGAAAAACACAATCACTATTTAGCGGTCAGATGTCTGTATGCACAAAGGCACAGATCCCTAAACAAGGCCATATCTGCAGATAAAACTTTGTTTGTAGAAGCATTTTTAAAATTTGAATTAGCACCTCATGACTACACCACATTATGTACGAGAAGCTGCAAAAGACACCGGCGCAAGTGGAATTTACAAAACATGGTGACATTAATTTAAGTAAATATAATGGGCGATATATTGCGTCACCAAAAATGATTGAGGTCATGTATATGTATATGCATTGCACGATAAGTCGATATATTGATTATTGCGACAAGCCTAATACAATGCACTTTTTGTGTGCATGCATGTTTTTATGTTGTTCTTATATTTAAAAAATATACGTCCATGTAATTACGTTTAAATAATTACACTGTTGACCCTACACCGTAACCCTCCCACAAAACTAACCTTAACTGTATCCCACCTCAATATTAGCTAAGGTGTTTTCTCCAATACAGCATGAACTCAGTAATTCAAGATAACATCTCGGTTACGTATGTAACCCTTGTTCCCTGAAGGAGGGAACGGAGACGTCACGTCGGTAATGAGTAATGACTGACGAATTGGGATCTCGCTTAGAGAGACCAATCCACTTCGAGTGTAAACTAAACGAGCCAATGCACATTGGCATGAGATGATTGCATCCAGCTGCTGCTGATCGCAGCGTGAGTATAACTAGCCAGCAGGTGCAACGCATATTCAGGTTTTCGCTGAGGAGCCGAGCCGGTGACCCGGCCGCTCAGTGGTGGCACAGCAGCTGTGACATCTCCGTTCCCTCATTCAGGGAACGAGGGTTACATACGTAACCGAGACGTTCCCTTTCAGTCAGTCACTCTCGACATCACGTCGGTAATGATCAACGAATTGGGATCCCTGCCAAAACGCCATGGATGCTGCCCCTTCCAGTGTCCTGTGCAAGCCTCTTGCACTCCCTTTTCGGCGTATGCCGGGGCTCGCAACAAAAAGGCCAGTCATTGTTGTAGCACTACCCACTCAGTGAGATTGGATAACACTGGGAAAATGTACCCGTTCCACTTGGATCAGGAATGTTACGGAAGCCACATCCTTCCCGAAGGAGGTTTCGGATGGACGTACACATACAGTATGAACAACCATTTAGGTGCATATGGAAGATTATAGGTGATTGTAACTCTCTTGGAAAATGACAGAACACTGACATACCCACAGTGGGGCAGTGAGGTGGAATGCAGGGACCTGGTCCGTGAGCGGACTGAAGAGAGGTCTGAGTGTGCGGTGCAAAGCATACCTGGTTCCACGGTTTGACAGAGGGTGTGCGAGTAGGGCCTTTAATGACACTCTCGAAGCGCCCGCTGTTGCCTGCTGGTGAGAGAGGAGGATGAGTGTGGTCCGGTGTTGGTCCGTCCGACTCTCCATGCCCTCTTGGGACCCAGAGACAGAGAAAACTGCTCTTTTGTCGAGATTTTTGGAAACAAGATTCTCCACCTGGCCCTCCCCCGTATACCCCCTAGCTGCACCACCGTCAAGAGTGGTGAGGGAGGAGGAGGAGTTAGTAGGTCGGTTTCCGGCAGAAAAAGGTGCCATCCACGACCTGGCAAGCCCCACATGCACCTCTGGGAAGAATGGCACTGGGGCTGGGCGCTGAGAACCAGCGAGGGCCACCCCGAAGAACCAATCTTTCAATCCTTGAGGGCTCGGGACAAGGTGGAAGTCTCCACTCGAGCCCTACCCTCACGGCGGCCCGGGAAAGCATAGCTTTCATGAAAGCATAGCATAGCCATTTCCGTATTCAATTTAGGCATTGCTACAGTCCTGGATGGCAGCAGCGCAGCCGAATCTTACTCTCCAGAAAGCTCTGGTTCACCCTCCGATGCAGCAATCGACATCCGATCGTCGGGAGGAGCACTGAAGGATACTGCCGGTACGCTCCTTGTAGAGGGCACAACACGTACCTTTGGCAGCTCAACTGGTTGCAGAGTGCAAGAGGAGCGATTGTCCCCCGAGGGTTGGTTCTCTGGAGGGTTTGCCATCACTGTTACCCTCAGACCGCCCATGCTACTGCCTTAAGTAGCCCCCACCCTACTGCCGCCATGACGAGAACTAGAATGAGGCAGAGGCAACAAAGCTCCGCCCCTTTTGAGGTAACGGCACTTGGCCCACAACTCCGAGATGGTCATCTTCCCGCAATGAGAACATAACTCATCCACGAACGCCACCTCAGCGTGCTTAATGCCCAGACACGTGAGGCAGCGATCGTGACCATCACCTGACGCCAGGTAACGACCGCATCCAGAAACGCACGGGTGATATGTTGTCTTTAGCAACATTGTCTTTACAAACGTCAAGTTTGCCAGATGCAACGTCGTCTTTAAAAAGACACACCCGTGAATGCTCTTTTAGGGAAAAAGCTCTTTTAGCGTGCTGAAGCGCACAGGGGAGATGGCCGCCTGCAACACAAACAGGGGGTAGTGCAGCCTGATGTGTGCAACCCACTCGACACGGGAAACCACCATGTGTGTACCGCCAACACAAAGAGCTCTCAAAGAGCACGCGGAACTCATTCAGTCTTCTCTCAGTAGAAGTCAGGAGCAGAATGATATGACCGCTCGGCTCCGAAGTGAAAAGCTGAGTATGCGTTGCACCTGCTGCCTAGTTATACTCGTGCTGCGATCAGCGGCTGCTGAATGCAATCATTGCATGCCAATGTGCATTGGCTCGTTTAGTTTACACTCAAAGTGGATTGGTCTCTCTAAGCGAGATCCCAATTCGTCTGTCATTACTGACGTTGAGAGTGACCAGCTGAAAGGGAACAATGAATTATAGATGCAAGTAGCCTACATAGGAAAAGACACCTTGTATAAAGTGGGACCATTAAAAATATTATTTAATATAGTCTATGAATCATCTATTGGGTTGCACCATTTTGTTTTAAGTTTGTCATTATTAGTCATCTTTGTCCTATAGAAAACATATTTTTATGCGGAATACAAAAGCTTATTTTTCTGATAAATCTCCTGGTTGCTGAAAGTGAGGACTGGGGCTGTCATTCTCCAAAATAACAAAAAAAAAAAAGCAATGTAGACCAAGCAGTTCACATGACACCTGTGCTATATTTCAAAATTTCAAATGATCAGCAGACTTTGTATTAGGAACAGGCTGAAAAGTAAGTCAGTTACTGATAATCTTCTCCTCCAGTGAGCTGTTTACTTTAGAATCGCTGTGGCTGGAACATCTCGAGAACCTGATTAGTCACAATGGGGAATGAATCATTCAGCCTGTTTTTGTGAACTGGACCAACATTGAAAAGAGCATAACTCTTACAACCCTCTACGCACACCTTGGCAATATAATCGCCATTGGCTAGTACATTTTTTTGTTTACTCGCCAGACTGATATACCATTTTACACACACACACACACACACACACACAAAAAATTATATTTCAAATTAAAATAAAGATTATTGGAGTATGTTTACAAAAAAAAAATACTATCTACTTCAATGTTTCACTTTTAATTCAATGTGTTACCTGACATTTTTTGTAAGTATTTGTGAAATTTAAATATTTGTTTCAATTTCTGAGTGATTTTTTTTCAGTGTTCCCAATTCTTCTCGGTTCACTCCCTGTACCATTCTTTGCCCCACAACCCTCTACGCACACCTTGGCAATATAACCGCCATTGGCTAGTACATTTTTTTGTTTACTCACCAGACTGATATACTATTTTACTTCAGCCAATCAAGCATTATATTATGATATGATAATTAAGCACTATTTAATGATAGAACTAGTGATTAGAACTCAAAATCGGTAACCATAAATGAATGCATATTTGTCATTTTAACTGAAAGTAGGACTGGTGGTAGTGTTTAAAATATTGTTGGTCATAGGTAATAGTAATTGTTATTAAAAGATACTACTACTACTACTACTATTATTATCTGCTGGGTTCATGAATATTAATCACGTTGTCAGCGTTCGCTCGAACTGATTTGCTGAAATCAAAACAGGGGTGATAATAGATGAGCGCCAACCAACGAGAGCTGTTCGCGCGTTAGCTCCGCCCACTGCCGAGAAACCGGCATATCTTCTGCTTGTTCTTAAAAGCTGAATAATTCTAAATGAACAGGAAAATACAACAAAGAATATGGTTTACGTGTAGCGCGTCGATTCAGCGTGGTATGCAAGACTCTCGCTCTCTCTCTTTGCATGTGTGAGAAACACAGCGCTGTCAGTAAAGCGACGGCGAGTCGTGCGCCTTCACAGTAGTTTACGGTATGTCAAATACAGGTGCGCTGCGTGCTACATACTGCGCATCCATTGAGTACATGACATGATCCATTGAGCGCATCCAAATAGTACAGATCGCTTGACGGAGAGCGAAACTCAGTCAGCGTGTTTATCGAGTGAAAATCTGTGTTGAATGCCTCTCACACACATACTGGCGTGTAAAATCTAAGAATTTATTAGCCAATGGCTAATGTTAGACATTATTTAGTCGCCCAGAGTAAGATTTAGTCGCATTTGCGAGTGATTTACTCGCAATGTAGAGGGTTGCACGATCATACCTCCTGGATCTGGCATAGCCGGCATCCTGTCTGTGTCCTCTCCCTCTCCTCTCACGTTCACTGCTGGAGGAAAACGTCGGTGACCGGCGATGCCGAGGTTTTCTCCCTCTGTCTCTGTCCCGCTCACGATAACGATCTTGGTAGCTGCTGCGGCTGGCCCTCTCCGAGGACGGGTACCGCCTGGAGTGCGGCATCTGCTCAAGGTACAACAAATATATTAAGATAAACAAGAAAATTAAAAAATACAATATTTGTATTTATAACAGACATTGGAATATCTTTATTATTTTTAATATATAATATTAATATATATTTTTTATATTTTAAGCAAGATGAGAATCCAACATGCATGCTTGGTTAAAATCTCAATGTTTTTTCATTCAGTAGGGTGGACTGTTATCTATCGATCTATATATATATATATATCTATATATATAGATATAGATATATCTATATATATAGATATATATATATATATATGTGACCCTGGACCACAAAACAAGTCATAAATAAGCTTTCCATTGATGTATGGTTTGTTAGGATAAGACAATATTTGCCCGAGATACAACTAGGCTACTTTTAAACTTTTGTCCATACAATTTTGTTTAATCCAAAATTTGGTACTTACAGGAACACTTCCATGCTTGTGTGTGTGGTATTCATTTTGTAAATATAGCCTAAACCTAACAGTTTAAGAACAATCACACCAGCATAGATGAAAAACGATTAGTTCACAAATACAAGTTTATTTCAGCTGTTGTACTAAAATGATAACAACTAACAACAGACAGATTTAAAGCATTGCAAGCTACAGCACAATGAACTGAAATCAAAGCAATTTATACAACTAGATTAAGTGTGCTGAATGTCTGCAATAATTCCGTCAGTGCCGACTGCACAAAACGTGCAGACTAATAAAAACATTATAAACTGTTACAAAATGATGAACAAATGTAGTTTAGGCATATGTTTGTGCAACGCTGTAAATATGTTTACCTTTTTTTTATTTTTTTATTTTATTTTTTTTAATATTCCGTTAAACCTGCTGAGATACAAGGAGCATGAACTTAAATTCTCAGTTCCACCTGGTTCAACGCGCATGTCCGGGAAACTCATGAATATTCATGTATGCTCCGCCCACTAAAACGAAAATCTCGGAAACCAAAAATCTCGTGACACCGGCATATCTTCTGCTTGTTCTTAAAAGCTGAATAATTCTAAATGAACAGGAAAATACAACAAAGAATATGGTTTACGTGTAGCGCGTCGATTCAGCGTGGTATGCAAGACTCTCGCTCTCTCTCTTTGCATGTGTGAGAAACACAGCGCTGTCAGTAAAGCGACGGCGAGTCGTGCGCCTTCACAGTAGTTTACGGTATGTCAAATAAAGGTGCGCTGCGTGCTACATACTGCGCATCCATTGAGTACATGACATGATCCATTGAGCGCATCCAAATAGTACAGATCGCTTGACGGAGAGCGAAACTCAGTCAGCGTGTTTATCGAGTGAAAATCTGTGTTGAATGCCTCTCACACACATACTGGCGTGTAAAATCTAAGAATTTATTAGCCAATGGCTAATGTTAGACATTATTTAGTCGCCCAGAGTAAGATTTAGTCGCATTTGCGAGTGATTTACTCGCAATGTAGAGGGTTGCTCTTATGATCTCGACAGCAGCAAATGTCCATATTTTCAGTGGATAGCGATATAAACCTGGCCTGTTTCTCACATAAAACTATTGTATGACTTCAGAAGTTTTTTATTTTTTGGCATCCTTTTTCAAGCGTTGTAAGCTCCAGGGTTTGGAATGACATGAAGGTGAGTAAATGATGACAGAATATTTCAATTTTTCAGTAAGCAGTGTAATAGCTTTTTACACTTTTTTACACTGTTTGAGTGTAAGTGCAAATGAGAGTATTGTAGCTGTCAGTCAACAAACACACTACTTCGGTTGAATAAGTTTTTTGAACTAATCTTTTTAAAGATTTCTGAATTTCTGTGCTTTCATGGAGAGATTAAGTTTATGGTGAGTGCTTGGGCCTTTCTGAGCCATTCTGTTTGATGCTGTAATATTCCTCTCATCTCTGTCACTACACACAGAGCAGAGCTCCCTTTTGCTTGCACTGTCAGCGGTATTTCATAGGGAAGACACACACTTATATCTGTCTTTTTCCGTTCCCAAAACCATCTCAACTGAAAGAATGAAGGAAAATTAAAGTGTCTGTGGGTTGCTTTCCATTTGCCTGAATATCAAAATGTAGCCTATATAGTGCATGTCAGTAGTTCTGTATTTGTTGTTTTTGTTGAACAGTGTTCCTTTTCTAATCTATTTAGAATTGATTCAATTCAATCAAGTAAATAACCAGCAGCAAGGACACAAACTTTCTCTTTGTTTAAAATAAAGCTTGCAAGAATTAATTATTGGCAAGCAAACTCCCATGAGAGATGTTGCTTTTTGGATACTGAATCTACAGTACATTATATCTATATGCAAATACTGTTAAGACAAAGATACACACATCAAGCTGTTGTGTGGAGCAGAGGATTGTGAGACTGATTGGAGACTGCATGTGGATCGAGGGCAGTGTATTGTTTTCTTTTGCTCTGATGCTCAAGCTTTAGACTCGAGGTTTGCTGGAAGTCACACAAAAAGGGTTGAGTAGTCAAGTAAAGTCACCTTTATTTATACAATACAGAGTGTTTCAAAGCAGGGATAAACAGGAAAAATGCGGTTCAGAGATCATTGCTGCTGTAAAGCTAAAAAAATTGATTTAGTTTTGTTCAATTACTGTGTAAAGATCATAAATTAAGTATTGTAATTGACCAAGAAAAGGGTTCAAATCAGCTGCAATATGTATATGAATGTCTTCATTATCAAAAATACAATTTTATATATAAAACATGTTATTAAAAAAATTAACTAACATTAAAACAACAAAATGTATGAATACAATATAATCAAATTGATAAAATATGTAATTATATATAAATGATGATTGTTAATAATAATAACGATTATAATTACTCTTAAAAAAATGTGTGCAAAGAGGGTTTATTGTCTGATACTTGTGCGAAAACTTAATTGTCAAAGATAACATTTTACATATATAATATCTAAAAATTCATTTAAAAATCTAAAATGTATATAGAAAATATAGTATATTTCTACGAATATTTATTATTATTATTATTATTTTTATTATTATTATATATATATTTGAAGGAATACGATTGCCGTGAAATTGCCCATGGTGCAATCATCTAAGGCATTATTTGACTTACTAAGCATGATTTCAATAGACTCTTCTTTCCACCCCCCTTGGTATGTTTCACAGTCCAGAAATAATCATCTATTTAATTAAGAACTTTTGTAGACTCCCTGATTAGCTCTTTTTATTCCAAGCATTCACGAGTTCAGCAGTGACAGAATTCAATTTCACTCAGGGTCAGTGTAGATTACATCCCTCTGCTCTTCTGTTTGCTTAACATTTAGAAATTAATCTCTGGCCTCGGATATATTCGATTATAGGCAGCAGAATGTAGCAGAATCGATTGTCTTCGATTGTCGAATCGATTGTCACACTGTCTTTAGTGTGTTATAGTGTGTGTTGTAAAGATAATTTGGACAACTAAATAAGTTGTAACTTTATGTGATTTAGTGAAAAAGACAGGCACATATTTGAGATGTCCACACTCTTTGTACATAAGATGGAGGCTGCATCTTTAGTTACTATTTCTGTGGTGAAAGTGGATATCACATGGTGTAGCACATCTGCTTCTCTGCCTGTTGCGCTCAGCTGTGATTCTGATCCGGCCTCAACAGTGGCACAGCATCTTAAACAGTGTGGCTCATCAGCAGATAGTCTGGTGTTATACCTCATGTGAACTTGTGTTTTCCAGTGGCTCAGACAGGAAAAGTAATTCAAACATTATTTCTTGATCTGCTTGCTGCTTCCTTTATCTCTTTGGTTATGAAACTGCAGTTCTTTCAAGTACAAAGATGAACATTTGAAGTTTAGTTTTGCAGAGTATCTGGAGTAACAGCAGTGTGGCCAGAAACAAACAATATTACATATAAGAGATCAATCAGAGATTGATGTCAAATCATTGTTTATTTGTTTAGAAAGAAATCCAAAATGGCAGCACAATAATAGATTGGAGTGAAATATGCTTTTGGAAATAATGGTGCAGTATTCTCCACAATTTATGTTTAATTAATTAATTAATTTATTGTTGAAGAGCACTTTCCATTTAAGTGCCTGTTGGAGTGAAATGCTGTGTATTGTATGTAGGTGGTACATTTCTTTTCTGAATAAACATTTTATCGCTGTAACATAAAATTCCTAGCAGTTTCGACCAGAATTTCAATATTGTTGCATCCATAACTATAGAAACAAAGCAAAATATGCACAACTGTTCAAAAGTTTGGGGTTATTTTAATGTTTTTAAAGAAGCCTCACCAAAACTGCATTTATTTGATCAGAAATACACAAACAACTGTTATATTGCGAAATAACTTTATAATAACCTTTTTCTATTTGAATATATTTTAAAATTAGTGCTGTCAACCGATTAATCACGATTAATCGCATTCAAAATAAAAGTTGTTTACATAATGTGTGTGTAGTCTGTATATTTATTATGTATATATAAATGCACACACATACAGTATATATTTAGGAAATATTTACATGTATTTACATTTATGTATTTATATTCATATAATAATATATTTATTTATATAATATTATATAAATATATATTTAATATATAAACATACAATTTTTCTTAAATATACACATGCATGTGTGTGTATTTATATATACATAACAAATATACTGTACATAGTACACAAACATATATTATGTAAACAAAACTTTTATTTTGGATGCGATTAATCATGCTTTTTCGTTTGACAGCACTATTTAAAATACAATTTAGGCTATTCCTGTGATGGGAAAGAAAAAAAAACGCTATTATACCAGGCTTCAGTGTCACATGATCCTTCAGGAATCATTCTAATGTGTTGATTTGGTGCTCAAGAAACATTTCTTGTTATTATCAGATCGATCAGTTGTGAAAACATTTAGTGAAAACCATAGCTCTTGCTGTTTTGTATGAAGTAGGTATCAGATGGCCAGAGAATAGACTGTGGGTGTGCTGTCTGAGACTGACAATAGATGTGGAAATACGTGTATGGCGTATGATAAGGACACATTTGTGTGATCTGTTGTGTTCTGATTGTACTTTACACCATTTTTATCCCCATTTCATATGGCTCCAGAGGGAAAAGATAACACCGGTGGGCTGGTTGTGTTAGATCTGCTGGTGTGCAGCCTGGTGAACCTCAAAGTAAAGGATCATTGCTGTTATTTTCACCAGCAGTGGGGTTTCTGATATGGATTATGAACTTAAAAGACATGCTGGCGATGGATTTAATTGAACGTTGGAAAACAGTTTTATGTAGTCTTTTCTTCCCCCATTTTCACACTGTGGTTGTATTCATGCTGAGGTTAATACAGTATGTTCGGTGGATTAAGGTTTTTTAAGAATTTAATCATGCTGAACAGGGGTCAGGTTGATAAGAAATAGTTGCTAAAAATTATTATGATGATTATGACAGACAAAGTTATGTGACACCTTTTAGTGAAAGGCCAAAGCTTGGTTCACACATCTCTGTTGGGCCTTTTTTGAGTCAGCTATGATCCCAGAAACCCTCATTTAAAAATCACCTTTCAAGGTTAAAATAAATTAATACAGAGCTGTGTCTGCCTTTGAGGGATTGAGATCTTTCGCATTCAGTTGATCAAATGTAAATGTTCCCTAATCTTGTGGGAATGATGTGTCAAAACAGAACAAGCAGGAGCATTTGTCCATTTTCTGAGTTTGACCTCCACAGATGGGATCCTTGTGTTCATGTTGTGTTCAAGAAATATGCATACACAATAGACTTAAGGTGTTCTTATAGTATCTAGGCCTATTCATAATGGCAAATCTGGTCAACAGTTGAGTCATTTTTCCAAAGACATAAATCAATAGGAGGTCTCCAGTGTTGGCCATTTCCAAGTAATCACTTTACCACTAGCTACCAAGACCCTGGCCTGCAGTGATTTATGGTGCTTTCTGAGAACACTTGCTCTTCCTTTGATAAATGTTTTATGGCACCTTGCCAGTTTCTGCTAGATGCTTAACATCTGGAATGAGCTCTATAAATCAGTGTCTGATAAGATAACTGCTGTAGAGGTTGCTAGTTGAAATATTGTAGCTGTTTGTTATAAAAGGGGATTTAAACACATTCACAGTTACTTCCTAATTGCTTATTCAGATTTTAAGCATACCATAATTGGCTTTTAATTGGAATAATTGGAAGTCTTTTTGTTCTTTTTTTTAACTCTCCCTTTTACAATCTCTGAAAAACTTATGTAGGTCATTTAGGCCTATTTAGTAAAAAATACATTTTCTAAAGGAAACCTACAGTAACATTCATTTCAAGAACTAGCATTTTGATTTGTTGGTTGATGGTTGCCGATATATTTTCTCTGTATAGAGAATAAACTATAGCAGGGATAACACAAATGAAAAAATCAAATGTGGAGAATGCCTCTCAGCTATAAACACTACTTTTAGCAGATCTGAGCCTCTAGATTGAACAGGAAGTGGCTTAACGGCAGGATTAACTTGCTGTTTGTTGATGGAAAATTGATTTTGTGGTTTTGTGTTTGTAATAGATGTTTTAAAGCACATTGGGTCATTCAAGCTTTGGATGAAACTGCAACCTTTGCGTTTTTCCACACGTTTTGATCTGTGTTATATATGCTATATATATAGCACCAGGGCTGTTCAGAATTCTCCATGTTTGCACCGGTGACGGAGATGTGCACCTAAAAGGCGTTGTACGTAACGGAGTTATGCAAATTACCCCGATACAAACATTGAGTAAATTGATTACGAGCATTGCGCTCTAGTGTTGCATCAGGCATTCTGACTGTAGACTTTGTTTGATTGCTCGCATTATAGGGACGTTGTATGAGTGACAGACAAAGTAAGTTTAGTGTTATTTGCATTGTTATATTGTTGAATTGTGTTTGTATTTGAAGCAGACACTGTTTACCAGTTTAATTCATTTATATTACCGCAAACTGATTACTGCACATGAGTTGCACGCTGTAATATGTGACATTGGTCCTTTGATGTTTAAGATGATGATTATTATAACTTGTATTAGCAAAAAAGGATACTTTATAATGCTGAGCTATGTTGTTTACTTTATTGTGACATGAAGATCATTTCAGTGATTCAGTTTTTAATTGTTTTATTCTTTATTGTTTTAGAAACCTTGCATGTCCATCAGAGAAATCATTATAGCTACATATCATATCAACCCATTATAAACGAGGCATTTGTTGCATCCAGTGGGGACATAATTACTGATATATAATGGCTTATATTGTCTTTTTCCGCATTGCGTTGCATCGCACCGCGTAAACATAAAACCATGTCTGCATTTGTGATCGGAGAACTGACAAAAAACAAGTACTACTCTACACTGCTCAAAACTCACGTTTGAATCATCAGTGGCAAATTCTTTAAATATAAAAAACGTACTTACAGTCTGTGAGTCAGAACAGCCGGCATTGTAGTCTACTCTACCAGAATCAGGAAACAGTCCTCCATAAAATGCGCTGGACACATCTGAATATTTGGGTTGAACTGTTCTGGAACAGTGTTGTAAATACAACTTAACCACTGATTTCTAGTCGTGTCCTCTTTTGGAAGGCCAAACAAAGTAGTTTCGCTTTCACAACGAAACACACGGCAGGCTAGAGTGAGTGGAGGCCGGCTTGAGAACGACGCAGCCGGTGGATTCAACAAAGGATTCTGCTTCGTCCACGGTGAAAGCCGATCCGGCGAACCACAGCGCGAAGTTGATGTATTTCCTCAGCGACCAGCACGGATCAGCTCTAGGCATGACGATGCGGATATCGTCCTCTTTTGGAAGGCCAAACAAAGTAGTTTTGCTTTCACAACGAAACACACAGCGTCTTCACGACATGGCGGCGGCGGCAACAACAATTCTACAGCGAGAATAAAAGTTACGCCTTCTTTCTTTGCGTGAACATTTGGGCGGTGTTATGCAAATCTTCCCACACAGTGACGTAGACATGGGGGGGCGTGTAAAAACAAACCTTTTTAGGTAAGCGTGGTTGACTCTTAACTTTTATAAAGAATATCTCTTTGGATTTGAGACTTTAGTCTTTGCAACTTTACAGATCTTCTTTATGCACCAAGAGCTTGTAACACTCCAAAGAGAAAGGAAAAATTGAAATCGCATCATATGACCCCTTTAAGATAAAGTAAACAGTGGAGAAAGAAATCGGATGTGTACCATTATAATGGATGCATTGTCTCTTAATTAGTGACCTAATTTACTAGCTGCTGTCGGTGTCCTTAATGTTAATCCAAGAAAATGTAAGAAAGAAAATCACTCACTGCTCTTGACTGAATTACTTTAGTTTTAACAAGAATTAATCCACAGTCAAACCAACAATTATTCAGACACCAGACATCTTTACTAGTGGGTGCAGGACACTATAGTTAATTTATGTAAGTTAGTATAGCAAAATAAAGTAAACTGTTACATATTATATCCAAAAATTCTTCATACAATGGACTACCAATAAAATGTATAAAAAATTTGAGACCAAAAATTATTCAGACACAAGAGCTTGTAACTCTCCAAAGAGAAAGGAAAAATTGAAATCGCATCATATGACCCCTTTAAGATAAAGTAAACAGTGGAGAAAGAAATCGGATGTGTACCATTATAATGGATGCATTGTCTCTTAATTAGTGACCTAATTTACTAGCTGCTGTCGGTGTCCTTAATGTTAATCCAAGAAAATGAAAGAAAGAAAATCACTCACTGCTCTTGACTGAATTACTTTAGTTTTAACAAGAATTAATCCACAGTCAAACCAACAATTATTCAGACACCAGACATCTTTTTTTTTTTTAATAGTGGGTGCAGGACACTATAGTTAATTTATGTAAGTTAGTATAGCAAAATAAAGTAAACTGTTACATATTATATCCAAAAATTCTTCATACAATGGACTACCAATAAAATGTATAAAAAATTTGAGACCAAAAATTATTCAGACACTTTGACCTGACCATGTTTTGCTTAAGTGTTTTTTCTTTAATTGCTCATGCGAACTTTTTACACCACAGACTGAAGAAAATTAAGCATTGCTCGGTAATTGGTCAACAAAGTATTGATAGTTGTGTAAATATTGTCTAACTAACAGTTGTCTGAGTTCTTGTCATATTTTATTACCATTTTCTAAACTATAGCAAATAAACTGTGATAATGTGAGAAATGTTGAAGGTGTCTGAATTAATTTAGGTTTGACTGTATATTTAATTTTTACAGTAAAGACTATGCAGTGCTATTTTACATTTGATTGTTCGGTTTCTGTACCTGGACACCTACAAACTTGAAAAAACTTAAACATGGTGCAAATAGCACAAATAAATAAAGAGAACGAACATACAAATTAAACAATTTCAAACAGGGCCCACTGGTACAACCTGCACTGGGGCCCCGCAAACCCCAGCCACGGCCCTGTATAGCATATATCATATATCTTTATACATACACTGCCATTGAAAAGTTTTGGGTCAGTAAGAAATATTTTTTTGAACATATTAGAATGATTTCTGAAGGATCATGTGACATTGAAGACTGAAGTATTGGCTGCTGAAAATTCAGCTCTCCCATAACAGGAATAGCCTACATTACATTTAAAATACGTTATAATAGAAAACAGTTATTTAAAATGTTTATATTTCGTAATATCACTGTTTTTACTGTATTTTTATTTTAAAAAGCCTTTGTGAGCATAAGAGGGCTTTCTTTAAAAACGTTAAAAACTCTTACTGACCCCAGTCTTTTTGAATGTGAACTCTTATTTCATTCACCAGTTTCTAGTTTTTTCTAGTTTTGATCTACTGTAGTTTGCAACAATATTTCCAGCCCCATAAAAAGTGAATATTTTGAAATGCCTGTTTTTCCTCAGATTAAAGTAATATATTTTCCTTTTTAGATCTTTCTCTAAAAACTACCCCAGTTTATAAATTTGGATGAGAAGTCCTTAAAAATCAACCCAAGTCATTTACTGCTTTAATTTGCATACCGACACAATCTATTAGAGCATGTTTATTATGTTCTTGATTATGAAGTGTGCGGTTCAGAAGCTTCTTCATCTGTATTCATGGATTCTAGCAGTGATGTGCTGCCAATCTCAGTTAGCAGCTTGGCTCATTGCGGATCCCCACCGTAATGTCATTAGCGTAAGCTATGCCATTTGCACTTCATTTCTTCAGCTCTTTGCAACTGCAGAGAAAAATTAAGTCAGCATTCATGTCGTCTCTGTCTGCGGCATTAGTAGAGTGAGCAGACGGTATTGGAGTCTATTATTATTATTATTGGTAGTATTTAATTTTCAATATTTAGTTTGCAGATCACATTCTATTTTAAGACAGATTTCACCCGGTGGCTTAGATTTGACTGCTTAGCTGTTGTGATTTTAAATAAGCCAAAGGTCTTTAATAAAGAGCTAAGGAGGTTTGCAGGAGCAAAGGTCTCGTCCCTTTCTCCTTTACCCTGAGAGATGTTCAGTTCACTTTAAGTGGAAGATTTAGTTAGGCATTTTACTCTGCAGGCTGGCAAACAAACAGACTGCTTTATGTAGCATTGGCATTTTAAGAAATTAAATTGCCCATCTAATTGCCAGCAAAGCACTTTGTTGTTTGAGATGTGCTGTTTTCCTGGTTAAAAATGCCAAATGCTTCATTAATTGAATGGGTTTGTTGGCTGCAGAATGCCTGTTGACATATGCTCAGTGCAAAAGCTTATTCTGTTTATTTGCTGAAGTGACCATTGGAGCCCCTTATTCAGCACTGATGTCATCTTCACTCTTTTGAAAAATAAAACAATCTGAAATTCTGTTGTGATTGCTTGGAGGAATATTCCCAAGTTTTGTTTTCACTGCTTAGCTGCTGTTATCTGCTATATCTGCCACCATAAAACAGTATTGTAAACTATTTTATGCTTGCATTATTTGATGTTTTACCGAGTGGAACAGATGTTTAGAAGGGATGAAAAGATCTTTTGAAATATTGTGCACCAATGAACCATTCACAGTAAGACCCAAAACATATGCTAAATAAAAAGTAATAACTTTAAATGTATGCATCATAAATTTGGGAACATTTTGAAGATGAATATTTGAGATTAATTAGCATTTACTTGCATTTCATATATAATTTGAGTCGCAGGGATCATGAGATATCCCAAATGTGAGATATTTGCATGTCATCTGTTATATTTCAACTCAATTCTAAACAGCATTGCAACCCATTTTACTTGCATTATTTGACGTTTTTCCAAATGGAACAGGTGTTTGGAGGAGATGAAAAGAACTTGAAATATTGTGCACCAATGAATAATTCACAGTAAGACCTAAAATATATGCTCAAATTAATAACTTTAAAGATATGGATCATATTCACGGTGGGTACCTACAGTAAATTTGTGCACTTTTTGAATAGTTATTAGCAGTTACTGGCATTTGAGTCTATATATAATTGATAAAAAAAAATTAGTGATGGATTGCAGAAGGGATTAAGTGGATAAAAAATTTAATTGCGACTTTTTATCTCACAATTCTGACTTTTTTTTCACAATTCTGAGTTTCTATCTCACAATTATGTTTTATTGTTTCCGCCATGGAATAAACAAAATAAATAAATGAAAAAGGTCATTTGAGCTTATCTCTCATAATTCTTACTTCATAATCATATCTCACAATTATGACTATTTTTGTCAGAATTAAATTAAAAAAAGTTTTGAAAAAAGAATTGTGAGATATAAAGTGACAATTATCTTTTCTCCCCCTGTGGCAGAAACAAGCTTTCATAAGGGACAAATGTATGTGTCTTTTAAATTCATAAGATGAACATGTGCTATGAGTGTGTGTGTGTGTGTGCGTTTTCAACTTCATGAAGTTATCAGAACGCTAGAAGAACAGTGCTCAGAATCTTCAGAGCTCTGAAAGAAATGTTGTCATTTTATTTTGGAAAGCTTCAGAAAATTTTCCAGGCAGAAAAGTCACAGTAGGTGAGGAGACAGCTGGATAAACCGGATGGCCTTCAGAGAGTGATGGGCTAACTGAAAATAGGATGGACAGATAGTCTCTGTGGCTGACAGATAGCTTCTACTTAATGCCCTGTTTTCTTGCTGAGCTGAAGAGCCTGCTTTTACTGAATGATTCATTAAGATGACACTTACACGAGAGCCAAGACCTACTGGAATACTGCATATTCGCTTGGCTTTTTACACTGTATTTTACACTTTTGCCTGTATCTTGTCTTAGACTCTCCTGAACCCCACAAACTTATTAACTGTCTCTCTTTCTTAGAATTTGATTGTTTTATGTCCTTCAAAGTAGAGCAGAGAGATTGCTGAATTTACAGAGGGCAAGTTGGGACATGCTTCTAGACTGTTATAAGGGCAAGTTGTTTTAAGTTTTGAAAGTTGTTGGTAAATCTGTCATTTTTCAGACAAGATTCTCCTCAAAGTTTTTTTTGTTTGTTTGTATGTTTTTTCATTTTTCAACATGACATTGAAATGTCTTATTTATGATCAGATCAAATGCAGTCAGATGCAGACTTAGATACTTGATATTTAACTGTGCATTCCTAAATTTTACGTTCATACCATTGTAATTTTAGCATTATTATATGCCATTAAAATATTTATTAATATTTAAATGAGCTTTTATTTGTATGTGCTTTTGTCATATATAATATTTTAACATATGTATATAACACAGGATCTCTCTCTTTAAAAATAAAATGAAATAAAAAATAAAATAAATTATATCTATATTTATTCATTTATTTTCAATATAATTTTAGATACATACATAAATATTTATATATATATAATTTTTTTAGCACTTTTATTTCAGTTAGTTGCAAGGAAGGCATTTCTTATTTTTTTATATTTATAAAACTAAACTTTATATTTTTAACAACACTGATTCATATTAGTTATGCTGTCATCTAACACTTACTTAGTTAATCTTTAAAAACACTATTAAATGTAATCTTTAGCCAATCTCGAGATGAATATCCATATTTTATACTGTAAAGTATAATGTTGTGATCCCTAAATTCAGATTTAAAATGACTGATTTTAGTTTTTAGTGTTTTTAATTTAAACAAAATACTGTAAAATGTTAATACTGGCTATTTACTGGTTATCAGCTTTAACATGACAATAAGTATCAGCCAGAATTGGAATACCCTTAACACACACACACACAAAAGTACATATGCGCTGTATTTAAAGTCTTTCAAAACCAGACAGAATTTTCAGTAAATAATTTGCTAAGAAGAAATAATGAGCTGACTGAAATCAATCAGTTATTCATTATCGGAGTACAGTATTATTGTCATTTATTATTAAGGTTGCATTTATTTTCCACATGCTCTTAGAGCTGAATGTTCTTCTGTTCTTCTGAATCTTGCATTCATGTATCTCAGAGAATCCATCCACATACTCCGTGGTCATGCACAGACAGCGTAGTGCTTGGCTGGTATGGCAGTGTGAGTCTGTACAGTGTGCTCTGAATGAATGTGCACCGATATGCTGAGTTATATAGGGCATCCCTGGAAGCTCCAGGTGTATTGCTGCATCACACAGATAAGAAAGTCATTTAGCTCTGCTGTGATACATAAGTACAGCTCTCTCTTCTGGACACCTTGCGAGATACTACACGTTTGACTTTCTGTGTGGTCTCACTGGACACGAAAGATGCTATTTTTGCTGTTTACTTGATATCCTGCAGTATGCGGCATGATAATATCAAGGACAGCAAGTTAAAAATACATGAAACTAAATTATTAATTAAAAATGTTTTTAAGCAATTGTCTTAATTGAATTCAGCAATACTTTGTTTAGGTCATTTGAAACTGTTAGTGCAGTTAATCCATTAAACTACTTACTCTTTACAATTTAATTAATTATATTAATTATTTCATTTTTATATATGGGTTTAAATTAACTGCCATCTTAAGAAAATACCAACTTGCAAAAAAAGAGCCTCATTTAGTAAAAAGTCATTCATCACTAAACAACAATTATCAGCAGCTCCAACAGCATAATTAATACATTGAGGAAATGACAAGGCATTAATCCTATATCAGTCACTGGATAATTTGTTCATGCTTCATTGCATATTGTGAACTTGCAAAGCTTTAACATGAACCCCAAGATTATGGTGAAATACTACTAAAAAAATACCAATAATATCAAAAATGTCCAGTAGTAGAATATTTGTGCATCAGTACTCTATCTATCCATCCAGACAGTAGAAAACATGCTTAACAACCTGCAAGAACCTCTCTTCTTCTGTCTTTCTGTCGTTCTCTCTTTATTTTTCTCTCAAGTTTGTGCAGTCTTGTTAGTGAGGGTGTAGCCTAGAGAGACTAACACATGCTGTCTCATGACATACATATTAGAAAAGAGAGTTGCTTTCATACACTACTTTTATACAATACTATTGGAATTTTTATTTATTTATTGATCTATTTTTGGCCTGTATAATGATATTCATCCTCAAAAGTGCTTGTTGGAAGCCAGCCAGTCAGATTACAGTTTGTTAGTTTACTGCTTGCCAGATTGAGAAAGTGCTTTCCAGTTTTGTCTGTAAAATACATCAGATGGCCAGGGAACGGACTGTTCATAAGCATGTTAAAGCTGAGTCAGAGAGTATAATTTAGCACACACACACACACACACACATGTTTGTTTCTGTGAATTGTGGGGACTTTCCATAGACTTATATTACTTTTACACTGACCAAACAATATGTTTTATCCCCTAACCCTAAACCTACCCCTTACAGAAAACCTGTTTGCATTGTTACACTTTCAGATAAACATCATTTACTATTTTTTATATTTTTTTCCCCTCATGGGGACTGCAGGCCGGTACCCACAATGTTGAAAATTTCAGGTTTTACTATCATTGTGGGGACATTTGGTCCTCACAATGTAGCATAAACAAATACACACACGCACACTTTCTTCTGGTAGTCCATCGTATCCGATGATGACCTTCCTCCTCATTTGCGGTGTATCCTTTGATGACTGTAGAGCCCTATCCTTGATCCACAAATTTTATTACAGGATGGGCAAATAAAGTCAGAATTTGTAGGGGCAGGCATGGCTGTGTGTCTCCTTAGTCTTTTTTTGTTGTTTCCTTTTATTTCTCTCTGATTCCAGCTGCGCTATTCCAGAGTGACAGAGCTGCCTCCAGGTGGTGCGATTTGCTGCTAATTCTTCCAGGCATGAGGGATTAATTTGGCACTTCCTTAACAATGTTTTAAGTTGGTCTTTATATCGCTTTTTTTCGGACCCCCTGAGGAACGGCGGCCCTGATGGAGCTGACCATAAAGTATTAGACGTGACAAACTATCTAATAACGTGCCCAAGCCAACGTAATTGATGCTCAGTAATTGTGGCTTCTATACTCTTACAGTTTGTCCTGGCAAGCACTTCAAAATGGGGTACACGGTCATAGCATGTAATCCCCAAAATTCACTGCAAACACCCTATATGGAAGCGCTCCAGCAACCTTAGGTGGCGGCTATATATAACGCAGGCTTCACAGCTGTAAAGAAGAGTGGTAATGCAAACAGCTTTATATATGGTAACTATAGTAAACTATTGAAGGTACTTATTTTGAAAGACCTTACATCGAAGTCTGCCAAAGTCTACTGGTAACAGATGTTCGGTTAGGTTCTCCACCAGCCGATATAACATGATTTGTGCCAGGACCTTTCCTGCTAATGCCAGTAGTGATATACCTCGACTGTTGCTGCAGATAGACTTTTCACCCTTGTTTTTGTATAGAGTGACAATATCTTTCCATTGTTGAGGGACACACGTCCACATCACTATTCCTTGCAGTTTCATGATCTGCCAGTAGGTGCCAGTGTTGCCCTGAACAAATTGTGCAACTGACACTTCTTCAAATGTGTTTACAAACATAAATACATTGATATATGAGGCATATATCAGTGTGAAAGAGAAGGATTGAGCTTTCAGCCTCAGAAGAGAGAAATGAACTCTGGTTGTGCGTCAGCCTTTGACTGTAGGTCTGGTCTAGCTGGCACAGGAGTATCGTGGCACCAGGCATCCATTATTACTATAATAGATCTTCTCTTCATGGCACTGAAATTGATGGGCATGGAAGATGCCCATAAACAGTCACTTAGTCAGGTCATTGATTTGAGTTTCCTGGGAGGAGAGAGATCTAGAGTCTGCTGAGAAAGTAAATTAAAGTGAGTTATGAATTATGAATCTGTTTTAGAGAATGCCTCTTCTTTTCTTAGCATTCTAACAGTAAACTTGACAGAAAGTGTGTAGTGTGTGTCTGTAATGTTTGTGTGTACTGTATTTATGAGAGGATCATCAAGGTGGCAAAATTCAGATGAGCCTTAAAGGGGTCATGAACTGAAGAATCAAAATTCCTTTGATCTTTTGATATTTAAGAGGTCATTGTACTATAAAAACGTCCTGTAAGTTTCAGAACTCAAAACGTTCTCGTTAATCTAAAAACAACTTATTGAAGCCAATCTGCCAAAATGGCAGGTTGTGGAATGTGCCATTTGATGACGTAATAGTGTGGCAGTGTTCCAGTGTTCCAGACCGTGTCAATAAGAACTTGGTCATTTGTTCACTTTATTTGACCATGTATTCATTTGAAAACAAGGCACAATTCGACGAAGGATTTAAAAAAAAGCTGAAACTAAAAGACGATGCTGTGCTGACTATATTGGATCCAAAAGTAATGTCGCACCACACAAGTGTGAGAAACTGTTTTTATTATGTGGTCACTATTGCTTTGTCTGTATTACAGATCGTCTGATATGTAATGAGTATTTATGCATTTTAACTTAAATCAGCAGCATCCATCTGTGAATGATGTAGGCGTCAAACATTCACAACTTTAAGCCAATCATAGCAGTGGGCATTTACTTCCGAGTCTACAATCCACCACGCTTATTCAAATGGAGCGTTCTGATGAGGGGGTCAAAAACAGGACAGAAAATAGCCTATTACTTCTAAATTATGCTTTTTTTGATGTAGAAATCTTGATAAAATTATAAGTGGACCTCAGAGAACAGTACAAATCAATAAAAAAGTGACCCCTTTTATGTTCTTCTGTGTTGGCAGTGGTTTTCGCTTCACCACTCTTTCATGGATGCTATTTTTGGCCAGTGTCTTTCGGGCAGTGGAGTCCTGAACAGTGACCTTTAATGATGCAGGAGAGGCCTGCAGTTCCTTCTATGCTGTCCATCGGTCCTTTGTGACTTCTTGGATGAGTTGTCGCTGTGCTCTTGGAGGAATTTCGGAAGGTCGGCCACTTCTGGGAAGGTTCGCTATTGTGCTGAGTTTTTTCCATTTGGAGATAATGGCTCTTACTGTGTTTTTTTTAAGTCCAAGAGCCTTTGAAATAGCTTTGTAACCCTTTCCAGACTGGTGTATTTCAATCATCTTCCTCATCATTTCTGGAATTTAGGTCATGTTTGGCATAGTGTGCCAACATTACTGGGTAAGAACTTTTAACCAACTTCATGCTGTTCTTAGGTTCTTTTTAAGTGTTGATTTAATTGAAAAGGGTTGGCAGTAACCAGACCTGTTTGTGTCTAGTCCAGCTGAACCTCATTATCAAAAGCAGTTTCATATGCTATGTCCAAAAGCTGAAAAATGCTGCTTCCACAGACAGCATATACGGAAGTAGGAAGGCAACAAGGAATGTCTAAATTCGATGATCATTTCACCTTCTGTCTACTGAGATACCTGCATCTGATCAATTTTTGAAGGCAGCATTGATATATCCTTTGCTGCCTTTGATATCCCACAATCCTGTGCAACTGAATGTGATTTTGAGGGGGGGCAAATTCAGTGCACAGGGCCCCGAACTCCTAGCAACGGCCCTTAACAGAACACTCAATTTTGTTGTAGATATTGAAACCGTTATGTGTCCTTTTATTATTTCTCAGACAAAATTCTTCATATTTCTTTGTGAAATTGAAAGAAATAACAAAACTAAATAGAAATTTTAAAATGAATTCCAAATCAGATAAATAACACAAATGAAATAAATCTATTCATATAAAAAATTTAAGGCAGCCACTGCATTTTAAATAAAAAAACAAAACAAAATAAAATAAAAAAGGTTGCTACATGCATGCAGCATGAGCAGTTTTTGATTTAAAGTAGATTGTATAATTTCAAATTTTGAAGCAAAAACAGAATAGTCTGACCTTAACTTTCTGCAATTATGCTACATAAAAATATCTGCATGAAACCAAACAGGATAGAAAATAGACTATTGTTTCTAAATTATAATGTTTTTTAATATAAAAATCTCGATAACATGATAAGTGGACCTCAGAGAACAGTACAAAATAAAAAACAAAGGTAGTTTGTGGCCCCTTTAAGTTTCTTGTTTTTTTAAATAACTTATTTCCATGTGAGTGCAGTTTTTCTAGGTAAGCTTATGGCGTACTTGAACAACCGTCTCTTTCTCAGTGTGTCTGCAGTGGTGCACTGAGCTCCAGTGAAAGGGTGCAGTGTGCAGGAGGCCATGTCTGCTTCCCTTGCTGGGACGTGGGGTCATGTGGACACTTCTAAACGTTTCCTAGTACTTCTACGGCCTCTTTAAACATCACAAGCCCATGACTGCCTGTGAAAAGTAGTTCTGTTAGATTTTTTCCCCCATCTGAAACAAGCTCCAGACACCCATAAAAGAGTTTTATGAGTAAAGATTTACAGAAAGTAATCTTGCTTTAGCATTGCTGAAGTGCTGTGTGAAAGTCTGATAAAAGTGAAATGCAGGCGAAGATAAGCTGTAGTTCATTTCCAGCACAATTACTTTTTAAATACCTGCCCCCATTAAATCAACTCTTCTCCATTTGAAATATAGTCTTAGTCTCGGTCAAATCACTTTCATATGCTATGGCCATAAGCAAGGTGTTTATCATGAGACAGAGTAAATGTTATGGTGTAATTAACCCTCCCGTCTGAAGGGAAGCAGGCTGAACCTTTTCACGCCACAGCATCAACAGCTCATAAACAACTACACCACTGTCTACACATTTTCGTTTCAGCTGAAAACAGATCTTTGATGGAGCTGTATTTTTCAGAGCCTCTCTGTTATTACCGGAGTTTTCGGACTACAGCCTATGAATTTTCGCCTTGACTCTGACTTTTGTCTTCACAACATGTTATAAGTTCAAACCTCATATTAGTTCCTTGGTCTCACTGTTGAAAATCCCATTTGCTCAGGTGCTGTAAAGGACATGAGGGTTTATTGGCTTGTGAATGGGACCTGCCACGTTCATTTGTTTGAGATGTGACTGATATGGCCTCAGTTTGCCCCTCAAACAATAAGCATTCTCTGTGGAGCATCTGGGTCTGTCTCAAGCCTTGAAATGATGAACAGCGGTGGTCCGAAGCAAAAAAATAAAAGCTGCGTAAACAGTATTCTGGTTTGATCAATGTCTACCTGGCAGTTTATTCCCCAAGAGCAAATGTCTTTCAGTTGAGAGCAGCCATCTGAGTGAATGAGAACAGCTTGTCCACTCTGCAGACGGATTGACAATATATCATGGCACATGTCAGGGCTTTCATGTAGCGGGACTTTCTGTAGGTAGATAAATCCATTTCATTTGGTTGGCGAGTCAGTCACTAGAAAGTTAGATTTGAATTGAGGACTTTGCCCCCGTTTCACACGGCATGTATAGGCAGCTGCAAGTATGTATATATGTGTGTGATATATACATATGTAATGTTATATTGGTACACATAAAACAATAAAAAAATATATATGTAATTAAAACACTATATATAATATATTCAACTTATATATACATAAATATATATATATACTGTATATATATACACATACATATATATACATATTAATCACAATTAATCGCATCCAAAATACAAGTATTCCTGACCTTAACTTTCTGCAATTATGCTACATAAAAATATCTGCATGAAACAAAACAGGATAGAAAATAGACTATTGTTTCTAAATTATAATGTTTTTTTAATATAAAAATCTCGATAACATGATAAGGGGACCTCAGAGAACAGTACAAAATAAAAAACAAAGGTAGTTTGTGGCCCCTTTAAGTTTCTTGTTTTTTTAAATAACTTATTTCCATGTGAGTGCAGTTTTTCTAGGTAAGCTTATGGCATACTTGAACAACCGTCTCTTTCTCAGTGTGTCTGCAGTGGTGCACTGAGCTCCAGTGAAAGGGTGCAGTGTGCAGGAGGCCATGTCTGCTTCCCTTGCTGGGACGTGGGGTCATGTGGACACTTCTAAACGTTTCCTAGTACTTCTACGGCCTCTTTAAACATCACAAGCCCATGACTGCCTGTGAAAAGTAGTTCTGTTAGATTTTTTCCCCCATCTGAAACAAGCTCCAGACACCCATAAAAGAGTTTTATGAGTAAAGATTTACAGAAAGTAATCTTGCTTTAGCATTGCAGAAGTGCTGTGTGAAAGTCTGATAAAAATGAAATGCAGGCGAAGATAAGCTGTAGTTCATTTCCAGCACAATTACTTTTTAAATACCTGCCCCCATTAAATCAACTCTTCTCCATTTGAAATATAGTCTTAGTCTCGGTCAAACCACTTTCATATGCTATGGCCATAAGCAAGGTGTTTATCATGAGACAGAGTAAATGTTATGGTGTAATTAACCCTCCCGTCTGAAGGGAAGCAGGCTGAACCTTTTCACGCCACAGCATCAACAGCTCATAAACAACTACACCACTGTCTACACATTTTCGTTTCAGCTGAAAACAGATCTTTGATGGAGCTGTATTTTTCAGAGCCTCTCTGTTATTACCGGAGTTTTCGGACTACAGCCTATGAATTTTCGCCTTGACTCTGACTTTTGTCTTCACAACATGTTATAAGTTCAAACCTCATATTAGTTCCTTGGTCTCACTGTTGAAAATCCCATTTGCTCAGGTGCTGTAAAGGACATGAGGGTTTATTGGCTTGTGAATGGGACCTGCCACGTTCATTTGTTTGAGATGTGACTGATATGGCCTCAGTTTGCCCCTCAAACAATAAGCATTCTCTGTGGAGCATCTGGGTCTGTCTCAAGCCTTGAAATGATGAACAGCGGTGGTCCGAAGCAAAAAAATAAAAGCTGCGTAAACAGTATTCTGGTTTGATCAATGTCTACCTGGCAGTTTATTCCCCAAGAGCAAATGTCTTTCAGTTGAGAGCAGCCATCTGAGTCAATGAGAACAGCTTGTCCACTCTGCAGACGGATTGACAATATATCATGGCACATGTCAGGGCTTTCATGTAGCGGGACTTTCTGTAGGTAGATAAATCCATTTCATTTGGTTGGCGAGTCAGTCACTAAAAAGTTAGATTTGAATTGAGGACTTTGCCCCCGTTTCACACGGCATGTATAGGCAGCTGCAAGTATGTATATATGTGTGTGATATATACATATGTAATGTTATATTGGTACACATAAAACAATAAAAAAATATATATGTAATTAAAACACTATATATAATATATTCAACTTATATATACATAAATATATATATATACTGTATATATATACACATACATATATATACATATTAATCACAATTAATCGCATCCAAAATACAAGTATTCGTTTACATAATATATGTGTGTGTACTGTGTATATTTATTACGTATATATAAATAGACACACATGCATGTATATATTTAAGAAAAATATGTTATGTTTGCATATTAAATATATTTATATATAAATAAATTATATGAATATAAATACATACATGTAAATATTTTCTAAATATATACTGTATGTGTGTGTGAAGGGATGCATCGATAAAAAAATTTCAGATCTGATCCGATACCAAACATTCTGAGTATCAGCCGATACGATACTGATCCGATACCAGCACAGTTTTTTTTTTTAATCAACGTAGAATTTCTACACCTCAGTGTGTTGACCTGATCATCATTGTTTTGTGTGATAAAAATCTACTAAATATAGTCAACTTCATTTAAAAAAAACAAAAACTGAAAAAATATGTCATCATAATCTATGAAAAAAATACTATTATAAACTAGGTTAGTGAATAATTCAGTAGAAAAAGTTATTCTAGAAAAATCACGAGTGCACAGTAATTTTATAAAATCTAAACATTTAGTGAAATAACATTATTTAGTGGGGAACAAATATAAGTGAATAAGTGTAGGACTAAATCTTGTCAAATGTTACATTGCTCTTTGTATTGTTGTAAAATACAT